>NC_138026.1:91518446-91746316 GCF_964106645.2 Podarcis pityusensis | reverse complement strand
CATATGCTAATTGAATTTCTATCATTTTCCAGATGTTTATACAGTGCTCTGTATGTTGACAGAGGTCTCTGAACCTTCCAAGAGAAATGCTTTCCATGTCTGATTTATGAATAATTGTAGCCACTAAATTCATAGCAGAAGACAATCTCTGAACATTGTCTTTTGAGTGGAGTAAGAAATCTGAAACCAAGGGACCTCTATCTGGATGCTTTTCCAGTTGGGAAAGGCTTGTGAGCAGACATGTCTTTCTGCTGGAGAAAGTTCACTTGTTTGCTGTTGATCTATGCCTGCCTGTTCACTTGAATTATTTGGTTTACTAGGCATTATCTTAACAGACTTGTTTCCAAGACAGTTATTCCTGCATGACCTAAATCTTTTGTTACCCACAGCAGCATGTGAGCAATCTATTTTTAGCTACAACTTTTTCTTTTAACAGAAGTCTGAGTCATTGCCACTCAGGTATGCCTTCACACCTTTCAGTTCTTGTTGCATAATCTCAGCTGTCAAATTGGCTTGATCAGGCTTTGAAACACTGATTTAACATGATGATAACCCAGAGCCTCCTTGGGCCAAAAAGCCATGTTCTCTTAAACTGCAAGCTCAGCCTATAATTCCAGAGCAGAGGGGAAGCTCCTGTCATGCCCCCAGACTGGAAACTCATGTTTGTAGTCAGACATTAAAACACAGACCCCCAATTTGGCTGTAACAGAAAACTGATTCAAGAAACCTCAGAAGTACTGAACTGCGGCATATCAGAGTTGGGAGAGGGAAACGGAAAGAGCGGGCACAAAGCTGGTGAATAATTCTCAGGCTTCATACACTGAACCATGCTTAAGTAATTGTAATATTAGTGCTATACCATTACAATGAGATGTGTTCACACATTACATTCAGTGAGTATGCAACCTGTGAATACACCAGTAGTTGTAGTCTGTTTATCTGTGTACACAGTAGTTGCTGTACAAATCAACAAGTGTACATGTTCACAGAAATACTTGTGCATTGGTGGAGACAGTTTGTACTTGCATTCAATGCAGACTGTCTATGGGCTACTCATATTACGACTGTTTTCACCACCTTGTAATACTTACCAATGGTTGTGTTTTAAAGTCAGTGCAGCCTACCTTATTGGGTTATAATGTTAAGGTGCTGAGGCATATTTATTGGAGAACTAACAACAAATTTAGTAAGTAATGCTACAATCCTATAGACCAGTGGCTCCCAATTAGCTAAGTACTGCAGAGTACTACAGACCCCCTTTTTTTCAAAAGCCAAGCCATGGACTTTCAAAAATGTTGGCAAATCTATGGTAGTTATTGTTACGTGAATGGTGCTGCAGACCCCTGGGTGGGGAATTGGGAACCACTGCTAAAGACAAGTCTCAGGAACACAATTGCTCTTTCAGGTAAATAGGCATGCACAGGATTGAAATGCTAGTTATTTAGAAGTAGTGTTGCCAATTCACAGCACATGAGTTCTACAAGTTTTCTCATCACATATCGTTTACCGCTGCTGTTACAACATTTCAGAATTTAAAACTAAGCTGGTGTATTATCAATATATGCCTATTCATGTTATTGATTGATTTCTATGGAAGTAAACTGTCCATCGATAAGGGAGAAGGGGGTTGCTAGTATTAAACATTACACACAGAACCTCTGCCAAAATTCTAAACTTACTGCCCTGGGCTCCTTTGGAAGGAAGGTCATGACACAAATGTAATAAATACTTGCAAAACGAGAGAAATGGTACCCACAGAGATCTGATGAAAGCGACAACAAAGTATTGCCCAAGACAAGGCAAACTCTGCATAAAAAGCACAATTAAGTTTCCAGTTCTCATGCTTCTGGAGTACAGCTTGAAAACGTGTGACTGCATTATGTGACTGGGGGACTGGCACCTGATCTAATGTGTACCCTGAACCTAAACCAAGTCCCACAGAGTTTCTCCCTATTAAACCCACAGTATTTGTATAGCACATTGCCCATTTACCTGGGAGTAACAAGGTGCTTACTTCTCTCAGAAGCATGCCCCAAAGCCTGCATTGCAAGTCAACTCTCCTGATCGCCGCCAACCCAAGCGAGATCTTCAAGAGTGGCAACCAAGTTCTGATTTTGCACTTGGCGATCGGCTAGCTACAAAACCTGACACCGGCCACTCTGGGGCAGCTTTCCTCGCCGTGACCAACCCAACCCCTTTAGCCATCCGGAGGTGGCCGAGGGAGGAGCACGCGGATGACCAAGCCATGGCGCAATCCTACGGCGCGTGTTACTTTATTTTTATACAGCTGCCTTCGGGTAAACGTAGCCCAGGGCGGTTCACCACGTTTTATCCAGGCGCCGCTCCACTCCCCTGAGTTGCTCGGAGCTTACTCTCGAGTAAGTGTGCTTAGGATTGCAGCCTAAACCTAGACCTGCACGCTGAGCTGCTCTGAGGCAGCGGGAGAAGGAGGAGAGCGACGGGGAAAGCCCCTTCGCCCTGCAAAGAGCGAGGCCGTGCAAGTGGGCGGCTTCTCCTCCGAAACCCGCATGCGGCACATGGCCGGATTGATCGGACCCCGGAAGGCTGCTGCTCCATCTGGCTGCTGCCAGAAACAAAGGGCGGCGGCGGCGGCGGCGGCGGCCCCAGAGCAACCCTGGAGGCGCACCTACAAAGGCACCTGCGCCTCTGCAAGCAACGTGGCGCGGCGGGGCTGCCCGGAGCCCGCGGCGGCTGGTCGGGCGAAGTACCTGCACCATGATGGCCAGGCGGAGCGAGTCCTTGGCGATGTTGTCGCCGCATTTCTTGCAAGAAGCCCGGCCGCTCTTGGCGTACTCGGCCCGGTACATCTTCTCTGCAGGCTCCGCCATAGCTGCACCAGCAAGCCCGACCGAAATCAGCTCGGGCTGAGGAGAAGGAGGCGGAGGAGAGGAGGCAGCAGCAGCAGCGGCGGCGCCAAAAAACCAGCCGGATGGCTTCTTACACAGCCAGGCTCCCGCCCCTCGGAGCCGAGCGCAGAGCGATCGAGCCGCGCCCCGTCCAAGCCTTCTTCCTTTCGGCGATCGATTAGCCGCGCCGCGGCCAGGAGTCCTAGGTCTCGAGAGCGACCCCCACAAACTCTCCAGGGAGGATGACGAGGAATCGTCGCGCTCGGCTGGCGGAGCCGCGAGGGAAAGGGCCGGCGGTCACGTGGTCGGCGAGGGCGTTCTATGGAGTTGCCCTCGGCGTTTAAGGGCGTTCTCCCTCGCTCTGCCTCCTCTGGGTGGCGGCACGTGCTTGCTCCTTTTTCGGTAGGCAATCCTTTGAGTAGCTGTGCCGTGACTGAAAAGCCCTTCCGGATGGAATGCTGCTAAAGTCAGGCTGTTGTCCTACGCGCGCATGTTCCTGGGAGTAAGAACCCATTGGGGTCTACTTCTGAGTAAATAGGGTTTCAGGTCACTTTCAGGTTGTGTAGAGCAGAGGGAAGGCAAGCTTTTTGGGATGTGCGTGTTTGTGTGGTATGATCCAGTGTTTTGCTGTTACCTAGAAATCTTCCACGGTCAGTCCGGGAAGTAACTTTGTTAAGAGCAACGTTTCTTCCCCTGCAGATTATTCTAGATTCCCCAAGCTTCCCCTGAAAATCAATTTCCTCAGGACATTCACATGTTATAATGGTTTGCCGCAAAAATATCCTCGTGCATGAGTGAATGGTATTTCTGCTTAGCTAGGAGTTAGCATTATTTTTGTTATGTTTAATTGAATTTTTTTTACAAAACATCTCTTTTTTATATTTTTTATTTTCACAATAAACTTTACATTAAAAAAGAACTAAAAAGACATAAAATAAAACAATTAAAACAGCTATGTACACTCTTAATATTAAATCCATATTTTGGGATTTCTTTGAATCCCCTGACTTCCCTCCCCTCCCTCCCCTGGTTCCTTTGTATTATTTTCATTTATGCATGTCAACAAAGAATCTTTATCTCTAATTACCTCCTAATTTAAACATTGTCCATAGCGTTACAAGTCTTTTTAAAATCCTTCTAATGTATTTCCTTACATTGCTTTTGTATGTATGCAATAAACATTTCCCATTCTTTTTTATATTTGTTTTCTAAGATTTCCAGTTAGTTTAGACATTTTTGCATATTCCATTAACTAAATTTGCCAGTCTTCCTTAGTTGGGATATCTTCTTCTTTCCAGTGCTGGGCTAGCAGTATTCACACAGCCGTTTTTGCTGTACTCTTTAGGTAGATCAGCTCCTGTAATTCCTAATAGAAAAGCTTTTGGTTTCTTAACAAAGGTTATTTTAAACATTTTTTTTCAATTCATTATATATCATTTCCCATTTTTAAAAAATAACTTTACATTGCCACCACATATTGAAGGAAGGTGAGGACAGGTGACCTCACCTAGGCCCGAAGTCACCCCCCACCAAAGCAGGCTCAAAGCTTCTCAAAACTTTTCAAAATCATTTTCTCAGCAGCTAAGCATCAGAAACATTCCGCTCTGCTGTAACAAAGGTAGAGAACAGTCCATTGTTTCTCAGGCCTTTCTCATGTCTTCTGGCCTTGCTAAAGAACCACATTGCAACTTACTTTCTGTCCGGGAACCATGCCAGAACAAGAGATTGAAACATATCTGAACATGCTGAAAACCCCTTGGCTTCTCACCCCCCCCCCCTTTCCTGGGAAGGGTGCCAAGAGTCCACAATAGTCCCAAGACAGCTTTCTGTTCATGCTCAGAGGAACTCCTGAGGGAGGAGAAAGGGGGAGGGAACTGGAAAGGGGTATATATGCTTGTGCACATGATTGTGAACTCGTGCATGCTTTTTGTGACTTACCACACTTGCTCCTTCTACCAGTTCATGGATGGTAGAAATAAAAGCCTTTTCTCCGAAACTATTCCTTGAGTGTCTGTTGACTCCCACTTCCCTTTCCCAGGCACAATATTTTTCCCACCCAAGGGCAAAGCCTCATAAGGCTACAATATGACACGTAAATTTTATGATTTTTACGAAACATCTCAGTGCCTTCCAGTGGCCTTCCGGATATTGCTCGACTACAACTCCCATCATCCCTAACTATTGTCCCTTCTGAATGGAACCAATAGGAGTGGAGTCTAACAGCAACTAGAGGGTTACAGGTCTACTACCGTATAGAACAGCCCTTGATTTAGCACCAACTTCAGAAAACTTCCTGCAGAGACCTTCAGAGTTGTTCTCCCACACTATTAGGCAGAAGACAGCAGCTTTCAGTGCTAATGTCACAGGCTACTGGTTTTTGTATGTACACACACACACACACACATATATTGGAAAGCAACCAAAATGGAGACAATGGAGTGCACCTCCGGGGGTGATGTCAACGTGCTGCGTTAGTAGCACCAAAGTAACATGCCTAGGGCACAAGCCTGGGCAGAGTGTATGAAGGTCCAGACAACAAGACCCACCTCTCAGCCTTGCTGATGTAATCAAAAGGAAATCAGAACGGTGTGTTTGGCACCAGCTTGACTGCAGGAGTTGCTGGGAGGAGGCATACAGGGTGCCATCCAACCATCTTGGGGACTCTACTCCGGATTTGTGTAGGCTTTCCTTCTTGGCCTCTTGAAGGGATCAGGTGAGGTAGCAGAGGTTAAGGATGAGTGTTCCTTCTAGATGGGCTACCTTCCCAGGTTGATAAGCCCCACCTGCTCTTAGAATCATAGAGTTGGAAGAGACCACAAGGGCCATCGAGTCCAACCCCCTGCCAAGCAGGAAACACCATCAGAGCACTCCTGACATATGGTTGTCAAGCCTCTGCTTAAAGACCTCCAAAGAAGGAGACTCCACCACACTCCTTGGCAGCAAATTCCACTGTCGAACAGCTCTTACTGTCAGGAAGTTCTTCCTAATGTTTAGGTGGAATCTTCTTTCTTGTAGTTTGGATCCATTGCTCTGTGTCCGCTTCTCTGGAGCAGCAGAAAACAACCTTTCTCCCTCTATGTGACATCCTTTTATATATTTGAACATGGCTATCATATCACCCCTTAACCTCCTCTTCTCCAGGCTAAACATGCCCAGCTCCCTTAGCCGTTCCTCACGTTCTTCACTTAAGCATGTGCAGAAACCATCTTCTTGACCTTGGGACCCACTGTTAGTCTCATCCTTTGGTCCCCACCCTGCACTCAGCTCTTCACTTGTGGCTCCTAGAATCAGGCGGCATGCAGCAGCGGTCACTCCCCGACAATGGCTTCAGCTGGCCAGCTAAACTAGCTGAGGGTAGCCAATGGGTCTCAAACCTTTGGTGAGTTAGGGACTTCCCCTGCATGCTTTTGGATAATATAATTGTTGTAGCACCAAATTATTATATGTATTTGTTCAGGAAATAGATGGATTAGGGAATTGGAAACTTTCTTTACAATCACCTTGATTTAAACCAGTCTGCTGAGGACCTGATCTAAAATGCATTTCTTATGAGAGAGTAAAAATGGACAAAAGAAAGGCAAAGTATGCAAGGCAACTTAAAATTACATGTTCTCACTCCCAGTGAAAAGCTTCAGTTCCCAAAGGTGCTTGAACATAACTTGAACTGATGAGGTGACCTAAATTCAGCAGACGCAGGCTGCCCTATTTATAAAGATCTGTCATTGAGAGATAACCAGCAGATGAGTTTTCATGATGCATCTGTTAATTCAGGTAGGAACTGTAATGGACTCTTAACAGAGGTTTTATGGATAGAGAATTATTTGGGGGGGGGGTTGTGTCCATTGCTTAAACTAACTATGTAATGAATATTATAAATAGGGAAATGCATTAGCGGATTTGTTTGATTTGGTATTGTGAAGGTAATTGTGTATTAATGCAAATATTATAATGCAAATATGCTACTACTGCAAATAACAACAGTAACAGCCTGCCACCAGTATACAGGTTATAGGATTTGGGTGAAGAACAACTTGTAAATAATTGAAGTAAGTAATAAATAAACCTGACCGTGATAAGCACACCAGAGGGTCATCTCACTCCCTTTCTCTACCATGAACTGATCAGTCAGGTGCTATAGGAGGCTGGGAACCATTCTTGTGGTATCAGCTAAGCATCAATGACAGATGGCCATCCAACCTCTGTTAAAAAACTTCCACTGAAGTCCCTCACCTTCCAGGGGAGTCTGTTCCACTATCAAACAGCTTTTACTGTCAGAAAGTTCTTCCTGATGTTTAGTCTGAATCTCCTTTCCTGAAACTTGAATCTATTGGTTTGGATCCTCCAGAGCAGGAGAAAAGAAGCTTGTTCCATCCTCCAAGTGACAGCACTTTAGATATTTGAAGATGGGTATCCTATCTCCTCTCAGTCTCCTCTTTACCAGGCTTCACATACCCAACTCCTTCCAACGTTCCTCATAAGGCTTGGTTTCCAGACCCTTGATCATCTTGGCTGCCCTCTGCTACACATGTTCCAGCTTGTCAATATCCTTCTTAAACTGCGGTGCCCGGAACTGGGAAAAGTACTCCAGGAGTGGTCTGACCAAGGCAGAATAGAGTGGTATTATTACTTTCCTTGAATATACATGAAATAAATACACCTGCCACCCCCTGTATGCAGAGTCCTGTGACACTCCAGAACCAAAGAAGCATGCTCTGTTTTCCTTATCTGAAGAACCCCATAGGGCAGGCATAGACAAACTCAGCCCTCCAGATTTTTGGGGACTACAACTCCCATCATCCCTGACCACTGGTCCTGTTAGCTAGAGATGATGGGTGTTGTAGTCCCAAAACATCTGAAGGGCCGAGTTTGTCTATGCCTGCCATAGGGGATCCTGCAGGCACTCCCTAATCTAGATATGCCTGAATACTTAGCTATTTGGGACAGAAGAGTCTGGCTTGATGGCATCTTCCGCAAAATCTGCCTATGTTAGGAAGGGGAGAAATTTGATTATCTCTGCACTAGATGGCACCACAGCTACAGTTAAAATGTGGCACATATAGGAAACACTCCATGGTGAAAATGGAAGAGAGTCACTCTTGTATTCACATTCCTTCCTGAGGGCCAAAGGACCACCTTTGTTGAATGTGACTATGCATTGGCAGGTGTGAGTTTTTCTTAAATGATAGCAGGGCAGGGGCTGGAAGGAGAGAAAAGAGGGGGCAGAAAATACTCATTGCAGTGCAGAGGAAAATGGTCTAATGGTATTTTCACTTTTGCCATGTTCCAGATCTGAACTGGCCCCTCCAAGGATGTGATTTAACACTGATAGACGCATGCACAAAACAATGTTACCTTGGGTTAAGAACTTAATTCATTCCAGAGGTCTGTTCTTAACCTGAAACTGTTCTTAACCTGAAGCACCACTTTAGCTAATGGGGCCTCCCGCTGCCGCTATGCCGCAGCAGCACAATTTCTGTTCTCATCCTGAAGCAAAGTTCTTAACCCGAGGTAATATTTCTGGGTTAACGGAGTCTGTAACCTGAAGCATCTGTAACCCCAAGTATCGCTGTATGTAGTTTGGCCAAGGAAATAAGTTCCAGGATGTTGTTTTACAGGGACGGATTACTTGGGATGCAGGAGTATACCTGTGGTGCATGGTGTTTTTGTCATTTATTTTTTATTTGTAAATATACAAACCAAGTAAGGGGAAGCAGGCAGACACCCAGAGAGGCACCTGCTAGTCTTTGAAGCTACATCAGAGGCAACAGCATATGCCTGTATCTACCCAAGGCTACGTCATGCCAGCCAGCAGCAAGCATTCAATCTGTTTTTCTCATCATTGCTTTTTAAAAATCATGGTTTGTTTTTTTTAAAAAAGACGTCAAGGCAATTCACAACAATTAGGTGAAAAGTTAAATAAGAGCTATCAAAAATACCAACACTACATTAAAAAAACACCCTCAAATCATCAATGTAAATCAATGAAATATCCTGACGTTGACCTGGAATCTCTTTTCTTGTAGCTTTAAGTCATTGGTTTGGGTCCTACCCTGTGGAGCAGCAGAAAACAAGCTTGTTGCATCTTCCATGTGACAGCCCTTAAGATATTTGAAAATGGCTATCATATGTCCTCTCGGTCTCCTTTTATCCAGGCTAAACATCCCCAACTCCTTCAATTGTTCCTCATAAGGTTTGGTCTCCAGACCCTTGATCATCTTGGTCACCCTCCTCTGCATATGTTCTAGCTTGTCAATATCCTTAAATTGCACTGCCCAGAACTGGACACAGTATTCCAGGTGCACTCTGACCAAGGCAGAATAGAGAGGTGTTATTGCTTCCTTTGATCAGGACCCTATAGTTCTATTGATGCAGCCTAGAATAGCATTAGCTTTTTTTTGCTACTGTTTATTCATTTAATCTTGTTGTCTGCTAAGACCCCTAGATCCTTTTCACAATATACAACAGGAGGCTTAGTTTGATCAGAATTGAGTTTACACATCCAGAGTTAACACTAAATATGACTAAACAACAACAACAAACTTTACTTCTGGTCAGTGAGCCACCATAGCTGCTAGAGGGCACGAAAATTTGTGTCCTGGTTTTTTTAGACTCGTCTGCCCATGTACTATATGAAACCAAAGGGGCACATTGGTTGCCAGATGTGATTTTTTTCAGATCTCTTACCCACTATTTCTCCTCCAGCTCCAGCCACCTGAGAGAATGTCAGCCTTAAAGGGCCAGCCCTCTGGCCTGAAGGTGAGCCCTGCTCTATAGCCTTCCTTCTGGTGTGTTCCTGTCATTGCTGAACTGACAATGTGGCGTGGGTGGCATCTGGTTCTTCAGGGGGTCTCAAGGGTCCAGGATCTGGCCTTATAGGCCCTGGAGATCTGAAAGGTTCCTCTGAAAATTCTTAACCAACTGCCTCTGGTGCAGTGGTCTTCCTCAGTCAGCTCTAAGCCCTGACCTAGACATAGCTCCCGATCTGGTGCCCCTGCAGCCTCCATCTCTGTGCCCTAATCAGTGCTGGGTACAGGGGTCATGGAGCTTTGAATCATTTGCTCCTCCATATAGTCATCTTCAGCCCATATGCACAAAACATTTTAATTATATTTTTGTTATTTGTCTTGGGAGGCTCACTTTAGTACCATATGATGCCTCTTGTCTTCCAAGTGTGTTTTTTGCAAAGGACATTGCTGCCCTTCCACAAGGGACTTGTTATATTGATGAATAAATTAGGCATAAAGATCTGTTTCTCCTGCTTCCTAATTATAGGCATACAGCTCTTTCCTCTCTGTAGATGTGCACATTCTATGCACATCAGGTTTCTGACATACAACCACCCCTTCTGTTTGTAAATTTAACTGCTAAGAAGTTGTAGTGAAGGCAGTAGGGAGTTATTGGCCTGTGTGTGGAGTTAAAACTCATGATCCCAGTGTCAATAAGGCTGGTCCAGGTGGGAGTGTCCACAGTATCCCAGGTGAGAGATGGGGTAGCATCCCTGGATGTTTCAAGATTGCGACTTGGATCCAAAATATGTGCATCATCTGGAGCATGTGGGTGTTTTGTATACTATTTTTTTAAATTATTACTGTGTTGGGTATTACTCTCCCTCCTGTTTAGTTTTAAGCTGGTTTTTAAAAAAATTGTTTTATACACATTGGAATGGGCTTTTTCGATTGATTGGTATTATTTCTATTTGTTTCTAATATATATATTTTAAGTGTTATTTGTTCTCTTGAGATGTTGTGAGCTTCTTTGGGCACATTTTTGTGGAAAAGTGGCATATAGATAGAAAGATGATGATGAAAAATAAGCACAAAATTACAAAATGGCAACCAGTCTCCAGTGAGCTCTTTTCAAAGGAAACCAGCACTGTACCCATGGAACTTTTTCAGCACTATTAGAATTGGGGTGTACATCACAAATGTCCCTATGGGAAAACAATACCATATAGCAGGACTTGGAGAGGCAGCTTTTTGGATGTCACCTCTCTGGGGTTACTAACTGATCTGGGCTCCTCTTGTATCTTTAATAGTGTCTTTAGCAGCAGTTTCTGATGGAGAAACTGCCCCATTGGCAGTCACTGAGAATTTCCATATTGTGCTTTCCTTATCTCTGTAGTTGAACTGTGGCTCATTCTTGGTCCTTGTCTAATCACCCACTATATGACTAATCTGCATCATTCATTAAAAGGGCCATAAATTACTGTTGACAGGAGTGGGAAATGTGTGACAGTGTCACTAGCTTCTGTTGGCTTTCAGTGACAAGCTTTTGAATCTAGCAGTCAGTGTGATTCTCTTCATTCTGGTTCAGGAGCTGTTGGTTGCATGGAATGTCAGACAAATCAAGTGAAGATGAATAGTCCAAGAAGATGAACTTTTCTGCTGGCAAAAGAAGCTGAGCTTTGGGGTGGGGGTAGAGGAATACAGAGTTCATGTTTTATAACCCCTTCTTCACCTCGTATCCTATAATTTATGATATTGGAGGTGCCTTTCTATAGACCACTGAACTCCAGTTTAATCAAACAGAAGCATAGGTGACTCTTTACAGGGACCAGTTTGAAACAGAAGACACCTAGAAGTATCAGTGGATCAAAGTAAGAAGATCTAGTGATGGCTTGTGGGACTTCAAATAAAATAAATGAAAATAATAACATTGGCTTTCTCTGAATTTAAGCAGGGCTAACCAGGGCTGACTAGGATCAGACACACACAAAGAGAAAACTTACAGGGTCCCATAGAGTGGGTCTGCCTGGCCTTCAGTCTGGGCCCAGTTTGACCCCCTTCTATGGGACCCTGTAAGTTACCTCTTTGGCCCTTTTATCGGCTCATGTGGGACCAACATGGTTAGCTGGTCTTGATGAATACTTGAGGTTCCTGACCCCTATGGTTGTAAAGTGGTACCTCAGGTTACATACACTTCAGGTTACATACGCTTCAGGTTACAGACTCCGCTAACCCAGAAATAGTGCTTCAGGTTAAGAACTTTGCTTCAGGATGAGAACAGAAATCGTGCTCCAGCGGCGTGGCGGCAGCAGGAGGCCCCATTAGCTAAAGTGGTGCTCCAGGTTAAGAACAGTTTCAGGTTAAGAACGGACCTCCAGAACGAATTAAGTACTTAACCTGAGGTACCACTGTAATGGGCAGTCATTTAATTTTATCCTCATTCTACTTTTTAAACTGTATTTTAATCAATTGTTTGTGTTTTAATGTATTTGATATTTGATGTTAGCCGCCCTGATCCCAGTCTTAGCTGGGGAGGGCGGGGTATAAATAAAAATTTATTTATTTACTTACACTCCAAGGAATGGTGTGAAGAATTCTTCCTCTCTCATCAGACTAGGACTAGAAGACATCAAATGAAGATGAATGTTGGCAGATTTGGGTGAGACAAAAGGAGATGCTTCCTCCCACAGTGCATAGGAATTTGCTCTTGCAAGAGGTAGTGAGGGCTACTAGTTTGGATGGCTTTAAAATGGATTGGACAGTTGAATGGAAAATAAGGCTACTAGACACAATAACTGAGTTGTACTTTCACTGAATACCAGCGACAAGTGGGGAAAGTGCATAAGAACTAGATGGGTCATTGGCTGATCCAGCAGGCTTCTTGATGTTCTTATGAAACAGTAATAAATGCAAACATAGGAGGAGACCTGCCCGTACCCCTGCTTATATTAAGAGGTGAAATGGTGATGATGATGATAGCAACCACTGTGACCCACCAGGACAATTCTCTCTCTCTTTTTTTTAAATACATTTTTATTAGATTTTTCCACCATAATAACACAAACCACAAAGCAGATAAATACACAAAAACAGAAAAGGAAAAAGAGAAGAAGAGAGAGAGGAAAAAAAAGAAAAAAAGGGAGGGGAAAAAAGGGGGGAACAATAAACAAATAGACAATAATAACAAACTTAATTCTTCACAAATCCAACTTTTTAAACATCTTGGTTGACTTCCTCAAATCCCTCCCTTCTGAGTTTCCTTGTAATTTAAAAGTAACAGCTTTCCAATATCATTATTAAACTAAAACAATTTCCAATTATAGTCATCTTATTCACTTTTCTTGACATTCTGAATCCCATTTATTTAATTATAACTTAATTTGTCCTAGGCCTATTTGTTTCTTTCAAGTAATTTCTAATTTTTTATATTACAATATTTGTTCAAGTAGTCCTTGAATTTCCTCCAGTCCTCTTGAAGCTCCTCTTCTTTCTGGTCGCGGATTCTTCTAGTCAGGTCAGCTAGCTCCGAAAAGTCCATCATCTTCATCTGCCAATCTTCCACTGTTGGTAGTTCTTGTGTTTTCTAATTTTTAGCAAGTAATATTCGAGTGGCCGTTGTGGCATACAGAAATAATTTAACATCTTTCTTGGGCAATTCTACACCTGTTATTCCAAGGAGAAAGGCCTCTGGTTTCTTAATAAATGTATATTTCAACAATTTTTTTTCAGTTCATTATAAATCTTCTCCCAGAAGTCTTTCACCTTGGGACAAGTCCACCACATATGGAAAAAAGTACCTTCTTTTTCTTTACATTTCCAACAAAGATTATCACTTTTGTGATAAATCTTTGCTAATTTTACAGGGGTCAAGTACCATCTATACATCATCTTCATAATGTTTTCCTTTAACATCGTACATGCAGTGAACTTAACCCCTTTCCTCCATAGCCTCTCCCAGTTCTCCATCATTATATTATGTCCCACATCCCTTGCCCAATCAATCATGACTGATTTAACTTGTTCATCCTTTGTATGCCACTCAAACAACAAACTGTACATTTTAGACATATTCTTATCATTAGTATCTAACAACTCCGTTTCCAATTTGGTTTTTTCTGTTGCAAAACCATTTCTCTTATCCATCTTATATAATTCGTTAATTTGATAATATTGCAACCAATTCACTTTATCTTTCATTTGTTCAAATGGTTTTAATTTAAAACCTTCCTGATTCTCTAACAACAAATCTGAATACCTCAACCATTTGTTTTCCATATTTAACTTTTTTTGAGCCTGTGTTTCCATCGGTGAAATCCATTTTGGTGTTTTTCTTACTAAGAGATCTTTGTATCTAGTCCATACATTGTATAATGCCTTCCTAATTACATGGTTCTTAAAACCCCTGTGGGCCTTTACCTTGTCATACCATAGATATGCATGCCATCCAAATCGATTATCCAGTCCCTCCAAGTCTAACACATCATCATTCTCTAATTGAATCCAATCCTTGATCCAGCAGAATGCAGCAGCTTCAAAGTATATCTTCAAATCTGGCAGGGAGAAGCCCCCTCTTTCTTTTATATCTGTAAGTAATTTATATTTAATTCTAGGTTTTTTCCCCTGCCAGATAAATTTAGACAATACCTTCTGCCATTCTTTAAAACATTTGACATTATCAATGATTGGTAAAACTTGAAATAAGAACAACATCTTCGGCAATACATTCATCTTAACCACCGATATTCGGCCCATCAATGAGAGTTTTAGATTTGACCATACGTCAAGATCTCTCTTGATTTCATTCCATAATTTTTCATAGTTATCTTTGTAAAGATTCAAGTTCTTTACCGATAAATTCACACCCAAATACTTAACTTTTTTCACCGAAACAAGGCCTGTCCTTTCAAAAAGGTTTTTTCTTTCCTCATTTTCTAAAACTTTGGTTTTGCTCTTGTTTAATTTAAATCCTGCTACCTGCCCAAACTCTTGAATCAGCTCCAGTGCTTTCACTGCACTGGTTTCTGGATCTTGTAAAGTTAAAACCAAATCATCCGCAAAGGCTTTTAATTTATATTGCTTGGATCCTACTACAATGCCTTTAACCTCCTCCTCTTTCCTCAACATGTTTAACAAAACCTCCAGAACAGAAATAAATAGCAGAGGGGAAAGCGGGCACCCTTGCCTGGTTCCTTTCTCAATTCTGATTTCCTCTGAGACCACATTATTAACTATGATTTTTGCTTTTTGTTCAAAATAGGTCGCATTAATACCATTTAAAAATTCCTGGCCAACCTCCATTCTTTCTAGATTTTTCATCATATATAACCAAGAAACATTATCAAAGGCCTTTTCAGCATCAATAAACATTAACATTGCTTTACAATTTCTTTTCGCTTCCAACCTTTCTATTATATCAATTATATTTCTTATGTTATCTTTCATATGTCTCCCAGGCAGAAATCCGGCCTGGTCCTTTTGTATATAATTTGATAGAACCTTTTTTAATCTATTGGCCAAAATGTTTGCGAAAATTTTATAGTCCACATTAAGTAATGAGATTGGTCTCTAATTTTTTACATCGGATCTATCTTGATCTGTTTTTGGAATCAGAGTGATAAATGCATCTTTCCAGGTTTCGGGAGCTTTGTCCCCTCTTAGAATCTTATTATACACATCTGCCAACGGTTGAATTAGCCAATCTTTCAATATTTTATAATATTTTGCAGAAAGACCATCCGGTCCTGGGGCTTTGCCTAACTGCATCTTATTTATTGCCATCTCAACCTCCTGTCTCGTAATCATGCCATTTAGTAGGAACCTTTTATCCTCGGGAATTTTCTGTATTTCATTCGCCACAAGAAATTGCTCAATTTTATCCTTATCTTCTTTACCTTTTTTATACAGCAGACACCAGATGAATCTACTCTGGCTCCGGAGGTGATTGAGGACCCATTGCCTACAGGTGCGCCTCTCCCAGCCCTGTCAGGGGAAGGTGAGCCTCCCCCTGGGTCCAGTAACCCTCCAGCCTCTCCTGAGCTGCAGAGGCTCAGGGCAGAGAGGCGGAGGGAACTGGGTTCTCTCAGGAGGAGTGCTCGCCTTAAGGCCAGGAGAGGCGGGTCACCTGTGGGCCGGGACTGCCCCTGGCCTCAGAGAAGATAAAGGCCAGTCAGCCCGGTCCCAGGTTGCGGGAGCAACGACATTGGAAACCTGTTGCTGCCAGCACCCAGACCTGTTTTTCCGGAGTTCCCAACCACGCCCGGCTTCTTGCTTTGGACCCCGCTTCCCCCTTGGTGGACAGTCTCCAGACCCTCGGCCCAGGACCGGACTTTGACCACGCCTCACAGTAACCCCCCCCCCCGGGACCAGCACACTCCGTTCCCCATGAGGCTCTGCTCTCTGCAGGAGGGGCAATGAAGACAGCCATTAGTTCTGATTCCCTCTCTTTAGTGTCATAAGGTGAGGACTTCTGTCCTCTTTTCCTGGTCACCAGCCTTCAAGCCCCTCTCATTCTTCTCCTCCTCCTCCCCTATCCGGGGCTGCCTAAGTATGTCAGATCCTCACAGAACCCAGGGGTCATTCTTTTATTAAAAGGGAAATGCTGTGTTTTGATTGATTTCCTCCAAAATCAACCTTGATCCAAATGAAGGGGGAAAACACAGTCCAGACACATTTTAAGCCAAAAATCTGTACACAGCCTTAGTTGTGCTAGAACAAGTGAGTTAAATAAGATCACGATTTAATGAGCAGGAAGCAGAATATCTCGAGGAGGTTTCCAAAAGTCTTCCTGGAAGATGATACCATCCAGAAAGGTCATGTCTGAGATTATGAATCCCCAAACCCTGTGAAAATTGGGTTGGAATGCCGGTTTTTATTATCTTGTTTATATTAATGCTGGAGCTCTGAACTTCACTGGTACAGGTTATGAAGGAGGCAGGGAGAATTGTTTCCTGAAAGAAACAAAACTTTGGCTCCCTATAGGTGCAGGGAATGGGCAGTGTTTCTAATTCTAAGGACAAGCTGGTATGAGGCACATGCAACGGGGAGGCCAGGGCATGTAGAAAATAATGTGCCCTACAGGGAGAGTGCTTTGGTGTGGCTTACAGGCTCACAGCCATTTTGCAGTTTCCATAGAAACACGGAGGAGATTTTGAAACAACTTGCTGTGAAAGTTGACAAATCCATGAAGCATTGCCTGCCAATGCCCTTGTGGTGTTCGAGTGCATTTAACTCTCTTGTTTTCATGTGAGGTGAATGGATGTAATACAAACTATCAATTAAAGCCTTTTGAAAGTTGGAAATAAAGAGACTAAGTGGTTTTAAAACAACAGAGGGGCGGAATTGTGGAACGGAATCTTTACTCTCACAAGAGCAAAGAACGGCTGTATTCACAGATCACGTTAAACCACAGTTAAGCTGGGTTTCACTGTGGTTTGATGTAAATGAGCAGCATGCTCAGGAATTCCTGCATCGCTTCTCCCCAGATCTTGGCCTTGGCAGGCACAACAAAGTACCAGTCTTGGATTGTAGTATCATCGGAAGCTGGGCTCATGGTTTGTCTCCCCCAGACAAACTACATACTGTTAAGACAAGAACAAGTGTTGATTACTCTTTACGGTTCTTTGGAGAGAAGCAGACTACAGCTGTGAGTATGGACAACATAGTAATCCAAGGCTTGTTGTGTTTTGTTCCTCCCAGTGCAGTGGTGTGTGGCCGGAAGCTAAGAAGAGTCTGTCATCGCTCTCCCAAGCCAGTCCCCCAGCATTACCATTTCAAATATAACCAGCAGTGTGCTTTATAGTAATTGCAGCCTGTGTTTTTGATCTGGTGAACTTCAGGGGCCAACAAGGCAGAACTATTTATTTGTTGTTTCAATGTTTTATGAGTTTTCTTTTATTATAATGAAGACAGCAGGAGGTTGAGTGGCTGGCAGGGTCTAGCCGAGAATCCATATTTCCAAGTCTATTTTTGAGCAGACGCAAAAGTTGGATCTCATCTGAAGCTGCAGGCGCAGTTATTATTTCTCTGGAGACATGGCAGGCCTGCACCTGCTTGACGTTAAACAATGCAGCTTGATTCAGCGGCGTTCTAGAACTTGCCAAACAAAGAGTCTGGCGATCTCTATGGAGAAAAGGAATCCTGTTGGCTACACACGATGGCTATATACTATCTTCCAGATCAGCAGGCCTCTGAATAATAACAGCTCCTAGGGAGCAGTTAAGACGATTGCCCTCATATCTAGCTAGAGAGCTTTTCATGCTCTTCCTCATCTCCAGAATCCCAGAAGCATCTCTTTGGCCGCTATAGGAAACAGGATTCTACTCAAGTAGACAGACCTTTGGTCCAGCAGAGTTATTCCATTTTCTTAATCCCTCTGTACTAGTTTAAGAGACCCTCTCCTCCTGTATATAACATATACTCCTAAAACAGCCTTGCAGATAAATAAACAAACCCACAAAAGGTACAAACTCCACCTAGCAGGCTGGAATGGATTACTCTGCACTGGTCAGACTTTCCTTCCTCCATGTCTAGTATAGAAACCAGGTAGGCTGGTGAAGGAAGAATAGAATGATCCACACCTCTTCTGCCAGGCTGTTCACTCGCCTACATGGATTTTTGGGTCACCTAGGGCTACCAAGTACAGGACACGGGTGGCGCTGTGGGTTAAACCACAGAGCCTAGGGCTTGTTGATCAGAAGGCCAGCAGTTCGAATCCCTGCGACGGGGTGAGCTCCCGTTGCTCGGTCCCTGCTCCTGCCAACCTAGCAGTTCGAAAGCACGCCAGTGCAAGTAGTTAAATAGGTACCACTCCGGCGGGAAGGTAAACAGCGTTTCCGTGCACTGCTCTGGTTCGCCAGAAGTGACTTAGTCATGCTGGCCACATGACCCAGAAGCTGTACGCCGGCTTCCTCGGCCAATAAAGCGAGATGAACGCCGCAACCCCAGAGTCTGTCACGACTGGACCTAATGGTCAGGGCTCCCTTTACCTTTACCTTAGGGCTACCAAGCAAGTTGTGAAATTTGAGGCTGCCCTGATCTATTCTGTGCCCCTGTGCAGTTAAAGTTGCTGGCTGATATACTGCACTTGAGCCAGATGGATGCAGAAGACAATACAAACCTTTGATGAACAGAATACAGAAGTGGATATAAAATGTCAACAGCAGCAATAGCACTAATGCAATGCAAAAGAAAACTGTTGAACTGGATTAGTTTGGGGGGGCGGGGAGAGAGACAATGATCAAGCAATTCTTTCAAAAACTCTCCTTTGTGGTTACCTAACATGCCTGGAATAAACTCCCAATTACGAGCTATTGCAGCAACATCTACAGGACCTCAAGAGGCTCCCAAATTACTAAACTACAGCCAAGGTCCCCTGGCACACATAACAACAAAAACAAAGGTAACAAACCAGAGGCAGAAATCTTTTAAGAGAGTTAAAATAGAAGGCTGCATTTTTCTTGCCCCTCAAGGGTTTCCAAATGCTGCCCCAGCAGCTTCCTAACACTTTATTTCAGCAACACTTTGAAGCTCTTTAAGAAAATTGGGATAAATAAGTGGCGCTGTTTTTTCCAGATTGCAGCCAATAAACTAGAACTTTTCCTACTTCCCTGCAGTGATTAAAGCCTGTAACCACAGCAAACGAAATGGCTATATAAATCCAGATTGCAAGTGTTACCTCCCTATAGGCAAGAAAATTAGAAAGGAAGAAAATCCCAGCCTCGTAACCCCTCCTCTGCAACCACAAAACATTTCAGCCAGAAAAACATAAGAAGTAATGAAGCTGTTGCACATGTTCTCTGAGCCGTTGCTTTATTTTCATCTGGCTGAACTATTAAGGGAGATTACATGACCCCCCTCTGGGCATGGAAAGATGTGGAGGGAATCGTGAGCAGGCTCTGTTCCTCCGTCATCACCTGCACATTCAAGCCAGTGGCAACTGATGCCCATTGGAACTGGTGGGCTGGAAGGCAGGGAGCCAAACAATAGGCAGAGCCAGAGCCAATGGCAGGCAGAAACCAACTAATTCTAGCAGACCCTCCAAGTGTCCCTATTTTCCAGGGACAGTACTGGATTTACAGAAGGCGTCTCAGTTTCTGATTTGATCCCAGAATGTCCTGCTTTTCTTTAAAGGTAAAGGTAAAGGGATCCCTGACCATTAGGTCCAGTCATGGCCGACTCTGGGGTTGCAGCACTCATCTCGCTTTATTGGCCAAGGGAGCCGACGTACAGCTTCCGGGTCATGTGGCCAGCATGACTAAGCCGCTTCTGGCAAACCAGAGCAGCGCACGGAAACACCGTTTACCTTCCCGCCAGAGCGGTACCTCTTTGACGTGCTTTCGAGCTGCTAGGTTGGCAGGAGCAGGGACCAAGCAACGGGAGATCACCCCGTCACAGGGATTCGAACCGCCAGCCTTCTGATCGGCAAGTCCTAGGCTCTGTGGTTTAACCCACAGCGCCACCCACGTCCCATTTTGCTTTTCTTTAGGATGTCCCTATTTTCATCGGATAAATATTGGAGGACATGGAATTATGCAACCCCGTAGCAGAGGAGATAAGAAACTATACAACCTCTAGAAGACATCTGAAGGCAGCTCTGTATAGGGATTAAAAAAAAATATATTTAGTTATGCTTTTATAACTGTGTATGTTGGAAGAGTGGCTGGACAACCCAGTCAGATGGCTGGGGTATAATTAATAATAATAATAAATAATAATAATGGGACATCCCTATTTTCATCAGTGAAATGTTGGAGGGTATGTTCCAGTTTCTGCCCCCCTCCTCCTCCCTGCTTAGTTCTATAATGGCAACACTGAGTGCCACAGCCTGGACTGGATGGCAGGTGGCGCCTGTCTGGAGGCAAAGCAAGTTTGGTGGAACAATACCCAATTTGCCCTAATGGACTAGGCTCCATGTACTGTAGATGCATGGGTGGGTGGATGTGCATAGAGACCATCTATTTGAAGAGTGGCCGTTGGCCAAACGGTCTTCCCCTGAGTGGAAGCCACACCCCACACCCCAAGCAAGTTTTACTCCCTTTGTTGTAGCTTCACTGCATGGATGTCAGGAGGCATCTTGGAGATGCAAGGAGATGTGGCAGTGCACAGCAAAAATGGAGCTGGCCTGCCCAGCTCCGCAACCCCCTCCATACCTTATTTCAACACATGGAAGAAGTTGTGTTCTCCCCACATCCTGTGTTATTAAAGAACACCCATATTAGACTCACCAGACGATATGGCATATACATTTTGTTTTGGTCGGGCGACACATTCTGAATGCACCAAGTAGGAAAATCTATAATACATCTCATCAAAGCACTGAGGGAACAGAAGGACTCTATAGTCTCTCAGATGGCTTGCATAGTTTCTTAAAAAGCAAAGGGTAACACTTGTCTGACTGACACACTAAGCAGGGAATTTTTCCAGCTCAGTTAAGCTTTATGGGTTGATAAGCAGGAAATGCAGACTCTTAAAAAAAAAAAAGTTATGCGGGACATGATTTCAAATGCAAATAAGGGCACTTGCAAGCTGTTGTAAAATTCTGGACAGTAGAATGTCTGACTGCAGGCAACTTTTTTTTAATGCTTCCACCCTCAGTGGTGGTTGGTGTTCCTCGTGGGACTGCTCACAGGGTTGCTGCCAAGTTGTTCTGGTTTTCTCCCCTTTCTTCTCTCTTGCAAAACTACTGTGGGCACGTAAGTATTGCAATTTAAGAAATAGCACCTAACTAAACTAAGAAGCATCTTACTCTGGTTCAGAAGGGGTCCCTGATGTCACAATTTCTAGAGTCGGTTCAATGCCAAAGAAACTGTACGTTACTCAGAAATAAGCTCCACTGAATTCCATGGGGATTGCTCCCTTAGAAGTACAGGATTGTAGCCTGAATTTGTTAATCTTCAAAGTGCCACGCAGGACTGTTAACAAGGGACCTGTCACCCCATAGATTTCCAGATTTATGGGAAAGGTTATTGTGCTCTCCCATCTTACTCACTTCTACATCTTTTGCTTCTAGAATGTGGACTTGATTTAGAGATGATTTGAGAGTTATTAATGAGGGTCTTTGGGGGATTAAACTGGTTTCGGGCAAGATCTGTTGAGAAATTACTGTAAATATGGACAAGCAAATTATAGATCTGGAACAGGATGCCAGTTAATTGAAGATTAATTGAATGAATTGCTGAATTGGATGCAACTGTTCAGCTGCCTTCTATATAACCTTTACATTCTAAATATTCATCTGTACATATAAATTAGCACTTACAAATTTGTGTCTATACCTCCCCCCCTATCGTTGAAGTGCTTAGCAACCTCCCTGTTTAAGATAATTTTAAAAATCTACTTTGCAAGATAAAATATTCTATGGTTGTAACACCAACATGAGTAGTTAAGGCCGCAATCCCAACCCCACTTACTTGGGAGTAATCCATATTGAATTCAGTAGGACTTACTTCTGAGTAGATGTGGTTAGGATTGCATTTTAAGTAGTTGGCCACATCCATTTTTCTCATGCATTGACAAATTTGTCTTTTCCACCACATTTTGGGAATTCATAGCCATAAAATTAAAAATCAAGCTTTTGTCCTGTGAGTCAAGTAAAACTTGTATCAAGAGTGTTGCAGAAAATAACAGTTCCTGTTTGGGTATATTTTTAACATATCCAATGCTTCCCCCACCTTCCTCCTAGCAACTACTTGATGAAAATGAGCTGTGTTGGAAACACACTGTGGAAAATGACTTTCTGGAGATTAAAAAAACACACCTCTCCTGGAAAAGCATAGTTATTATCTAAAAGTAGTTTTGTTACACAGAGTGTGCCTATAGAAATTTTAACACAAAGGTCGTCAACCGCCCGTACATTGCCAGCATGTGAACAATTTAATTGCAATAATGACAACGTGCTTTCTCTAAAGAATAAATTGTAGCTGCAGTAAACGAGATCTTGCAAAAATAATGCAACTGAGCAACCATAACAAATAACCATTGTGGCAAGAATAATCAGGTGACCCTGTAGTTAATTCTGAATCCTGCTTATGTGACCTTTCAGGGATGAGGGGCGGAGGGTGGATTTGACACCGAGAAACTGAGATCATTATTCACGGCTGGTTATTAGAGTGCACAAGCAGGATTCTGCCATCTGATTGACTAGTTTGCTTTCCACCTCGATCCTCCTGTGGGGATTGGGGAGTTCCAGCCTTTCCCCCTCTAGCTTGCTAGACACCAAATGGACTGCAGAGTTGTAGGCTGAGTAAAATGAGGGCTGGCCCTGGTGTGATGGCATCTCAAGCTTCTGTTTGCTATCTTTGATTATCACAGTTGCCCCCTTGGAACAGGGAGGAGAAGAGAAGGTTCTGTGGCAGCAGAGAGGGGGGAGCAAG
Source organism: Podarcis pityusensis (assembly GCF_964106645.2). Classification (NCBI taxonomy): domain Eukaryota; kingdom Metazoa; phylum Chordata; class Lepidosauria; order Squamata; family Lacertidae; genus Podarcis; species Podarcis pityusensis. The sequence goes on along the minus strand of NC_138026.1, from coordinate 91,723,354 downwards.
TGGCAGTTCTTACAGATCACTTTGCTGATCTGGGGAGCCAGTCCAAACCACTAGACTGAGGTTTTCTGACAATCCAAAGGAATACATGTTATGCTATAAATAAACAAACAACACATATATGATTTGTTTTTGTTTAGTCGTTTAGTCGTGTCCGACTCTTCATGACCCCCTGGACCAGAGCACGCCAGGCCCTCCTGTCTTCCACTGCCTCCTGCAGTTTGGTCAAACAGAAGAAGAAGAAGAAGAGTTTGGATTTGATATCCCGCCTTTCACTCCCCTTCAGGAGTCTCAAAGCGGCTAACATTCTCCTTTCCCTTCCTCCCCCACAACAAACACTCTGTGAGGTGAGTGGGGCTGAGAGACTTCAAAGAAGTGTGACTGGCCCAAGGTCACCCAGCAGCTGCATGTGGAGGAGCGGAGACGCGAACCCTGTTCCCCAGATTACGAGACTACCACTCTTAACCACTACGCCACACATATATAACACCACAAATGAACAACAGCTAGAGTACAGTGGAACCTCGGGTTACAGACGCTTTAGGTTACAGACTCCGCTAACCCAGAAATAGTACCTCGGGTTAAGAACTTTGCTTCAGGATGAGAACAGAAATCGTGCGGTGGCAGCACGAGGCCCCATTAGCTAAAGTGGTACCTCAGGTTAAGAACAGTTTCAGGTTAAGAACGGACCTCTGGAATGAATTAAGTACCTAACCTGAGGTACCACTGTACACTTATTCAAAGACAGGATAATAGTTACCACTGTGACATCTCTTTCTTTTCTTTTACTTTCAGAAGAAAAATACAAATACTTTCAAGCAATGCAAGCAAGTGTGGGATCACCTTAAGAAAATTTATTCTCCCTTAGAGGCAATGGAATTGATTAATAATGTTTAAAATGAACCAAGAACTGGAGCTACCCCCATCCTGCATGTTTAACTGAGGCACACATTTGTCACTGCGAGAACCCTCTTATAAGATGCATTCTTTCCTGTGTCTGAGGGTTCCCGCAAGGACAAATGTGTGCCTCAGTTAAAAACAAAAGGAAGTTTCCTCCTCTTCAGAATAATTTTCAAAATTATTAATTTGCAAAATGCTGTGGATTCAATTAATTAATGTAGCACCCATGTGATTAATCAACTCAGCTTTTTTTGTTCAGGTGTCATATAGTTGTCACGTGTGGCTTGACAGCTGAGATGTGCATTTTCAAGACCCACCTCATTCCTCCAACTATAACTTGTTTTAACTGTTTTTAATTCTGCATTTTAAATTGTCATAGTCCACTCTGGGACATGCTGTTGAAGGGCTGGTAATAGGTTTAATAATAACAACTAGAGGCTGTTGTCCCTGTTTGCTCTGCTTGCCAGACCCACCTACCTGCCAACCCCTTTCCCTCACACCTGGCCAACTCCTCCTCCCTTTATAACTGACCAAACCCTACTCCCTTTATGTCTTGCCCACTCCCTGCCTATCCCCTCACAATTCACCCCAAATCACTTCCCTTCCCTCACAGCTTGCCCCAACCCACAGTGCCTCACACTTTTAGAGGAAGGTGAGAGGACTGTTTGCCAGACCACTCTCTGAAGCGCCTTCCACCCTCCTTTAAACATCACTATAGTGATATTTTCCCCTCTGGACTCCATCTGCATTGTTTAAGTGACTTTGCTGACACCAATGTAAGCTTTGATTTGATTGTTTTGTGGGGATCCAGTGTAAAAATCATGCAAATTCAAGAGGATCCACTTGAGCCAATCACTCCATCTTCCTCTCCATTAGGGAAATTTTCGGTTGCACTAACTTCCTCCCCGACTCCCTTGGTTGTCATCTTAACCGCGTACTCTGTTGCCCTATTCTTCCCCCTACCCCATCATAAGAATTGTCTGCTGGATCAGACAAACAACCCATCTAGACCAGCATCTATTCTCACAGAAACTGACCAGGTGCCTATGGAAAGCCCCAAACCATGACCTGGGGTCGACAACACTCTACACACTTGTGATTTCCAGCAACTAGTATCAAAGGTGCACTGCCTCCGACAATGAAGCAGAACATACTCAGTGTTGCTAGAAGCTCTTTATAGACTTACCCTCCATGAATTTGGCCAATCCAAGTTGGTGGCCATCTGTCTTCTGCTCCACCCCCATCACTGTGTCTTCCTCTCCCTGGTCACTTCAGACACTGCCTGTTCCCACTCCCACTCGTGAGGCAGCTGCAGCAGTATCCCTCTCCTCTCTCACAATTTTGCTGAATGTGTCAGCCACCATCTTTATTTCTCAAGAATGCCTCTGGCCCCCATTACTTGCCTCTTTAATATCCTCTCTTAATTACCTCAGTGTCAGTTTCTGTTCCCGCAGGTGGGGGGTGGTGGCAGTTTTAAGTACTGATTTCCTCTTGTAGTCCCCCCCCCTTTTATTTTTATAACAAAATTGTTATTAAAAACAGCACTTTAGTTGTTTTTATCACCTATAACTGAAGCACTTAAAATTACAGGAAAACATCTGAAAAGGAACCTAATATCAAAAATGTGTTCACTCAATTATCCTTGATTGTATTTTACTGTGATTGACTGGCGTATGACTCAGGAACTTCTGTATTGCTCTGCATTTATTTGCTGTGACATGATGTTTTATAATAATATGAATGTTATTTATTCATTTATTTGATCCATTTCATTCCAGGCTTTCCATTGTCTAAATGTGTTAGACTTTAATTATGGCTTCTATTTAAGCTGGTAAAACGGCAATACATTACAATACAATGACTAATGGAAACATAGAATCACAGAATTGTAGAGTTGAAAGGTGGAGAGTTTAAAAGCTCTTTTTGCCCTGTGAGATCTTACAAGAGCATCCCAGAACTGGTGCTGGGTCCTTGTCATGGGTATGTCTATTTTTATTATGAGTAAAGATTATCTAGTATGTCCCTAAGGACAGACAATTAAACCTTTTACTTCATAAGCCAATTTCTTGGTCTTAAAAAATAATTACCATAGACACCAATATTTCTCTTAAAATTATTTAAGATTTTATTGATTACAACAGCTTAATTCTTTTTGGTTTGTTTTTGGTCTATGTCTAGGATACTGAATATGGAGCAAGGTTATTACATAAAGATAAGATACATTACCAGAACCTGGAGCAGGAGAATCTTCCTCAGACGCAGTTGAGTGCTGAAGGAGTCTGCCCTTACAATCTAAACATAGGGTATATATACTCATAATTCACTGAGAGTGAGAAAGGAGAGTGAGCTTTGAGAGTGGTAAATAACATTAAAAGAGGCACCCCCACATTCCACAGTGCAGAATATTAACTATGGGATGCGGATAGGAGCCTACTTTACCCCAGCCCTTGTATCAGAAGAGAAGTATATATGTTCATGTGGTTTTGTCTAACCTACTAGCATACAGTAATTCAAGGTGAGCTATTAGAGGTTAGGGTATTAAGCATTGAATATATCTGTCTATAATATGCAGGCAGGGGCATGCTCCAGAGAATATGAACTGAGAATGTGAACTGAGAATGTGAACTGAGAATGTGAACTGTCTTCTTAGCTTGATACTGCATGAGGCAGCTGTTCTATGAGTCACACTAATTTCCGGTGCCTTTTTTGAACAGACTGGGCCATCTGCGCAGACGCGAACTTCCTGGAACAGAGGAAACAGCCAGGCCAGCCGTAGGTGGGCGAGTGTGACGATTCATCAGTCCTGGAAGGGAGGACAGAGGACCAGCACTAAAGTGTCGGATGCGGTATCCCTCAGGTAGGCGAAGGATAGTACCAGGGGGAAGATTGTGCTCAACCCACTGTCGTGTGGCCGATGGGTCGGAGAAATCAGTAGGCCAACGTTGTGTGTCAGGGACCGGATCAGGACTAGAAGGAGCAGAAGGTCGTTCCTCGGATTGATCCGAGTGATCCGATGTCTTGTCCTGTGACATCCTATACAGCCCATGGCAAGTTGGGGAGCTCAAATATAAAATACAAATCTGTTGGGCACCCTTCCTTGAGGGGAAGGCTGAGTGGTAGTGCATCCACTTTCCTTGCTGATGATTCCTGGTTCGGCTCCTAGCATCTCCAGGTAGGGTGAGAGACACCTTTTTTCTGAAACTGAAGAGTGACTGCCAGGCAGTGTAGGCCAGGCACAGGGAATCTTTGGCCCTCCAGGTGTCACTGAACTGCAAATCCCACCAGTCCTGGTGGGGAGAAGAAATACATCTGAGTGGAATTTTCTGGTCTGTGTTAGCGAAATTGTTAGAAATCCCTAAGCACTGACACCAAATGCCTCCTTATCAGTCCTACAATGCCAGTTCTGGTGAGAACCAATGAAATACACTCATAGTCGAGTAGTGATTTCAGACTCAACAGACACCTGAGTTTGGGATTATTTTTAGAGGTTTACCGAAGGTTTCACTTTGAAAATAAACAAATTCTGAGCCTGTCGGTAAGGAACCTACTGAGAGCCTGAAGGTGACTCAGGAGAGTTCTCCAGGTAGAAGAGAAACCAGGTCTGAAGCAAAACACAGTGTAGTGAATACTTGACAAGATTACTTCAGCTACACATGTAGTGTTAGAGAAGCTATTCTGTTTGAAGAACCCAAAGGGAAGTGGTAAGATGAGGCTCATCTTACCTCTTAGGACATATCCACACTACAGATTTGAATCAGTTTAACAGCCATTGCCTGTCCCCAAGACAAGGGACAAGGGGAACCAATGGCCCTCTAGATGTTGTTGGTCTCCAGCTTCCATCAGTTTCAGTTACCAGGATGATGGGCACTTTAGTTCAGCCACTTCTGGAAGAGTTTAGTTCAGCTACTTCTGGAGGTCCTCTTTCTCTGAGCTAAGGATCTCCAATAGAGGATTCTCAGCATCAACCTCCCAAAGCTCCCATTCCCCACGTTTCTTGATGAGGACAAGCCTTAATTAAAGGTGGGGTAGAAAGAATATAGGGTGGTAGCATAGACAAGACCTTTGGATGGAAAACGTTGTGCACATAGAAGCTAAGCCAGGGAGAGGATAATAAGGCTCGTCCTCTGCCTTGCTGCAATGACAACACAATAGCCTTGCAAGAAAATTATGTTTGCTTTGATTTATGCCACAAGTGTTATTTGTCTTCCCCTTGTGCCTCATAATTACTAGCAGTATTACGGCAGCTTACTGGGTTCTCTTATTTAAAAAAATTAATGTCGAAGTGGGGCATAAGCTCTGTTGATTGTCAGTGCAACATGACAGAAAAGCCACCCAGGTAACCAAATGCTGAGGGCACAATTGATTTTCTGCCAGAGAGTCTACTGTTCTCTCGCTGTGTTCTCTTTTAAAATGAAAAATACAAGGCCGCTCCTCATGTTTTATTGTTGCTGTTTTTCCTCAGGACTGAATTTAATCCTGATAACTCAGATGTTAGTCTGCATATACTCTTTTGCTGAAAGAGAGCTTAATAAGCCTGTTGGCTATGAGCAGGGTGCTTCCTTCCAAAAATCCAGATTAACTATAGCTCTGAATTCTTTATGGAACTTTTAAGGTTATCATTCATTTTTATGTATAACCTTTCCCAAGTGCAAAGTGCTGTTAAGAATTTGAAAAAATGGAACAGCACCGACCTCATTTCATACTGAAATTCGCTTGATGATGATGAATGAGGGCGAAAGGTTTGCTGGAAGCATTTGGCCTGTCTCCCCTCCCCCCACGTAACACTAGAACCCGTGGCCATCTAACGAAGCTGAATGTTGGGCAGACAAAATAAAGTACGTCTTCACACGGTGCGTGGTTAAGCTATGGAACCTGCACCCACAAGAGGCTTCAAGCCTAAAATGAAGAGGACTGAGAAAAATCCTTTACAGAGAATGGGCACATGTTGCAAAATTTGTTAAGAGGTTCCATAGCTTCATACAGTGTGTGGATGGTGGGAATATTCAGAGGTAGTAATTTTATTTAGTTTCGGTGAACAGGGTTGCCAGCTGACAAAAAACCCAACCCATCCTGGCATGATCCGGTAGCTTTAAAGCCATCCTGATGTGCAGAAACAATCAGGGACTTTTTCATAGCATTTAGATAGGCATTATAATATCCTGGAAATAATAATGAGCGCCAACTGAGCTGCTGTTAAAGGCACAGGAACAGAGACTAGTTAAAACATTGGCTAACTGTTAGTGAAGGTGGAAAAAAACTCTTAAGGTGAAGAAATAAAACTATTTTTTTCTGAATTGCTCAAGAACACATGACTCAAGTCTAGAAAGAAACAATGCTCTTTCTAATGAAGCATTTATCTAGTTTATGATATATACCCCTATGCAAAGGGCCAATGTGGGAGGGAAGACACCGCTAAAATCCCATTTAATACAGGATTTAATATGGTTTAATAGTGTTATGCTTTGAGCTGCGATAAACAGTCTCCCTGAATGAGCCAAAACAATAATAAACTCACAGGGTCTTACTCTGAGCTGGAAGCTCAGTGGGAATTATTTTTTAATTAAGGAGAATTTGTTTCAGTTTAGCATGGAGCAAATACTGGTGACATGTTTCTGATTAATAAGGGTCATTGTAGTTGTAAGCAGACTCCACCTGCCTGCATGTGGCTATTAGCTTGCTTTGGAGAACATGAACATGCTGATTTGTCAGTCTTCTTAGATATGCTAGCAGCATTATTTTTCTGGCTCATTCGTTTGCAAACGAAGTGTAAAGATGAGCTGCTTAGTGGATTGGCAGGAAGAGGCAGGAAGGTAGACCTTGAAATGTAATTGTTGGTGATACCTTCCAAATAGGGAAGTATGGCACCTTATGTGGTGGTGGAAATATGGTTCACTAGTCAAACTTTCTATTCATACAAGGTTGTAAATAAACCTTCAGTGCAAAATATCTGGGAGCTCTGCCTAAAGACACAGCAAAACAAAACACAAGCTACATATTTTCATAGTGCATCAAAACTGGTAGGGAAAAGAACCTACACCGGAATATTTCTGGTGTGAAACGTTTTGTGATATTTGCTGGAAGCTACAGACCATGCAGATTGCTGCTTATGCCATGTGACCACCCCAAGGGTGGATAGATGCAAATCAACTTAAATGTGGAAGTGTGTGTGACAATCCTGATAGTGTCAAGAGCACAAACCATCCTGAATGTATATAAAAAGCTCATCTGGAAAGGCCCTATAGCTTTAAAACTCATTCAAAACACGTCATCCACCCAAGATTCCTGGCCACTCTAGTTTGCTTAGAGTTTCTGGGGATGGAAACTCAGAGAGGTAAGTTACGCTCCCCAGGATTCCTGGAGGGAATGAATGTGCTTCCTAAGTCAGGCATCCTAAGTCAGGTATGATTTTTCAATGTGAGTATTCATCTAGGCTAGGTGAATGGAATGTATGGCCTATCTTTAGATTCAACTTTTAACCTATCTCAAGTGCTTTATGTTCCTTGTACCTGAGTTATTCCTGTCTTAAATTCCCCAGTGTGATATAATCAATCATAAACTCTAAGAGCATAAAGAATGGGTGACTGTTGGAATGAATGCTGATTCTGCCTAAACTGTTGAAAATAGAACTGTAGATGTATTTTTTTTTTCAAATTAGAACTGTGCCTTTTACATCATCATCATCATCATCATCATCAAGTAGCAGAGTAAAAACATTAGGTAAGAGCAACCTTCCTTGCAAGTTGTAGGTTAACAGACATGCCAGAAGAGGTGTGATTGGCTGAAATGGCACATTCCAAGGCAGCTGTCTCCCCTGAAAAGACAGTAGCATTCTGGTAAGATCCCTGCAAATAGGTAAGATCCCTTGCAATCTTGTCACATGCCAGGGAACTTTAGACAAAAAAGAGGAAGCCTTGCCCTTCTGAGTGAAACGTTGGACATTTCAGGACAATAGTGACTTTGGAAAAGAATGGGAACCTTTTACAACTTATTTGCAGAAACAAAAAAAACAACAACCATGGACTCGTTGGCAGGATTTAAATAAACATTTACAATTTTATTTACAAAGAAAAAGAAATATAACAGGTGATAACATAGTATTATGTACAAACAGCAGAATGTAACATTTGATGTAATAAACCAGAAATGGAAGTTGGGGGAAGTCACAGGGAGGGGGGAAATTGGAAAATGAATGTTAAGTAATGACACTGGATATTTGTTATGAGAAAAGAAAATCAATATAAACTATTATTATTATTACTTTTAAAAAGAAACTTTGGACATTTCAGCATTAATTAAAACAAGGTAGGCTATGTGGGAGTCCACTTAATTGCAAGCCAATCTGGGATCATCTTCTATGATGAAGGGTGAGATAGACATGTTATAAAGGTATTATAATAATATAATTAAATTGCTTGGGGTGAGATTTGCCCAATGGGCTTCAAGCTGGCCAACCCAGCCCTAGAACATTTATCGCTCACATTATGGCTGTGCTGGAAACCCCAAGCAACAGTGAGACTCAGAGAAGCACAGAGGCACTCCAAAGAGCTGCCAAACACGCAGTGTGTGCCGCTCATGATCCACCAGGACTCTGTGAGCTGCTAAGGTTCCTGATGGTGCTGGTAGGCTTGCCAGGTCCCCCATGAGTCATCAAGCAAGTGCTGAGCAGCTGCTTGGGGAAGAGAATAATTCATGGGAAGCCTGTCTCTTGTTGATGACAAGCTGTGCTCTTGCTGTTCCTAAGGGCAAGCACTGCCTCGCTCAAGACACTGGGGATTTGGCAAATCCTGTAGCAAGAGAAAAGGCAGAACAGTCAGGGGCAGTGAAGATACAATTGTCCCATAGAGAATCTCTTAAACAATTAAGCTGTTTCTTGTTTTGGAACACGACATAAAACTGGCTCCAGATTCATGTGGACCTCAAGGAAAGAAACTGTTGGTAGGGACAACCAGTCTGCTTTTGCAGGTTATTTAATTCATGTCTATTTTATCCCATTACTAGGTTGATCTGCCATTTAATAAAAAAGTTCACACACAAAATCACAATAGCCTTGAATGCATTCTTCGTAAAATAGGCATTTTTGTATGCATTCTATCATAACACACACACACACACACACACACACACACACACACATTTTAACCTCAAATACAGATTTCAACATGTATTTTACTACTTTGTGGAACTGAGAGTTGTATCACAGAATCCAAAGAAGTATAAAAAAAAATCAAAGGACAACTGTTTAGTCCACGAAGAGTGAATCAGGTTGGTTCACTTAAAAATGAGGAGAAAACCCTTGAGCATCTGTAGCTAACAATAGTTCTTCCTCTTTGTCCCTAGATATGTGAGAAAATAAGACTGCCTCTGAGAATGTGCAAAATGCTTTTCCTACTGTGGTGTAGCCACAACTGGACTCAAAACATCTAAGAATGGATAAGGGAAGATATTTCCAGGGATAAGGCTGGTACTTCCAGACAGCACCTGAAATTTCTTATTAAACTGATATTTGTAGACCAAGCTAAAGATTACTGTTGATAGTATGCATGGAAATCTCAGCCCAATCTTGCACACTAGTAAGGAAGGCGGCAGAGACCCATGGTGGGTGCTGGCAAAACCTTCACCTCACTACTGCGTGGTGCTGGGCATGACAGGTCAACTGCAGAAATAATAGGTAAAGGGACCCCTGACCATTAGGTCCAGTCGTGACCGACTCTGGGGTTGCGGCGCTCATCTCGCTTTACTGGCCGAGGGAGCCGGCGTACAGCTTCTGGGTCATCTGGCCAGCATGACTAAGCCGCTTCTGGTGAACCAGAGCAGTGCACGGAAACACCGTTTACCTTCCCGCCAGAGCGGTACCTATTTATCTACTTGCACTTTGATGTGCTTTTGAACTGCTAGGTTGGCAGGAGCAGGGACCGAACAACGGGAGCTCACCCCGTCGCGGGGATTTGAACTGCCGACCTTCTGATCGGCAAGTCCTAGGCTCTATGGTTTAACCCACAGCGCCACCCGCGTCCCTGCAGAAATAATAGTATAAAACATTTATTTGAAAAAGCACCACATAACGGCTATGCTCCACCCTCCGCAGTTGGAGACAGCTTCTGAATACCAGTTACCACAGGAGGGGAGAGTGCGCTTGTGCTCAAATCCTGCTTGCTGGTTTCTCACAGGCATCTGGTTGGCCACTGTGAGAGCAAGATTCTGTTGCACATTATACTCTTATTGACTGATTTTACATGTGTTGTCACCCAGCTCAGCCATCACACAATCCACCTATAAAATTTTAAGCTGCATTTCCTATACTTTGCATTACCAGCTGGATCAAATGTTGGACTTAGACTGAGACAATACGGGTTCAAATCTGTACTTAGCCCATAAACTGTGTCTGTTGCCACAATAACAGGGTTATTGTGAGGGTAAAACTGGGAGCCCCAGGTGTCACCCTGAGGCCAAGCTCCTTAGCAGAAGGGGGAAGAGAGAAATATACACAGTAATGTACTAAAAGTGGGATATGGAACACAATGCCTCAGATGGCCAGCCATTGTTTTGGGTTTTATTTTATTTTTTATTTTTGGCCTTTGAACGCTGCTCCTAGGGTTGCCAAATTCCTGACACCGGCAAAGTTGTTGAGCTTTTTAAAGGAAACCTAATGATTTTAAGCTTTTTGAGCTGTTTCCATCGTGTTGCCATACATCAGGGTTTTCATTTTGCCAATTCGGCAAAATTCCCCCTGACGCCATTTTTACACCTGAAAACCAGGACCAGTGCTGGATTTACATATAAGCTAAACAAACTATAGCTCAGGGCCCCACTCTCTTGAGGGGCCCCAAAAAAATTAAAGGAAAAAAACCTGGATGTACATTTCCAAAATATAAGATTTAAAAAAATGAAATAAAACCTACATACAGCAACAGTATTTTGTGTTGTGTAGGCTCCTATGATGTAAGTAATGGGCCCCGCCTGCTAGCCTGCTCCCTAAAATATCACTGGTTTGGTCATTTCTGTATATAAGGTGCCTACATTCTACTTGGACTAATTGCGTGGCAACATGTGCAAATGGCTTTAGATCCCTATTAGTTCCATAAATTACCATATAGCATATATTCAACACAAAAACAGAGATAATTTGTTGTTGACAAAGGACAGCTGGACATATAAAGGGTCCCATTACATTCAGTAGCTTAGGGCCTCATCAAACCTGACCAGGACATGTTCCTGCTCCCGTAACACAATGTTCTCTGGGCAGCTTGCAATAGATAAGCATGAAAACAATTTAAATGCAAAATAACATATAAACCCATCAAATCCAAAGCAATATAAACACATCAAAAGCAAAACTCCACACACTCTCAAACTTAAAAAAAACAAATATTTGACCCACAGATCCCTAGACATTCATCCCTTGCCCCCAGCTGCTGGGTGCCTCATTGTAGCCAGATGGTTACTCTGGATAAGAAACACAGGAAGTGGGCTTACCCCAGGTGTGGTGTGGCTGGGGAGGTGGGGAAGAAGGGTGTGTGGAATGGGAAGAGTCTGCATTTGAATCCCTAGACCTGAGATTCTGCTCCCTGCCCCCCCCCACTGTGTTAGTGGAAGGACATATCGGTGATAACCTATCACCCTCTAGTATTTGAACATGTTAATTTTCCAAACAAGGGGTATGCGGGAAGGGATCTATAAGTCCTCATTTCATCCATGATATATAATTTGTCCTCTTCCTCCTTGGAGCGGATCGTTGCAGTTGACAACGCTAATGCGAATGTGTCTCTTGTTCAATAGAAGGATTCCTTTTGAATAGCAAGTAGGCTGTTCTTCCTTCGCGTTGACCTTGTTTTTGGAATACTGATAAGGTCTGGCATGTTTCTAAGCTTCTCCCATTCATTTCAGGATTCATTTCTCCCATTTTGCTTGGGCTTCATACATGCTATAACTTTAAAGCGCATTCAAAGCATCTTCTGCCCTCCACCTGAGTTCTGGGCACTGTCATTTGTTAAGGGTTGATGTGAATTGTAACTATGTGAGCGGTCAACTACAGTGTCCAGAATTCTTTGAAATGTACTTTGAACGTGCCGTAAAATTACAGTTGACTACACAGCTGTCCTCTATAGCTACTGTATGTCTGCAGAATCTGAAAGGGCTTTATTATGTTTCCCTTTCCTTGACATCTACGCATGTGCATTGTTCTTCATGGCATTTATTTCTTGCCTTGTCCTTGCTGTGGTCAAGAGCTCTGAGCCTTGCTCCAGTGCAAACATTTAAGGACTGGGATTTATTTTTGAACAAATAAAGCCTCCCTTTTGGACCAGCTTCACATTTACACCAATGGGGTCTCAACTGGCAATGGCTGATCAGGAAAGAGAGTTTGAGGTCATGGCAGATAGCTCAATAAAAATGTTAACTCAGGGTGTCACAGCTGCGAAAAGGGCAAGGTCTGTGTTAGGGGAAGAGATTGAAAACAATACGGCCAATGTCATAACGATTTTATACATATCTATGGTCTGGCCACAGTTGATATACTGTACACAACTCTGGTCTCTGCATCTCAAAAAGGATAACGTTAGAGCTGGGAGATGCATAAAAGAGCCACCAAAATGATGCAGGGACTGGAGCTTTTCCCCCTTGGAAAATGCACAATGTTTTAGTTTGGAATAAAAGGTGTGTAAATTGGGACACAAAAGAAGTTTATAAAATGTGTGATTTTGAGAAACTGGACAGAGCTGTGGTTCTTCCTCCCTCTCATAACAGTAGAACCTGCTTTTTATGACGATAGGCATGGGGTGACTCAGAAATACAATAAACAACCCCCCACCCAATGATAAACTGATGGTGTGGCCTTCAGCCTCTCTGCCCACTCTAATGATTCTTTCTCTACATTACATGGTCATTCATAACCTGTCCCATCACCTGCCTGCTCCACCTTGTCCTGAGATGCCTTTTTCCTCCTCCAGATCTCTAGCTCAAGGCCATCACAGTAAATGTGGGCAGGTCTTCTGGGGTGAGATGGAGGCACGGCAGGGGGAAAAGGCAAGCGTAGGCCTATGGTAGAGATCTGCCAAAGCATCTGAGCAACAATATTTCACTGAAGTCATCTTTCCATGACTCTCGAAGGACAGCAGAGGCAGAACATGCTGTACATTTGTACGATGTGCTGAGCTATTAGCAATATTTATAAAAGGATTCCAGAGGGGAAGAGGCTGATTAAAGACGATGTCGCTTGCGGTGCAGCTCATTGTTTTGAAGGAAGCCTGCAGTAGGTGGGTGGATGTGTGAGGGGGAAGGACTGATTGATGCAAAATGTCCCTTCTTCCCAGGGTAGATTCCCCTCCACACTCACACACTGATAATGCACCATGGAATGTGCATTTGATTTTGTCCTGTACAGCACAATCACTGTGCGGTGCTTATTATGCAGTAACAATCGCCAACTAACGGTCAAGGTTGGGAAAAATGACTTTCAGGCCAGAAGAGCATGAGAAAAGTGGCATCAGATTAAGGCCTCTCTAGCTTAGTCCTGGTGGCGCTGTGGGTTAAACCACAGAGCCTAGGACTTGCTGATCAGAAGGTTGGCGGTTTGAATCCCCATGACGGGGTGAGCTCCCGTTGCTCAGTCCCTGCTCCTGCCCACCTAGCAGTTTGAAAGCACGTCAAAGTGCAAGTAGATAAATAGGTACCGCTCTGGCGGGAAGGTAAACGGCGTTTCCGTGCGCTGCTCTGGTTCGCCAGAAGCGGCTTAGTCATGCTGGCCACAGGACCCGGAAGCCAGTAAATCGAGATGAGTGCCGCAATCCCAGAGTCGGCCATGACTGGACCCAATGGTCAGGGGTCCCTTTACCTTTACCTTTAGCTTAGTATATTGGGGGTGGGGAGGGCTTGGCCCCCAGGAGTTGGCACCCCCATCCACAATCATCCCATAAACTCATAATACTAGAACCTAGTATTATGGATGCTAGGATATTGCAATGAAGCTGAATGTTGAAAGATTCAGGATAGATTAAATACTGTAAACTATTTCCACATGCAGTGCATAGTTCAACTATGGAATTCGCTCCCACAAAAAGTAGTGATAACCACCAGCTTGGATGGCTTAAGTAAAGGATTGGACAGATTCATGGAGGGTACAGCAATCAGTGGCTACTAGCCACAATGGCTATGTTCTGCCTCTGATGTCGGAGGCAGGATGCCTCTGAGTACCAGTTCTTGGGAATCACAAGTGCTGTTGCCCTCAGATCCTGCTTAGGGGCTTCATGTAGGAGCATCTGGGTGGTCACTGTGAGAACAGGATGCTGGGCTAGATAGGTCTTTGGCTGGATCCATCAGGGCTTTCGGTATGTTCTTCCAGATTTCTGTGCAGACGTCACCCCCATCAATCCCTTGCTTTAAATGGAAGTTCTGCTCAAGAGGACTCTTCTGGCTTCACTGGGACCTCTTTGCTGTTCTCCCTGTTGCATGTGAACAATACTTGAAACAGAATCTCACTCCTAAAAATGAAGTGCTCTCAACAAATGAAGCTCAAATCTAAGGACTTAACCAGACAAAAAGTTTGTATGTGTAGCCAGTGCTTTTTTTTTGCTCTCTGAGGGGACGCAGGGGTACTCATACCCTTAAACATTTTGTTAATGTAAGTTTGGCCTCATTGAGGGGCAGTATTTCAATATGAGTAGGAAAATGATACTACCCCTAAACATGTTTTTTTAATAGAAAAAAGCACTGTATGTAGCACTACACACACGATCTGTTAAATTTCTGAAGTGTAGGTTCTAACCAACAGAGCTGTTAACCTAATGGCCATGGTGCTCCACCCAGTTTTTAAAAAGAGCTGGCCTGTTGATGCAATGTTGGTAGCTAGAGAGAGAGAGGAAGTGGAAGTGGAAATGACTTTTTTTTCATACATTGCTTTGATTGTGTGGTTAGATTTTAATTGGATCATCTGGCTGACTTGGATTGCTTTCAGGAGCTTTAGATGTGATATTTTAAAGGACTGTAAGAGCACTTCCAGACGGCTGCTTCCCCCGCGATGGCAGAACGAAACAGGAAGGGAGGGGAAGAGATGCACTTGGGTTTTGCACCACAGTTAATTGTGTCACCTCTGTGGATCTTCCATTCCATTTGGATTAGTAATAAGCATGGGGATTACGGTTGTCTCCTACTGGATTGAAAGTGCTAGACATGTTGATGCTGTGCTCCTGAAGCTGTTCTTCCAGAAGCTTCTATGTAAAGGTCCTCTAACAGAAGAAAAATGCAAATGGATGTTAGGACTTTCTTTCAAACCCAGCTTGCGTCAGCTCCTTGCATGGCAAAGCCTGCAGTTGTTGCCACTACAACTCTGAACTAAACAGCACAGGCTCCCTTGCAGGACTGAGTGGGAGAATGCAAAAAATAATAATATTGCAGCTACTACATCTTCAACCAAACTGCGGGAGGCAGTGGAAGACAGGACTGCCTGGCATGCTCTGGTCCATGGGGTCACAAAGAGTCGGACACGACTAAACGACTAAACAACAACATCTTCAACCATGGGGACAGATGTGTCTTTTGATGTGTACAGGCATACTCATTTACATCCGAAGTCTATTAGTCATTACATGGAACAGCAGTTGGATCAGGGCCTTAGCTCACTGTAGGTTGTTTTTAAATATTTGGTAATTTCCCATAGATTCTAGAGCAGGGGTGAAAACCAGAGTGGTCCTTTAGATGGTCACCAACTCCCATCAGCCCCAGCCAACATGACCAACAACACAGTCAACAACCAGGGAAGATGGGAATTGTTGTCCAACAATATTTGGGGCCCAAGGGTTGAAGAGCACTGTTCTAGATCTTCTAAATCTTAGATCTGCTTTCCAGAGGTAATCTCTCAACAACTACGCCATCTTTTTCCTAACATCTCTCCTATCTTCCAATAGTTAACCATCATTGTCTACCAAGTACCATTTTAAGCTCCCCTCTTGCTACATGAAATGGCAACTCACCCTAGGCACTATTCATTCTCCATTTGAAATCCTGTTTCAGATAGGCACCTCCTTTCCTTTACAGACCCAATTCCTGCAGGGTGAGAATGTTATAGCTATGAAAAATGAACCAGCTCATGCCAGGTACCCTGTGAGAGTTGTGGAAGAACTGACAGAAAAACACTTTAAATCAACACTGCAAATGCGGGATTAGAATGAAAAGGTGACTAGAAACTGTATTGATTATTGCATGGGAAAGATGAATGTTTGTGATTTTCTGTTTGTTGGAGGCGTGTTTGTTTTTCTGCCAAAATTTATATGGGGATTTTCTAGGCAAGTATCCCTTTAAATCAAGGTTATGCTCCTCACACCCTGCTTCCCTGTTAATTGACTATAGCTCTACCAGCTCGGCTTCAAAAGACAGGGGAAATGAGCCAACCCCCTTATCACACCATAGCCTAGGCCTCTGCAGGTGTACGCAAGCTTTCTAGTCTCATTTTACTGAACCTCTGAAAACAAAACCCGCATTAAGAGATTGAGCCATTGCTGCAGAGTTGTAGCCATCCTCCTTCCTCTGCATCTCCCCCCCTCTTTTCTCCCCAAAAAACATTTTTTTAAAGAAAAAAGTTTGAAGTTACTACAACTTTAAACTCCCCCACAGCAGATTATGACAGCGGCATGGATGCTATCACAACTGCCCTAATCAGAGTGTCCCACTCTGAGGGAAGGACTTTCCCTCTTACAGGTTCTTCTTAAAGTGAGGGGGGGATGAGGTGAGTTTTGGCAGGTGGAAGGAGCTAAGAGACCAGCTAGCTGAGGCAAGTGTTTGGCCCAAGAGGAGAACAATCCACCTGTAGCACTTGCCTTGCTTTGCCTAATGGAAGGGCTGGTCCTGTCTGAAAATATAGATGCAATGTGGCAGTTTCATGTGTGGAAGTCAACTTTTGATGATGACATCCACTGCTGAGGCCCTATCTGCACTATACATTTAAAACCGTATCATAACACTTTAAACAATCCTGGCTTCCCCCAAACAACAGTAGTTTGTTAAGGGTTCTGAGAGTTTTTAGGCGATTGTTATTCTGCTCACAGAGCTACCATTGTCAGAGTGGTTTAATGATCTGGGAATCGTAGCTCCAGCATGGGAATAGTGGTTTCCTCACCAAAATGGATGGATTCGCCTGCCCCTTCTTGCCAGGTCTGCAAGCACCTTTGCTCTTGAGTCCCAGGTGACAAAGAGGGAGGATTTGGGTTCAAGGCAGAGATCAGGATATGGTTGACAGGGTTATGAGGAGGCCAAAATGACTTTAGGCTGCTCTTGGGATTATTGCAGGTTCTTCCAGGTCCTCAGTTGAAGTTCTCTCACACCTCTTCCTCAGAGGAGGCCTCCTGAGGGTCTGTGTTGGGTGGGATTCTGACAACAATCCTTTGGAGACTTGAGATATATTTTTAATTATCCCCCCTGTCGATATAGCTGGAATTCCTAGCAGCCTTGTTGTAGGACCCCAGGAAACCAGCAAAGGATACCTCCAGAACCTTTGCATAGAAAACAGTACCCCTGAGCTGTGCAAAATTTGCCTCTGGACAAGACTTCCTAATTCTGAACAGAGGGAGCCATGGAAGCTCACATTTAATTACACAAGTCATTAAAATGGATTGAAATCTGCTTATTTTGAATGCTCTTACTTCATTTGCATGCTTTTCATCTGAGCCTGGTGTTTGTGCAGAATCTTGGAACGGTTTGATGGCAGTCGAAGTGCAAGCGAGTGGGAGCATATGGTAGGAGAAGATGCCATGAAGGAGAGGAGGAAGAAAGGATGGCTCATCCTATTTTTATGCGCTTCCAGGCCCAGCAAAGGCTCCACCAGACTGACTAGATTCTATTGTTGTTTTGCAGTGGTTCTATTCCTTCCTAGAGGGGCAAGCCCAGAAGGTGGTGCTGGGGGGCTCCTGTTTGACGCCATGGCCATTGGCCTCAGGGTTTTGTTCTGTCACCCATGCTATGTAACATTTACATGAAACCACTGGAAGAAGTATTCCAGAGTTTCAGGATTCAGAGTTATCCGTATGTTGATGGCACCCAGCTCTAGTTCTCCTTTCCACCTAAATCTAAGGAAGCTGTCTCAGTTCAGCTAGGAGCCAGTGTGGTATAGTGGTTAAGAGCGGTGGACTCGTAATCTGGTGAACCAGGTTCGCCTCCCTGCTCCTCCCGATGCAGCTGCTGGGTGACCTTGGGCCAGTCACACTTCTCTGAAGTCTCTCAGCCTCACTCACCTCACAGAGTGTTTGTTGTGGGGGAGGAAGGGAAAGGAAATTGTTAACTGCTTTGAGACTCCTTAGGGTGGTGATAAAGTGGGATATCAAATCCAAGCTGCTCCTCCTCCTCTTCTTCTTCTTCTTCTTCTTCTTCTTCTTCAGTGAGGGTGAACAAACTGAAACTTAATCTAGGCATAGGTGCTCTTGGTCAGTTGGAAGGCAGAACAGAGAATAGTAATTCAGCCTGTGCTAGATGGGGTAACACTCCCCCAGAAGATACAAGCTCAAAGTTTGGGCATGGTCCTGGACTCAGCCCTGAGTATTGGATGCCCAGGTCTTCCATGGTGGCCAGGAGTGCATTTGCACAGTTAAAGCTTGTGCACCAGCTACACCCATTTCTTGAGAAGCCATTTCAATGGAGCCCAGCGACGGAAGAGTGCAGGGAGTTTGCAGCCTCAGAGATAAGAAAAGGAGAGTTGTTTCTGTCATGCAAGGAGGAGGAGGACTTAAACACATTGCAGAGTTCCCAAAAAATAGTCCAGAGGCAATTGTACTTCATCCAGCAGAGCTTTTTGAAGGCAAATGGGCATAATGGTCACAGATCAAATACATTCAGGATTGGCACAGTTAATAAAAAAATCCAGTTGCAGTACTTACAATAAAACTTACAATGACTTATAATAAGACTTAAACGTAACACTAAGCATACAGAACAGAACACCAGAACAAAGAGACAGAAGGAAAAAGTGAGTGAAACCCAGACTCCTTCTAGTCTTGCTATTATAGTCAGCATGACCTTGACAGAAAGATAACAGAACCAGTTTAAGCCAGCTGTACTCAGCTTCTCAGAAGGAATAACCCAGACAAGAACCTTCTGCCTGTTTCTTTCACATGGAAAGAAGACTTCTAGATTATGGTTACCAGATGTTCCCATTCCCGGGGACAGTCCCCAGATTTACAAATCTGTCCCCTGACAAAATCCATCCCTGGAATGTCGCCGGATTTCATTTAATGTCCCCGGATTTATATTTTAAGTGTTGTAGATTTATTAGTAGGGAATGAATGTTGCGTGATTGGTTCAACGGCACAAGACACATCATGTGCGGACTTCCAGTAAGGCAACATGGCGGGCGCCACGGCAGCGAGCAGCTCCTGAAGCTACCAGGCTGGCTCCAGGCTGCTGAGACTGCCACTGTCACCGCCACTACTGAAGGGGAACTAGGGATGCCCAGCACGTCAACTGGGGGAGCCACTAAACCCCTCCCACGACCCAAATCAAGCCGGGAGCGAGAGCGCCCAGCCACCTAGCTAACTGCCCAACGGTGCTCCGGGACCAGGAAAACCCCGGAGTCAACATAAAAGGAAAGGGGAGAGGAGAAGGAGAAGGAGGACAGAGAAAGAAGGAGAAAAAAGAAAGAAGCCCCAACCTTGCCATGCTGCTGCCACCACCACTGAGGAGGAGAGGTAGGAGAGCTCTGGGAGCGCAAGGACATGTGGTCGAGCCCAGGCCCAACCTGAGCCTACCTCCACGGTGGCTAGCACTCCGAGAGAGCAGGCCAGAACCCAGAGGAAGGTCACGTGACAGAGGAGAAGATATTACTTCTTATTTTTTTTTAAATAACTTCCCCCCTCTTTTTTTTAAAAAAGTATCCCCGGATTCATTTAAAAAATCTGGTAACCTTATTCTAGAACATTCTTGAATTAATCAGAATAGGACAGATCTCTACACATCAGATCAATACAGTACTTTCTATACTAAGAAATGCAAACGGACAGTTCTGTTGTCCGGAGAGGTCACTTCTTGGTCCGCATGAAGAAGCCATTTTCAATGGAGCCAAGTGACTGAAGCATTCCCACTCTTCCCCCTTGCACAAATGTGGGGATCCTCAGGCCCAAGAGCCAAGTTCAACCCTCCAGAATTGGCCCTCAGGAATCGCCCCAGGCCATACGCTTCATTGGCCCTGCTTTGCACTCTGAATGTTTTCCATTGCTTAAAGGTTTTTTCTTTTTCTTTTTGAAAGTAAATATTTTATTATTGGTCACAGAATACACTGATGAGTCTAGAAGGTAAGAGCCAATCTGAATTCAGTTGAAGCAAACTCACCAAGAGTCGCAGTATAGCAGCTTGTATTCTTCTGGTCCATCAAGCTTCAGTGCTACTTCCTCCAGCGATCATAGAATCATAGAGTTGGAAGAGACCACAAGGGCCATCGAGTCCAACCCCCTGCCAAGCAGGAAACACCATCAGAGCACTCCTGACATATGGTTGTCAAGCCTCTGCTTAAAGACCTCCAAAGAAGGAGGCTCCACCACACTCCTTGGCAATAAATTCCACTGTTGAACAGCTCTTACTGTCAGGAAGTTCTTCCTAATGTTTAGGTGGAATCTTCTTTCTTGTAGTTTGGATCCATTGCTCTGTGTCCGCTTCTCTGGAGCAGCAGAAAACAACCTTTCTCCCTCCTCTATGTGACATCCTTTTATATATTTGAACATGGCTATCATATCACCCCTTAACCTCCTCTTCTCCAGGCTAAACATGCCCAGCTCCCTTAGCCGTTCCTCATAAGGCATCGTTTCCAGGCCTTTGACCATTTTGGTTGCCCTCCTCTGGACACGTTCCAGTTTGTCAGTGTCCTTCTTGAACTGTGGTGCCCAGAACTGGACACAGTACTCCAGGTGAGGTCTGACCAGAGCAGAATACAGTGGCACTATTACTTCCCTTGATCTAGATGCTATACTCCTATTGATGCGGCCCAGAATTGCATTGGCTTTTTTAGCTGCCGCATCACACTGTTGGCTCATGTCAAGTTTGTGGTCAACCAAGACTCCTAGATCCTTTTCACATGCTTTATATGGTCAAAGTTCCAGATGTAGCTGAAAACCACATAGGCAGTTCGCATCATGGCCATCCCACCAATGCCTGCTTTCTTCACATCAATGTACTTTTTGACAAATCTGTCATAGCCTCCTCAGACACCCATAACAAACCCACCTAGGTGTAATCTCGAGTTGCTCACCAGTTTGGCAACTGCCCGCCATCTTGAAGCTGCCGCAGCGTCTCCTTGCTTAGAGGTTTTTGAAATATCTTGCCAGACAGGAAGATCCCTCCTCCCCTTCCCCTGTGCATTGTTCCAAGGAATTTCCCAACCCCTCCAAGTCAATTTTGGGGGTGAAGGTGGCACACAGAAGGAGGGGGGAACTCTGTTGCACAGGGGCTTCCACTGATGGGACCTCGTAGTTGAATTCATCCTTAAACAGTATATCAGTGCTTTGAAATAAATAAGCTCTTAAATAAACAAATGCTTTTTCCCTGGCTGGAAAGAGTCCATGAATGCTGATCATGCTTCTTGCTTCTCTGGATGGGTGGAGGACAGAGAGTGGTGTGTGAAAATGTGTAGACCCTAGCCTACTATTCACATTAGTTGCTTTCCCCACCACTGGCATGTGGCCCTCGGAATGTTACCCAGAAGGAAATGTGGCCCTCGGGCTGAAAAAGTTCCAACCTCTCCCCTTATGTGTCGATTTAGCCCAGAAAACCCAACACCTGAATAAGGCGAAAATTGCCTTTGGAATTAGTTTGCTGTGCTTCAAGAAAATCCTTGGGGCATCTGGGTTTTTCCCCAGCTGGTGTTTGTATGAGTCAAGATTTCCTTTATGAGTAGATGCAGGAAATTCTGAGCCTGACATTAAATATTCCCTTAAAGGGGGGGGGGGTGCAGTGGGAGCTGGATTTGAGTGACGATAGTCAATTAGAGCCTTTTACCGGAAAAAGTCTATTAACTAAAGCAGTGACATTTCCTTTTGTTGAAAGCTGGTATTTCCAAGACTCTGCAATAAAGGCTAATAGGCAGTAATCTAAGAACAAAGGAACAGAGCCTTATGCAACCGTGTTCCTATGTATTTATCAAAAATTTCTTCTGCCTTATGGCTGAATAGTAGTATTAAAGTTCATCTCACCTAGAAACTGTGCAGTAAAGTGAAGGAGTCTGGTCCAAGTCTAAAGTGCCCATGGCTGTTATTTCCAAAGGTTTCTGTTCGTTCATATGCATAGTTTTGCTATGACTCGTCCTGACAGTCACCTGATCTTGTGTTGGATACAGGTGCAGAGAGCTCCACCAAACCAGGAGGTCAGGATTCTAGTCAAGCTAGGATTCTTTTCTCCTGTGGAGGAACCCTGTGCCCATACTTCATCTGTGCATGCATAGAGCCTCTTCTCATGCATGCCAGACAGAGAGGCACATTGGTGGTGGGGGTGAGGTACTGCAAGCCCCCCTCATGCACTGGATGCATGGAGGGGTAATCCAGGGGCGGATTTGGGTCTTTCAAATTTCAGCGGCACTCTGCACAAGCCCAAAATTTGGCGCCTCCTGCCTGTCTCCTTCTGTTATGCTCAAGTCTCTATGTCATAGTTGTGATGCCCTGCAGTGCCCCCTAGGCTTGGTGCCCAGTGCAGCAGGACCAGTTGTGCTGTCCTAAACCCGCTTCTGGGTAATCTGAAAATTACAATACTACCTGGAGAGGCTGGCGATTGAACCTGAGAACTTCGACATGCAGTCTGCCCGCCTCTGTCTACAACATCTATGTTACTGAAGCTGCGTACACACTACACCTTTAAAACACATCCCAAGCACATTTTCCTCTGCAAAGAATTCTGGGTAATGTAGTTTACTCTTCACAGAGTTACAGATCACAGCAATCCTTAACAAACTACAGTGCCCAGAATTCTTTGAGGGAAAGAATGTTCTTCGAATGTGCTTTTAAATTATAATGCTTACATTGTCTCTGATTGATCTCGGATCTTGGGATAAGTTGAATCAAAAGAAAAGAAACAGAAACAGGAGTATCTGCCGAAGCCAAAGGGTATGTATTCCCCACTGACATTTCACCATTAGGCCAAAAGCCTCCCACTATAAGCAGGAGATTTAAATGCCAGAAGCAAAGAAGCCAAAATACTCTCCTTCCTATGTCCAGTAATACTTCTGCAACATCCTTGTGCATCAGTGTCACTGTTATATCAAAATGTTAATTGGTCAAGATTTCATCTTTGCTCATCAGTGACTGGATTAATTAATCCTTATCCAAGTTCCTCTGCCAAGTTGCATGGGCAGGCAGCCAGACTGTGCAAAGTAGAGGCGTCATTATCAAGCATGCAATGGGTCAGAGACCGCAGGAATTTTGTGTCTATGGCCTACTTTTCACTGACAGACTTTAACATACATTAGGCCATGGAAGTGGTCCCACAAGATGGAGAGACAGCCACCCACTAGGATGGCTATAAAAGAGTTAGACAAATTCATGGAGCTATCAATGGCTACAAACCTTGATGTTATGTTCTACCTCCGCTGTCGGAGGCAGTGCGCTGTATTATGGAAGAACTGAGATTCTTGTGGGCCTTCCTCTGAAAACATGTTTCTGATAACAAGTGGTTCTTCCTTGAAACATGACTAAAAAGATGTCTGAGTTGTGTGGAATTATGGCATGAACTCCCAGTTTTGCCCGTTCTGTTGCTAAAACATGTAGGGATTTAAGGACCCCATTAGAGGAAGCCCTGCACAAGAACTTCCACTTGTACAA
This sequence comes from Podarcis pityusensis, assembly GCF_964106645.2. NCBI lineage: Eukaryota > Metazoa > Chordata > Lepidosauria > Squamata > Lacertidae > Podarcis > Podarcis pityusensis. Next base: position 91,699,685 of record NC_138026.1, on the reverse strand, counting down.
CAGGGATTCCCCACTGCTTTTCCCACTGTGCCCCCCCACAAAATTGGCTCTGGTGGGTGGAGGGGTCAGGAGAACAGAGGGAGGAGAGGGGGGAATCATTCCACCTGGCAAGCTGAGCTCCTTGCACAGATGAAACATTCATAATAGCTGATGTCGAGTTCCACCTGTATACTGCAATTTTTTCAGGGACGTTATCCATAGGGCATTTTTCTTGCGGAAGTAAGAGGTGGCAGGAAAGGATGGGAGAAGAAAAATGTGACATTTTACAGAGCAGTCTTTTATGAGGATTGCTCACATGTTAGACTGAACACAGTCACAATCTGTAGCTGCCCAGGTACAATGTGTAGTGTAGCGGTTAAGAGCGGTAGACTCGTAATCTGGTGAACCGGGTTCGCGTCTCCGCTCCTCCACATGCAGCTGCTGGGTGACCTTGGGCCAGTCACACTTCTTTGAAGTCTCTCAGCGCCACTCACCTCACAGAGTGTTTGTTGTGGTGGAGGAAGGGAAAGGAGAATGTTAGCCACTTTGAGACTCCTTCGGGTAGTGATAAAGCGGGATATCAAATCCAAACTCCTCTTCTTCACTTGTTGATCTGCACAGTTCAGATGGATGCGTACACAAGTATACACTAGGCACATTGCATGAGACCTGTGAATAACGGTATGAGTGCACAGCTTAACTATTTGTGTGGACAGGTATGCTGATCAGTTTAATGTGACCTGTGAACACACACCATTCTCTGCATAAAGAGGAGAAAAAGTTCGCTTAAAATGACAATGCCTTCTAAAGCTACACTTGCAGAGAAAGCAAATGACTAGTATAGGGCTGTCTTGCTAGGCACTAGTAATCTCTTGTTCTCTCTTATTAAGCACCTTTAGTAAATAAGAAGCTCTTTGCCAGACTTAAACATTTTGTTCTGTTCTGGGCACAGTAAATGTGACAGATATAAGATGTGGCTCCCATTCTGCAAGATTTCTCCAAGGGGTGGGAAAGAAGGCCTGTTGGGATGACCTTGGCATTGTTTTTAAGAAATATTCTTTGCTAAGGACCTTGAAATCAATTTGAGAAAAAGCAATGAAAAGCAAACAAATAACAACAAAAAAGGGCTTTAAAAAAATTGTGCCAGGTGAATCCTCTTGAGGTGTCTATATCACTCCATTTCCATTCTGTATGTAGTTTTGGAATCACTATGCAGAATATGCTTGCGCATCGTCGTATAAAGGCACACATATTGAGGATTGCTACAAATAAAACCAGAATGTTTGGTTGCGAAAGGGTTTTCTCTTTTTCTTTTTAAAGGCCGATAGATAGACTTAAAGGATGGGCTTTGCTCAAGTTGGAGGTCTGATTGATTGGCAACTTAGGGTCCAGAGAAAAAATTATTTTAGCTCTGGGTGGCTTTTGATTGTGGGTTATGGCTTGGCTTTGTAGATCTTCTGGGATTCTGGGGGTTTCAAAGCAGGACTCACAAGGATTAGGCTCTAGCACATGGGTAGGCAAACTAAGGCCCGGGGGCCGGATCCATCCCACCACCTTCTAAATCTGGCCCGCGGACGGTCCGGGAATCAGCGTGTTTCTACATGAGTAGAATGTGTCCTTTTATTTAAAATGCCTCTCTGGGTTATTTGTGGGGCATGTAGGAATTCATTCATTTTTTTAAAAAAATATAGTCCAGCCGCCCACAAGGTCTGAGTGACAGTGGACTGGCCCCCTGCTGAAAAGGCTTGCACATATCTCTTGCACCACCACTCCTGCTAAAGGGATCACAAGCTAACTTGGATTACCCAGAGGTACCACTTAGTCTGCATTACAAGTATTGCTCACAAGCTGACTTGCTTATACTTCTAGCCTGTTGCTATTTTTGGGGTGGGCTTCAGCCACATGCTGGTACATCCCAATTGTGAAATTTCAGTTGTTTGGGAGGTCAAACCAGCAATGGACCTGCTTCTCCCAAAAGATCAAACATTTTGTGATAAAGAGAGTGGTGAGAAAATGCACTCGACAGTGTTATGATACAAATCTGCTTGACAATTTCCCTCGTTCATTTAGGCTCTAGAACATGCCTGCCTGCCTTCCATAGCATCTTTTAGGTCACCTGCTTTGCCAACCTTGTGTCCTCTAGATGCTTTCGATTTTGAAGTCCAAAACATCTGGATGGCATCACTTGTGCTGTTTTAGATATTTGAAAACTGCTGTCACATCCTTGTCTGCATCATATTTTCTCTCTGCTGTGCACACTTCTTAATTCTAGGATTTCCTTTCATGTGTACACCCTAGGAGTTCAAAACCTGGCATTATCTTTGAGCCTTCCATCTGAATTCTTTCAGTTTATCTATATTGTTCTTAAAACGTGGTGATCAAAACTGGACACAGCATCCCCACAGACTGCTTTCTTCTGATGCAGATACTCTGGTTTTGTGAAAGTTCTGAGGCCTCATAAAACGATGTTCCGAAGGCAGGCGGGAGTCAGGGAGGGAATCTATTTTGCAAGAACTGAGAATCGCTGGCCACTTTCATCCTTTAATCTTCTGAATGAAAGCAGATGGGGTTCAGTGGAAAAACAGACAGGATTCAGTTTGGCCCTTACAATGGAAGCTGGATGTACGGCCTGTGATCAGATGCCTACCAGCACTGTGGGTGGTGGGCACAGAGATGAGTGATTAAAAATTATATCCATTTCAAAGGGTCGAGCGCCCTGGTGATGATATTGAATGAAGCAAAGCCAAAAGGAGAAAGAATCTTACATCAACCAGTTAAGGGGAGGGAGCTGAGGGACTTTTCTGCTGAAGATCAGGGTAGAATCAGAGAATCATAGGACTGTAAGGGACCTTTGAGGGTCATCAAGCCCAACCCCTGAAATGCAGGAATCTTTTGGCCAATGCAGGGTCTGAACCTGAGACTAAGGGCCTCATGCTCTAGCGACTGAGCTATAAATAATGCTTTAAATGAATAAATAAAAATGGTGCCACACATTTCCCTCCCTAGGAGAAGAGGATATTGTAGCAAACGCAGGATCAGGTGCAGGAAGAACAATGGAAAAGGCATAATGGGGGGGGGGGAGAGAGAGAAGTTACTTTTCGTTCCCTAGCAATATGCTAAGCATTTAAGTTTCTATTGGGTCAGCTGCTAGATCACAGGTTATAGAGACATGCCTGCTGTGAATGAATGAATACCAGGGATGGCAAATGCCTGCTTGGTTTTCTTAAGGAACCATTTACAGTGGTACTGTAGAATAGATTCTGAGGAGCAGCAGCCTCCAGTTAGCAATTTTAAAGGATTAGTATGAGGCACCTGTAATTGCAGAAGTAGGCAGTCATAAGTCCCCTCTGATGACACATTTAAACTCAGCAGTTCCCCATTTGCAGTGCTCAAATGACCAGCCCCTGGCCTTTTGCCATAGCTCCCTTTTCTGCGGAGGACACAATTTAGCTAAAATTGTAGGGAGTAAATTCTGAGTCCAGTTTCACCCCCCCACACACAACTCAGTCACAAAAAGATGACACAGATTTGCATAATAATTGCATATGCTTTGTGTCACATGCAAATTTGTATCCCCTTTTGCAAGTGGAAGGCCATACACATAGTAAAATGCCTGACGGACAGAAAGTGAACAGGAAAAACCTTTGCCATATATATGTTAGAATTCCTGCTCCGTGATTGCAGTCATGGGATTGTTGTCTTTCACATGACATGGTATGTTTTGACTCCACAGAGTGGGAAGTGACGGAGACAGGATGTTTGTGTTACTGTGTTCCATGAAGTGGGACTGTTGGCCTTTGTTCTTTCTCTTTGCTGTCTGATGCTAGAGAGAGAGGGACCCATGTTGTAGTGCTCCGTGTGTGCTTATATGTAAGTAAAGTAGATTAGCCAAAATGCTGAGTTGCTGAGGTCTGTTACGCAAGCTGCAAAGACTCTGTGGATCCCTAATTGTGCTGATGTCTGTTGGCATCAGTCACTGTGATGTTCGGGCAGAAGAAAGCTTTTGACGCTCCCGAACGAAAGACCAGGAGGGAGAGAACATGCCAGTCGGGCATGTGTCTCTGTCAGGGTCCTTCTCGAGAGGAGGCTGAGCTCCTGACAATATATCCATACTAGAAAAGGGGGGTGTATGGAGTGTTAGGGGAGGGGAAGTACCTCTGGTGAGGGACACATTGTGCTCCTTCTGAAGTAGTCTGCCCACCTTTTGTCCCCACTTGAGCAGATAAGTCCAGTAGTGGGTCCACCAGTCAAGAAGGTGTTTTCTGCACATGCTGTAGAGGGAAATGAGGGGTTGATGGGGTTCATCAACCTGGGAAGATAGCCCATCCAGGAGAAGGAAAATCTGATACTAGACTTCTGCTGTCTTGTGGGATATCTTTGGGAAAAGAAAAGGCTAAGGAGTAAACCCTACACAAATTCAGAGTGGAGTCCCTAGGAAGGATGTACGCCAACAACTCCTGCAGCCAAGCTGGTGCCAGACATATTGCTCTGCTTTCCTTTGGACTACATCACTGAGGCCAAGAATGGGGGTCTTATTCTTTGGGCAGCCCAGGACCTCCATGCACACTGCCCAGGATTGCACTCCGGGGAAGTCACTTTGGTTTCACTTCTCCCCTGGCAGCGCACTCCATTGTCTCTTGAGACAGATAGATGCCAACTAGAAAAGGCTTAACCTGTTGAATTTATGCCTGCCACACAGCTGTATGAGAATGGTTGGTTTCTCCAATGGCTCCTAAAGGAATAACCAGTAAATTCCAGAAAAGGATGTATCCGTTTGGTACCTGCACTTATTGTGCAGTAGTATATGCAGAAAATAACTTACGTTTCTCTCTTTATGTTTTATGTCTGTCTGTCTGCAATACGGACACCATGATAGAAACCAGAGGGCACAGAAACAATGTTTACTTTCCCGCTGCAGCGGTACCTATTTATCTACTTGCACTGGCGTGCTTTCGAACTACTAGCTTGGCAGGAGCTGGGACAGAGCAACGGGAGCTCACTCTGTCGCAGGGATTCGAACCGCCAACCTTCCGATCGGCAAGCCCAAGAGGCTCAGTGGTTTAGACCACAGCGCCACCTGCATCCCTATTGCAGAAAATAACTTATAGGGAATACGTGATCTCAGATGAATGCCACCACAGGAAAGATGCATCCTGATTGTTAGGGAAAAAGGGAAATGAGACAGAAGCTGGGAAATGTGCACTAAGGGGAGGAGGAAACAGCAGCTCTTTATGACCATAGACATTCCTATCGCCTAGTGTCCAAACACCTCATGCATCAGTCAGAACTCTGACTTCATGCATTGGCAAAATACACTGAAAGAAAGGAGCAGCCAGGCTGGCTCACCTCACAGAAATCACATAGAAGGTACCTGCACATTTTGCTTCCTAACTTTATTTCTAGGAGGGCTAGAGAGTAACTTTAAAAAAATAAATAAAAAGAAAACTCATAGGAAATCTATACCCACCTCTTGGGATCCCTAATGTTTGACATGGCTGGAGGATACTTGCAGTCTTCTGGCTTTCCATGTTGTTACAAGAGACGTCACAAATAGCTGTAATTTTCTGCTCCTAGAACAAAAAATGCTGTAACTATATCCCAACAAGCAGCAGGACTGCATATAGAACAGGTTGTGTATTTGTAGAATGGCTAACAATGTATAATCAAGACCTGCCTCTACAATGGTTATGAACCCACTGATAATTATAAGGAGGCTTATAAATGGGAAATCTTATTTTACATACCTCTAATCATTTAAAAGTATGCTTAGATTTTATTTTATTTTTTAAAAAGAACGGATCTAATTTCAGTGTTTTCAGTCAGGTTACAATTGATATGTCACTACTTTTAACAATACAAGAGAACTGGTATGTGTGATGTGTTCTCTTGGAAATAAAACAGGTTTTATGTGTGACTGGAGAGGTTCTTTTTCTTTCTCATGTAAATGTGGCAGTGGAAAGGAGAAAGAGCTATACGAACACCAAAGAAACAATATTTCCCTATTGAAAGCACTTTAATTTGTCAGCTAAGTTACTGTGCGAATAGACTTCACAAAAGCTACAATAGTTTCTGTGCTATCATGATTCACAATTCTGTAATGGGTTAACATAATGCCTTCCTTGCTATATAAAGATCCAAGTGATGCATTTTCAGTGGGGGGTGAGGGGAATATTGTACCTGATGCCAGTAGAAACATAAAAGATAAGACAAAACTTTGAAATCACAATTGCTGCCATGGGTAATAATCCACCTGCATTTTATGCATGCCTTCCCAGAGGTTATATTTTATCTCAGAAGGTCAGCTAGAGAGGGTCTAGCAAACTAGGATGAAGTACACTTGAGGTTTCTGCTGAAACTTGTTGAGATGAGCAAGAGAGTGTCACCGCCCAGCACTGCTGTGAGACTTCCTGATACAGTGGTACCTTGGGTTAAGAACCTAATTCGTTCCAGAGGTCTGTTCTTAACCTGAAACTGTTCTTAACCTGCAGCACCACTTTAGCTAATGGGGCCTCCCGTTGCTGCTGCGCCGCCGGAGCACGATTTCTGTTCTCATCCTGGAGCAAAGTTCTTAACCCGAGGTACTATTTCTGGGTTAACGGAGTCTGTAACCTGAAGCGTCTGTAACCTGAAGTGTCTATAACCTGAGGTACTACTTTATAGTTAATGCTCAATTTCCCCTCAAGTTCTGATCTTATAAAAGCAACACTGTTGGGGCATTCTGCTCACATGTAAAAATAAATAAATAAATAAATAAATAAATAAATAAATAAATAAATAATATCCCGCCCTCCCCAGCCAAAGCCGGGCTCAGAGTGGCTAACAGCCGTAAAAATAGCACAGTTTACATAAAATCACAGTCAATTAATTGAAATACATTCTAAAATCAACTCAGAATCAAATTAATGGCAACCATTGGGCTAGCGTTCTATGAGGATTACAGAAGGAGAGGGCCCTAGTCTCTTGTGACAGAGCTTTCCACCAGATTGGGGCCATGGCCGAAAATGCCCTGGCTCTGGTTGAGGCTAGCCTAACCACCCTGTGGCCCAGGATCTCCAAAATGTTTTTATTTGAAGACCGTAAGGTCCTCCGTGGGACATACCAGCACAAGCAGGGAGAGCGAGTGCCATGTTCTCTGGCCTCAAGCTCCCGTCTGGCTCAGAGGAAGACTTGGAGGAGGAGGAGAAATCGTTCCCCACTCCAGGATCTTCCATCCTAGAGGACATGGCTTTACCCAACTCCTTGGGTTCAGAACGCCCCCACCCCCATCCCACCCACTTTGGCCACTGCTGCCCCCACAGTCTTCACCACTCCCCTGCTGAAGGAGGCAGTGGTTGCAGAATCAGACAATGGCCCTTTAAGAAACACAGATCGCTCCTAAAAGGGAGTGGGATTAACAGCCAGTTCAAAAGGCCACAGCATGCTCCTGAGACAATGTTCAAGTTCCAGTTAGCTCCTGCCACAGTGATCTGTCCGTGGTCCTGAAAGGCGGTGCTGTGCCTGTAATCCCTCCTGCATAGTTTACGGTACCTTGATTTTGCTTTGCCATTGATTCTGCTTTGTTGGACTTTTCTTTGGGTGGTCTTCTGGATGTGTTCCTGCCTTTTCAGTATGTGGCTGTGCTTCAACCTAGCTTCTCCAGTTTGGTGGGAACCTTGAGCTGAGCTAGGACAGGATAGAAGGGGTGAATGTGCTAAGCTCCAGCACCATCACAATCCCTGTCGCCCTACAACTCAGGGATGCTCCTTGCTCAGTCCTAGATAATTGGTCCAGGTATTCTATGTTGGAACAACCAGCCAATGCAGGAGAACAGAGAGCAGGAGTCTGCTCGGTTGCTTATGGTGGGAAAATTAAAGCAGTTCTAAATGCAGAGAATACGGGGCAATATAACAAATAGCAAAATGCCGCACTGGATCAGAACGTCACCTGCAAACTTGTCTCTGCTGCTGTGCCCACATGCCTCACTCCTTTCCCTCTAAAGATCTGGCGGTGATGCTTGGTGTTGGGAGAGCAGGTGAGCAACCACACCCACTGACCGCTACTGCATATGCATCATAGTCAGGAAAATCATAGACACCTGTACTTGGCTGGAATTTGATAAGAGCTTGAAATACTTTCACACAGGAAATAACTATTATGGATACCATGATGCCATATTATCTTTTTTATATTAAATATGGATTCTTTGCTCATTTAAGTTTATACATAATTATAGTGTCCCAAATTTTATTAATCCGCAGCTGTTTAGAGGGTAGCTTTGGAGACTTTCAATATATGTGTGGTGTAGTGGTTAATCAAACGTATCCATTCTTAAGGAAATCAGCCCTGAGTGCTCACTGGAAGGACAGATCGTGAAGCTGAGGCTCCAATACTTTGGCCACCTCATGAGAAGAGAAGACTCCCTGGAAAAGACCCTGATGTTGGGAAAGATGGAGGGCACAAGGAGAAGGGGACGACAGAGAATGAGATGGTTGGATGGTGTTCTTGAAGCTACCAGCATGAGTTTGGCCAAACTGAGGGAGGCAGTGGAGGACAGAAGTGCCTGGCGTGCTCTGGTCCATGGGGTCACGAAGAGTCGGACACGACTAAACGACTAAACAACAACAGTGGTTAAGAGCGGTAGACTCGTAATCTGGTGAACCGGGTTCGCGTCTCCACTCCTCCACATGCAGCTGCTGGGTGACCTTGGGCTAGTCACACTTCTTTGAGGTCTCTCAGCCCCACTCACCTCACAGAGTGTTTGTTGTGGGGGAGGAAGGGAAAGGAGAATGTTAGCCACTTTGAGACTCCTTCAGGTAGTGATAAAGTGGGATATCAAATCCAAACTCTTCTTCTTCTGTATACAGGTTTGTCACTGTATAAATTGCTTAACAAGGCCTTGATAGAGGACTAAAATGATGAAGTAGGATAATTTTGGACGTTACCTGCACTTTAATGTGGAAAAAATCCTGGGAGTAATCAGTAACCATGTCCCAAAGCTGCTGTACTATTCCAGCCAAAGATGAACGTATGAACCAAACTATGCCTCTTCCAAACTATACTGACTATAATTGGTCATTCTGGGTGCTCTTTCTGTTTCAAATGCATTTTTAAAGCTCGTTAATGTTGTCAACTTTCTCCAACTCTAACAGAAGTCCTTTGCAGATTCTTCTGAGCATCTGTTCTGGAACAATATGCCAGATTCATATATATCTGAATTTTGAAAAACCTCTTTACTCTGATCACATAAGAATGTTTTAAACACATTTACTACTACTTGAAACAGCTCAACAGGCAGATTGTGGAGCTGCATGAAGCTAGAAGGTGATGCCAAGGAGCTACTTATGCAAATATTTAAAAATAACTTGTATTTTGTCCAACATTCAGGGATGGGGCACTTGTGGCCTTGCAGATGTTGTTGATACAATGTCCATCATCGCTGACGATTGGGATGGGACTGATGTTGTTGAGTCCAACATCTGCCCCATCTTTGATGCATGGCATAAGCAGTGTACCACTAGAGGTTCAATGACACATCCAAAAGCTATAGTACTAGACACACTAATCTGGGAGTAAGTCCCATTGAATGTAATGGAATGCACATCCAAGTAGAAATACGTGAGAGTGCACTGTATGTCTCAGGTGTGAAAATGCCTTGTGAAACAAATGCTTGCAGGTTGCATTTAAATCCAGGTCTTACAGTGTACACATTATCAACTACATTAGTGGCTTTTCTCCAGCGTCTATAAGATGCAAGAACCACATTTAACAAATATATTTAAAATATTAGGAATTTAGATTTCTTGAGTGAATATGATCTGCAAAAATCCAAATCATATAAACAGGATGAGGTAGGGCTATATATAAATTGCTTAGGTTAAGAAGCTCGCTGAAGAATTAATGCTTTGTCATTTGAGCTACGTAAACTATAACCAGTTGCAATTTATACCCTCACCTATTCTGTGTTAGTGACCTAAAATGGTAGAGAATGTGAAATGCATGATTTCCTAATGTCAGCATACACATTTTACCATGGTGGGAGAATCCTTAACATATAAGAATGCCATTTTTGCTTTCAGACCCATGTTTCTTGCAATGTTGTATTTGCTCATATAAACCAGTATAGTATATAACTATGCTACATCCCTGTAGCTTGATCCTATGCATGTAAGGATTACAGACTCAGACTGGTGCCTGTTCAGGTGAAAAATTATTGAAATTAGGCCATAGGAGGGGGAAGCAGTTGGCAATTACTAAACCTGTAAAAGAGTGAAGAAATACTCAGAGGAAATTAAAATCACCAGGAGGAAATCTGCAGATATTTCCAAGGCCTACATATATGACCTGCAAAACGAATGAGACAATTAATTGTGGAATAGATGCATCCCAAAGGATGCACGGCAATTCTCAAGAGTAATAGAAATTTCATGAAAACTAATTTTCCTGGCTCTAAGGGTAGTAAGCAAAAATAAGTCAGGATGAAATGCCACTAGCAATTACAGAAGCTGTTCATCCTGAAGAAGAAAGTGGAAGAGTGTGTCAGTAAACATTTTGGGATACAAATTGGCAACAGGAGAACATAATTAATACTTCCACATAAAAAGGAAGGGGAGGTGCTTGAGGACACTTGATAGAATTGGTTTTCCTTTTAAAACCTATTTTAATCTCCAGCATGAGGGGGGATACTTTGTTTAAAATGAGTTGCATATAGCTTGAAGCCCTATTTGTCAGTTTTCATTTGCAGTGAAAGGTAATAAAGGCATTTTACCTTTTGGTCATTGGTGAGACATTTAGTTGTGAAATTTGGAAGTTGAGAAGTGTGATTGCAGATAGGAGCAAAAACACAGAATGTGTTAGTAGCAGAGGAATTCTCTGCCTCCTTTTGAGATTTGATGCTCCTGAGCTCTGGGGTGTGCACATAGCTGTCAACTTTTCCCTTTTCTTGCGAGGAATCCTATTCGGAATAAGGGAATTTCCCTTTAAAAAAGGGAAACCTTGACAGCTATGGGTGTGCAGCAGCTCATCAGCTCCCTCCACTGAATCCTCACTAGTCAGTCAAGCAAGCAATCTCCTTTCTGAGGTTCACTGCTGTACCTTCAATCCCTGGCTTTCCTAAGTAACTCACTCCAAGGAGAAAGATGCCTACATAGAGCTGATGGGAGCAAAAGTGCTAGTGGGAAGGGGGGGAAATGTTAAGTGGAAAAAATGCTTCCTGGTCCCAAAGAGACAGGGCTTTTTTCAGCCAGAATTCACAGGAACTGAGTTCCAGCACCCCTTAGGTAGACACCACTGCCATTATAAGAGAACAAGGAAGGCATTCATGATGAGTTCCGGCACCTCTTTTTCTAGAAAAATAGCACTGGAAGCATCCAATTCCAAATCACAGCATATTTATCATAAGTCTATCTGTTTCTAGGCCTTCTCGTGTAGAACATTATTAAAGCCTTTGCTCTCCTCTTTTTTCCCCCTTTAAGGTGCAAAAATGCGAGGCCAAAAACAAACCAGTTATATATTTAGCTCCAAGAGGACTACACTAAAAGTCTACCACACTGACACCATGTTTCATTAAGAGAAAGCACCTGCAGCCTTTAGATTAGAGGTAAGGCCTTTACTGGGTTGTGAATGAGATCACCCACCATTTTGATCCAATCAAGCCACAGGGAGAAAATGGGTGGGGCCTTCTCCCTGACTTCCTGTCACAGAGCTTTCTGTTTCCTTTCTAAGCCCCAAGTCTATCCACCTTTGGGTAGAGAGGAAGTAAGGCTTATTTCCTGTTCCCCTCCCCTCCTCTTTGAACTATGTAACTAACCTAGACACATGAGGTTGGGGCTCCATGTCCAGACTCCATATTTGAAGATACTTTTTGTTTTTTGTACTCAATAATACCTTACCTGAGTTGTTTCTGCTGCAGTACTGAACAATGCATGAGTGAGAGCTCTGATTACTGTAAGTAAAGCATTTAAACTTACTTAAGGTTGTAGTCCATTCACTCTGAGAGGGGCAGAGACGGGGGAGCACATTGTGAGCACTTAATACTGGGCTATTTAAAGGTCTAACAACCTATATTTTCCATGCTTTGCAAATGCTGAATAGGTTTCCGTTGCTGGGGGCTCTTTTGGCTAAAGAATGAGTCAAGCCACTTGTTTTTGAATTCAGGCAGCCAGCCATTTTTCTTTTGTTGTTTCCCAAACACATGGGACTTCAGGATTAATTGGTATTCACTAGTTATTTCCCAACATATTTGGAGCCACAGCCTAACAGGCACCACCACCTTTGCAGAGGTGCAGTAGTTTACAACTAAAGACACCCCACCCTTCACAGTATGCTAAAAGCACATTTTAACCTCTCTCACATGCTGCTTGTGACATATATAAATGTTCATGTGGGATGAATTTTAAAATTAAATATCCATTTCTAGCCGATTTTAGCTTCTGCATTTCAGGCTGATTTAAGCTAATGTGTGAAAATGTTCTAATGCTCACTTCCCCTTCCTAGCCTCTCCAGATCTGGCTTGAAAGCAAAAACATCACTGTCTTTTCTATTTCCTATTCCAGTTTGATAGAGGACTCAAGTTTCCTCTTTGGTTTAACTACCAGGCAGCTGGCACCAGAACATCCGTACATAAATTACCTTCGTAATGGTTTTCAATTGACGTGAACTTGTACAAAAATGGAGCAAAGCACATGTTCTTCAGTTTCAAGGCTTCCTTAAGTGGGTGCCAAATAAAATGCAGCTTTTCATCTTGTCTGGATTGCCTTTGCTTTTACAATAGAAAATGATAATTTATAACTATAGTTGTGCGCATTCTGCATTTTCAAAAGGCCCCCAACTCACAAGATCCATCTGACTTCTTGCAGTATGCATTTTTTGAGCCACCAGGAATGAAGCCACCAACTCACTGTCTTCAAATTGGTTCAGTTCATCTTCCTTTGAGCTGGAGGTCAGTTGGACAACCTTTTATGTCCTCCAGGTTTTTAATGCCATAGGATGCCTTCTTCAAGGGGCAGTATAGGATGTTGTAGAACACACCCACAGGAGGAATAAGATTTTCCCAGAAATTAAGTACAGTCAAACCTTGGTTCCCGAATGGTTTAGTTGATGAACAAATCGACTCCTGATTGCTGCAAACCCGGAAGTGTTCTGGTTTGCAAACATTTTCCGGAAGCTGAAGTCCAACACGGCTTCTGCTTGAGTGCAGGAATCTCCTGAGGCCAATCGGAAACTGCACCTTGGTTTTCGAACTGTTTCGGGAGTCGAACAGACTCCCAGGACAAATTAAGTTCGAGAACCAAGGTACCACTGTATTTACAGCATATTTTGGTGTATTGAGAAAATGGTATATCTCAGCAATGAATATGTTGTCTTGGCTAAAGAAGTCTGAATCCCCTTTTAAAATCAAGAGCAAGTGTGCATTTCATGTGCTAAAAGCCAAATAATAAAACTTAAAACCCATTGCCTTTGGAAATGTGTTTTGTTTAAAAAAAAAAAAAGGAAAAGGGAAAATACTCAGGCCCAAACTAAATACTGTGGCATCAGATCTGTCCCAATGAAATACAAAGTTGAGGCGCAGTGGATTTCTCCCAAGTTTCATAGCTCAGTTTTACAGCCATGAAATTGCAAAGGCACCTTTGGCCAATTTTAAGGACAGGCAGGCAAAGTGAATATAATTTTCAAGTGGGGGAGCTTACCTTTCAAATACAGCATAGTGCAGGCAACTTATTCCCCTTTTTTTGGTTGTTGTTTAGATTTTTGCCAATGTGACAAGCAATGGCAGTGTTCCTAGATGGCTCTGGGGCCATTTCTCTCCACAATGTTTAATTGCAAACAGCAATCTGCCGCCTTCCCCAACAATGCCAACTTGAAGGATATAACATTGTAGCATCCTTCTGTGAAGGTATTGTGGAAAGTGGGAGGCGTTGTCCTGGATTGGGCTGGGAGTGCGACTGGGGCTTGTTACAGTATCAAAAGGATAAGGAAAGAAATCAACTTTATTTTCTCTGAAAATAAAGTTGATTTCCACCAGCTAAATGAAGGCTGTTGCTATTTTATTTCCCCTGCTTTTAATTCCCCCATCCAATTCAACGGAAATGTTTAAAAAGCCAATGGCAGTGGCAAGCCAAGGCACTTGGCTGCTAGAGACAAAGGACCAGTTCTTGGCTCTAACCTCTATACAGGCAAGAGGACAGTGCCCTCTGATGCATTTGGAGAGCAGGCTATATATCTGTCCACCTCTCCCTCCTCACAAATTCTGCTGCCTGAGGCAGCTGTATCATTCTGCCAAATGGTGGGGCCAACCCTGACAAAATGTTTGCTCCAGTGCCACAAACAGATGGGAGCTGACCCTCCTGTAAATACAGTGGTACCTCAGGTTACAGACGCTTCAGGTTACAGACTCTGCTAACCCACAAATAGTACCTTGGGTTAAGAACTTTGCTTCAGGATGAGAACAAAAATCGTGGGTGGCGGCGGGAGGCCCCATTAGCTAAAGTGGTGTCTCAGATTAAGAACAGTTTCAGGTTAAGAACGGACCTCCGGAACGAATTAAGTTCTTAACCAGAGGTACCACTGTAAACCTATAGAAGTGGTGAGACCTTGCCCAGTGCAGCATAGCTCCCCTCCCCTTTCAGTCTTTACTCAAGAGTCCTTAAAGGAACAGAGGCCTTGTATCAGATGGAATATGACAATCCTAGTGGTCTCATTTTATTTATGGACAAGTTATTTGAACCTGTGCTGGCTTCTCCACAGTGATGAAATGCAGAGCCTTCTCCTCAACTAAGAACATCCATTTCTCGAAGGGCAAAACAGAAGTCCCTAATTTTAGTTTCTCTCCAGGGCAACTACATTTGTTACTCACAGCTGATGCTGTAATGGCTATGTTACTATATATATCTATAAGATTGCCTTGCTCCCATGTGAACAGAAATAATTAACTTACTGCAGTAAAAGCAATCTAAAGTTATGGAAATTAGATCACTCATGTAAACAAAGACTGAAAAATACTAGCAATGGGGTGACTCCGATGTGCAAACGAAGGTGGGATATTGTGGGATATGTAGCCCTCTAAGGGTTTGTCAGCAAATATGCCACTTACTGGTCATCCCCCCCCCCCCAATAGCATTCCTAATTTGTTATGTGCTGTATTTTGGTCTATTTTGGTCTTTCTCAACTATGTAAATCTGCCTTGGAAAGAATTAAAGATCTTTGTATGATATGTATGCCTTAAGAGGGCTTGCCCTTTTTGCGCTCTAGTTGCGCTATGCAGTTGTTGCTATTTTGATTTGTATCTAGCACTCCCTACATTCCTGAGCAATAAGAAATTCAGAAGGATTTCTAGTGATTAGTTTCCTTTAGAAAACAGAGAACTGAATACTTATGGGATGGTGTTCAACTACCACATCCCATCAGTGCAAGGATTTCCACTTGCACAAAGAGACTGTACCCCCTACTCACCCCTGCATGGACACCCATGTCCTCCCCAAATCAATTCTAAAGGGCTGGGGGAACCCCTAGAACAGATTTTTTTGGGGGGGGGCTGTCATTGCACAAGGAGAAATCCTTGCACTGATGAAAGGAGACACTTAGCATTATGTTGGGTTCCACCCATGGGGCCTTTAGCATGCCTATTTATTTACAACCAGAGGTTATCAGGAACAAATGAGCTCCTAAAAAGCAGACAGATGAGATTTCAATTCTGCATCAAGTTCCCAAAAAGAGTACTTGCATCCCATAGATGCCTGTTTTAGCCTGCTCCAACTAAAAATTATCTGCCTCTTATCCCTGCTCTCAACTGAAGATGTAAACTGCTATCTTTTCTAGCAGAAGTAATTTCAGATTTAACCCTACAGGTAAGTTGCCCATTCCTAGAAAACAGCTTGACAAATTATCTCGTATTGAGGGAATGCTGACCAGTTTGCATGCAACTGGCTTAACAAAAGATGGGTGCTTACCGTGTGCCTTTAACAAAAAGGAAGGCATTTCACATTTCACTTCTTAGATTTGGATTAGCTGTTATTTGCATTTCCTCGCAGCTCTTATTTTGGGAAATGCTTTTACCTTAAGCTTTGCATTAAATGAATGTAATTTATCTTTGCATTTGGTTTGCTTGCAGTTTAAAATCATATCTGTGCAGCAAGCAGTCTTGCTTTGGTTTGGTGCTGTGATAACTGCAGTGATAACAAAGGACATTTAGTTGCAATGTTCAGTTTCTATCATCTTTCTAGGTTTCCTCCTTCCTGTAAATCACTAGGGGCCATATACTTACCATTTCTCACATGCTAGAGGTCAGCACCTTACCTCCTGTGCCATCAAGGCAGAATTTACAAGGTGAACCAAATTACTGTGTGGGTAACATAATATTGCAAGCTGAAACAGCTTACTCAGTATGTGATCAGATCTTCTGGGGAACCAGTGCAGCTTCACTTGGCTCTGCCAAGTCTCATCTTATTGCTATCTCATCTTCCTTCATGATGTTGCCACTCTCATACCTAGAGAAACCTAGAGTCCTCTTGAAGCCTAGAAAACTCTAACATCTCTTGAATTATAATGAAAATAAAGCCAGTTGCAAGACAAACCAAGGTCTTTCCTATACTGACACACACTCCCGAGACCTAAGATTTGTTAATGGCGTAAGCCCCATTGAACACAGTTGAGTTTACTTTTGAATAAACATGCCCAGGATTGCACAGCACATGTGACAATTATATGAGCCTGGATCGGGCTAGTTTATTAAAAGGCAAGGAGCTCTATAGTAATACAATATGATTTATTAACATAGTCAATAATATGGAATTCCAGCTGTCATTTACTTCTGGGGTGGACAAAATTTTATTTAATAAAAATAAAAAGGTGGCTCTCTAGATAATTTGCAGGTGACTGGCAAGGCTTTCTGACTCCCTTTTGTTTAAAAAGGACAACAAAAGGCTTCATTCAACCCCTCCAAATTGGTCTGCTGAAATGAAAAAAGCAGGGAGAGGATGGGACCAGGAGTGGATTTTGGAACAAAATAATTGTAAATCCAGTTTATGATACTGAAAAGTAATTCCTGAGCATGTGCTCAGAGACAATGTATATCTTTTGCACCAGGCTTCAGTTAATAGACCACAGGATTCTATTAAAAAAAACCAAAGGAGATCCCAGAATTCTAAAGTCTGTCTAGGCCTGTTTTACTTTCTACATATTGAAAATGCAACCAATCATATTGAATGAACTTTTAAAAATAGCATGTCCTAATGGATTATCTCATTATATAAATTTCAATCTGCTGGAATATTAATAAACAGTTCATTGTCAGAAGCATTTAAATTGCCTTATGGGGTCCAGGAGCCTATACATTTTAGTCACTGTTATTTGTTGTCGTGATTGAACCCTTGGCAATTGTGATAAAAACACTTTTCTTCTGTCATGGCAGGTTCAGGAAGGGACAGAAGAAGTCAAATTTAACGGTGCTTATGGATTACATTACAGTTTCCACCCAGAATCCTCTAATTTCAAAACTAATTCCATATCATTCAACTGTTCAGACACATTTCAACTACAAATCAGAACTGCTTAGAGGGGAAGTCCATTTTTATAAATGCATGCTCTGATATAGAGAAAAATCTAGTTCCATATGTATTTTTATGTATTTATTTTACAAAATAAGTAATACTGCTTACTTGATAGAAGACCTCTAAGCAGCTGATAAAAAAACCTAAAAATAAATTAGTTGCAAGGCTTGGCTGAATTACACATTAATTATAAACTAGTTCTCTAAAAATTCAATTCTAATTCAAGCTAAGACATGATTAGCCATTTTTCAGTCTAATTTATTTCAGTGAGAGACTTAAGTATGCACTCTCCCTTGAATCAATGGGACCTAAAATGGGTTAATTTTGGATGGATCATGTACAAAGTCTGCTGTGGTTTGATAGCACATCTGCAATTCTGTCACCAAGTCTTAAAAAAAAATTCACAATGCTGCTATTTACAGTTTTTAAGCCAATATTTTAACAGCTGTAAGAATATGATTATAAAATGTAATCAGAGCAGGAAAAGGGGTATTTATGTGGGGGTGGCTAATATATCTAATTTGACCCTGAATATCAGGGCTTACCCTATGAATGCACATTAAGATAAAATGTGCACCACAGACACTGTTTAGAGTTGGATCACACACTGGCTGGAATGAAGAAGCTAGACATGGTGAGGGACAGAAGCAGGACTCAGTCTTGTGCATGCCTCATGCAGTAAGGACATGTTGTGAGATTGGGCATAAAGGCAAATGATATAGCTAATATAGCTTTAATTTATTTATAAGATTTATATGCCATCTTTTGTTTGAATGACCCTCAAAGTGGCTTACAATAAGTTGTAATAACACACACAGAGACACAGACACAGATACACACAAACAAATAAACCCGACAAAACTCAGCAGTGAAGTGATGAACCCAGTGTGTACTTCCCTTCAGCTCTACAGTCCCGGGGCAACCAGCAGTTGGAGGTAAGTGTCCTTTATGGTTAGGGCAGGAGAAGAAAGCTCCCATCTGCCTTGCCCTGCCAGCATGGCCAAAGGTCAGGGTTGATGAGAGTCCAACAACAACTGGAGGGTGCAATTTTGGCTATCCCCAGGCCAGAGTATGTTTCACTTTTGCTCCGCATTTGTAGAGCAATAATCTATTATTTGTATACTCTTCTCATTCTAGAAGAAATGGATGGAAGGGTTGTCTGGACAGAGTTTAGGTTGACATGGATATACTCAAACATATGCCTGCTGGCTAGAATAACACTCTGTACTGCCATGTGGTAGCAGGGCGGGCACAGTCGTTAGGCAGGGTGAGGCCGCTGACTCAAGCAGTGCCCCTATGGGCACCCCAGGACCACTGCTGTTGTTGGAGAAGCAATGCCAGCATCAACACCTATTTCTGGTGAGATCGCACCAATTTCCAGCAAGATCTCACTGAAATGGATGTGATGTTGGGGAGGGCATGAGATCTAATGAGATCTCACCAGAAATTGACATAATCTCACCCCAAATCAGGACTGATGCTGGTGCCACTTCTCCCGCGGTGGTGAAGGCACATGGCAGGACAGAGCAAAGAAGGATGTGCAGCTACTATGTGCCTAAGACTTGTTCCTGCACCGCGTGGCATGTAGATTGTGTACAGCGCTAACAAAATCCCTGTGACTTTACCATATCAAAAATTAACTTGAGCACAAAGCCTCTAATTTCTGTAAAATTGTTCCCATCATCACACTCTTTTGTAAATTAATCTTTTAAATTGGTTAAATGGATTCACAGCAGATGATTTAAGTCAAAACTGCCTTGAGTTGAATGGAGGGCCTGAATTTATTTTGCACTGTTTGCTACCGGAGAGGTTCAAAATTTGTGTCATGTCTACACAATTATTCATGTTTGTGATTAATGCTTGTAATAATTCCTTTGATTTTTGTTTTAGAAGTTCAGCCACATCTTCTGCGACCAACATTGTCACCATTTCAAATAACATACACTTTTGTGTTCTACTGACATTCTAGACAGCAGGCAGTGTAGTGAATTATAATTATCCATCAAGTGGAAGGATTCATTTTATATCTCATGATACCAATAGGTGTGCCTAGTGTCCATAGATGTTGGGGAAAGCAGCAAAAGCACATTTGGTAAGCTGAAGGGGAGTGCTTTATCAGGTTTAAGTCCATACATCAAAGCCTCTATTCCCAAAGAGGGGCTGCTTTCATGCATTGCAATCACTTTTCACATACAAAAACAATGAAATCACATAAAATACCTTCCTATATTTTCCTGCTTCCTCTCCCCAAGTGTAAACTTTGCATAAGACATTATTCAGTGTCTTAAAAGTGTCACCATTATAATGTACTCACTTATTGCAATGGCAATAAACAATTTAATGAGGAATTCCGTACTCAATAATGTTCCTGTGGCCAGACACACAAGGAGTGGGGAGGGGAGAGGGATTGGGAGAAACAATTTAATTATTGTTTCTTTGTATACACAGTACTCTTGAAAATTAACCAACAAATACATTAAAATCAAGGGAATTCATAGTCCTGCTCTATTCTGCCTTGGTGAGACCACACCTGGAGTTACTGTGTCCAGCTCTGAGAACCACAAGGGTCTGGAAATGGAGCCTTATGATGAATGGTTGAGGGAGCTGGGTATGTTTTGCCTGGATGAGAGGAAACTGAGAGGAGATATGATAGCCGTCTTCACATATCTAAAGGGTTGTCACATGGAAGATGGAACAAGCTTATTTTCTCCTGCTCTGGAGGGTAGGACTCAAAGCAATAGATTCAATTTACAGGAAAGGAGATTCAGACCAAACATCAGGAAGTACTTTCTGACAGTAAAAGCTGTTTGACAGTGGAACAGACTCCCTAGGACTTCATTGGAGGTTTTTAAGCAGAGGTTGGATGGCCAACAGACATGGATGCTTTTGTTGAGATTCTTGCATTGTGTGGGGTAGGACTACATGACCCTCAGAGTCCCTTCCAAATATACAATTCTATGATTCTAAGCATCCTCTGTTTGAAGAGCTGTTAGCTCCAAGTCCAGTTTAACTATATAAAAAAATTAAGAAGGGAGAGCAGAGGCGTTAAAATTGCTCATCAGCTGTTGGAAACACAACAACAGACTGAGCAGGCACAAAGATCACCTGGTCACAGTCTTTACTGTGATGAGAGCTATTGTTTTTCTATTTACATTACAGTAATTATTTCTGAATCTGCACCTATAGATATACCTTTAGCACATACACATTTCATGCAGATCTGTGTCCTCTTTATTGCATTTCCATTCTTTTTCTACAATGCTTAAATGGCCATCTTACCACTCTGGGAAGCACCAGTGCTTCTGCTAAACCTGACACGGACTTTTCTATGAAGCTAGAGTGAGGTGCAAAGGACTGTATAATTTGTGCCTACTCTTAAGGTTGGAAATGATGCATTTTCAACAATCTGTGCAGAGGACTCTCTTTTTGCAACAGGGAGCCAAAGGTTACAGTTGCATGGAAAGAGCTGTCTGTGTGTATACAGTTGCATGCATGCAAGCTCTACCTCAGACCAACACCTTAAAATTGAGGTCTGAGGCTGTCAAGTTTAGACTCTTTATTGTTTTAAGATATTCGCAAAAACTTGGTTTTAGAAGACCTTTGGCTGAACATTTCCTGCACTATAACTCATAGAACTGTAGAGTTGGAAGGGACCCCAAAGATCGTCTAGTAGTCTAACCCCCTGAAATGCAGGAATATGCAGCTGTCCCCATACGAGGATCAAACCTGCAACCTCAGTGTTATCGGCACCATGCTCTAACCAACTGTTAATTTCAAAGCTTTTGGTGTGTTTTTTTTACACCGCTATCTCTCAATTTTGTTGGTTGTAGTTGTTATGAGAATACAGTGGTACCTCAGGTTAAGTACTTAATTCGTTCTGGAGGTCTGTTCTTAACCTGAAACTGTTCTTAACCTGAAGCACCACTTTAGCTAATGGGGCCTCCTGCTGCCACTGCGCTGCCGGAGCACAATTTCTGTTCTCATCCTGAAGCAAAGTTCTTAACCTGAAGCACTATTTCTGGGTTAGCGGAGTCTGTAACCTGAAACGTATGTAACCCGAGGTACCACTGTAGTCTGATTTTCACTCTTTGAAAGCAAGGTGAGGTATATATATTAAAAAGATGAACATATGAAGGTTTGGCATGTGTACGGTGCATGTGATCCCACTCCACCCACATGCACATATACAATACCTGAAAATGGCTCAAAGGATTTAATAACAGTAAAAAAAAAACAACATACTGGTTAGCTAACCCCTGCTCTGAGTATGGGAGCCAAACCGCCCTTTCCCCTAAAAGCATGTTCTATTGAGCCTAAATAGAGGAATCAAATTTTATTTACACATGCCTCCATATCAGAAAACATCTTGCATTACAGCATTGGTGCCTCGGGACCAGTGGAAAGCCAGTTTTGCAGTGGGTTCCTGTAGGAAGCATGTGCTCACAGTGAAGTAGACATATGTGCACTCATCACACATGGCTGCACACATATGAGGTAGCAATGATTTTTATGCAAATATGAGATTTATATAGGGAACCCACCTTGTGTGAAACAGCCTTGAGAGAGCCTTTGTGGGTGTATATGTGCATTGAGATGAACGGTTGTGTGGGAGAAAACCAAGAAAATTCATGTGCAAAAGTGTAGGTGGGCCACGCTTGTGTTCTAATATGTGCCAGGAAAAAAAGCATGTGTGCGACTCCAGAGCAAATAGTATATTCTGGGACATCTTAGCTAACATATTAAATCCTTTTATGAACTTCAATTCCTCTTTACTCACCCCATGCAATGTGATGGCGACAACCATTATCCTATGTTGCTATAAGGAACACAACATTGCTCTGTGACTAAAAAGCTGCCTACAACACTATAATGACAAAGACACCTCTAAGGTGCTTGCATATCCAGGCTCAAATTCTTTCTCTCCACCCTAGTCCAGAATACATGCACATGCTTACCCATTACCACCTTCCAAAGGACTGCTACTTTCAGTAATTTGCAGCACAATCAAAAGCTTGTTTACTCAGATGTTAATCCCATCCCAAGGATGGCAATTACTATGGCAATCTTGATAGCTGTCCACATTTTGCTGCACCTTAAGGTGTGTTCCCATTTATTGCTTGAGACTGCAGCTTTCATTTACCTTGTGGCATGGCCATTGTTTAGTCGTTTAATCGTGTCCGACTCTTCGTGACCCCATGGACCAGAGCACGCCAGGCACTCCTGTCTTCCACTGCCTCCCGCAGTTTGGTCAGACTCATGTTTGTAGCTTCGAGAACACTGTCCAACCATTGCGTCCTCTGTCGTTCCCTTCTCCTAGTGCCCTCCATCTTTCCCAGCATCAGGGTATTTTCCAGGGAGTCTTCTCTTCTCATGAGGTGGCCAAAGTATTGGAGCCTCAGCTTCACGATCTGTCCTTCCAGTGAGCACTCAGGGCTGATTTCCTTCAGAATGGAGAGGTTTGTTCTTGCAGTCCATGGGACTCTCAAGAGTCTCCTCCAGCACCATAATTCCAAAGCATCAATTCTTCAGCGATCAGCCTTCTTTATGGTCCAGCTCTCACTTCCATACATCACTACTGGGAAAACCATGGCTTTAACTATACGGACCTTTGTTGGTAAGGTGATGTTTCTGCTTTTTAAGATGCTGTCTAGGTTTGCCATCGCCTTTCTCCCAAGGAGCAGGCGTCTTTTAATTTTGTGACAGCTGTCACCATCTGCAGTGATCATGGAGCCCAAGAAAGTAAAATCTCTCACTGCCTCCATTTCTTCCCCTTCTATTTGCCAGGAGGTGATGGGACCAGTGGCCATGATCTTCGTTTTTTTGATGTTGAGCTTCAGACCATATTTTGCGCTCTCCTCTTTCACCCTCATTAAAAGGTTATTTAATTCCTCCTCACTTTCTGCCATCAAGGTTGTGTCATCTGCATATCTGAGGTTGTTGATATTTCTTCCAGCGATCTTAATTCTGGCTTGGAATTCATCCAGCCCAGCCTTTCGCATGATGAATTCTGCATATAAGTTAAATAAGCAGGGGGACAATATACAGCCTTGCCGTACTCCTTTCCCAATTTTGAACCAATCAGTTGTTCCATATCCAGTTCTAACTGTAGCTTCTTGTCCCACATAGAGAATTCTCAGGAGACAGATGAGGTGATCAGGCACTCCCATTTCTTTAAGAACTTGCCATAGTTTGCTGTGGTCGACAGTCAAAGGCTTTTGCATAGTCAATGAAGCAGAAGTAGATGTCTTTCTGGAACTCTCTAGCTTTCTCCATAATCCAGCGCATGTTTGCAATTTGGTCTCTGGTTCCTCTGCCTCTTCTAAATTCAGCTTGCACTTCTGGGAGTTCTCGGTCCACATACTGCTTAAGCCTGCCTTGTAGAATTTTAAGCATAGCCTTGCTAGCGTGTGAAATGACTGCAATTGTGCGGTAGTTGGAGCATTCTTTGGCACTTCCCTTCTTTGGGATTGGGATGTAGACTGATCTTCCAATCCTCTGGCCACTGCTGAGTTTTCCAAATTTGCTGGCATATTGAGTGTAGCACCTTAACAGCATCATCTTTTAAAATTTTAAATAGTTCAGCTGGAATATCATCACTTCCACTGGCCTTGTTATTAGCAATGCTTTCTAAGGCCCATTTGACTTCACTCTCCAGGATGTCTGGCTCAAGGTCAGCAACCACACTACCTGGGGTATACGAGACATCCATTTCTTTCTGGTATAGTTCCTCTGTGTATTCTTGCCACCTCTTCTTGATGTCTTCTGCTTCTGTTAGGTCCTTTCCACTTTTGTCTTTTATTATGGAAATCTTTGTACGAAATGTTCCTTTCATATCTCCAATTTTCTTGAACAGATCTCTGTTTTTCCCCATTCTATTGTTTTCCTCTATTTCTTTGCATTGCTCGTTTAAGAAGGCCTTCTTGTCTCTCCTTGCTATTTTTTGGAAATCTGCATTCAATTTCCTGTATCTTTCACTATCTCCCTCGCATTTTGATTGCCTTCTCTCCCCCTCTATTCGTAAGGCCTCATTGGACAGCCACTTTGCTTTCTTGCATTTCCTTTTCATTGGGATGGTTTTAGTTGCTGCCTCTTGTATAATGTTGCGAGCCTCCACCCATAGTTCTTCAGGCACTCTGTCCACCAAATCTAAATCCTTAAACCTGTTCCTCACTTCCACTGTGTATTCATAAGGGATTTGACTTAGATTGTATCTTACCGGCCCAGTGGTTTTTCCTACTTTTTTCAGTTTAAGCTTGAATTTTGCTATAAGAAGCTGCTGATCTGAGCCACAGTCAGCTCCAGGTCTTGTTTTTGCTGACTGTATAGAGCTTCTCCATCTTTGGCTGCAGAGAATATAATCAATCTGCTTTTGATGCTGCCCATCTGGTGATGTCCATGTGTAGAGTCGTCTCTTGTGTTGTTGGAAAAGAGTGTTTGTGATGACTAGCTTGTTCTCTTGGCAGAACTCTATTAGCCTTTGCCCTGCTTCGTTTTGAACTCCAAGGCCAAACTTGCCAGTTGTTCCTTTTATCTCTTGACTCCCTACTTTAGCATTCCAATCCCCTATAATGGGAAGAACATCCTTCTTTGGTGTCATTTCTATAAGGTGTTGTAAGTCTTCATAGAATTGGTCAATTTCAGTTTCTTCAGCACCAGTGGTTGGTGCATAAACTTGGATTACTGTGATGTTAAAAGGTTTGCCTTGGATTCGTATCGAGATCATTCTATCATTTTTGAGATTGCATCCCAGTACAGCTTTTGACACTCTCTTGTTGACTATGAGGGCCATTCCATTTCTTTTACGGGATTCTTGCCCACAGTAGTAGATGTGATGGTCATCCGAACTGAATTCGTCCATTCCCATCCATTTTAGTTCACTGATGCCCAGGATGTCAATATTTATTCTTGCCATCTCATTTTTGACCACATCCAACTACCCAAGGTTCATGGTTCTTACATTCCAGGTTCCTATGCAATATTTTTCTTTGCAGCATTGGACTTTCCTTTCACTTCCACTCACTGGCCATACCCTACTTTTTATTTTGCACATTGCCATACTAGCAATGGGACGGTGTCTTCCAGCACACCCAAGGGAAGCAGTCTAGCTTAGGAGGTACAGAAAAGGCTGTGTGGCACACATGGCTCTGTCTTCTAACAGTGAGTGGCGGGTGGCAGTTCGAATCCGTACGATGGGGTGAGCTCCCATTGCTCCGTCCCAGCTTCTGCCAACCTAGCAGTTTGAAAGCACACCAGAGCGAGTAGATAAATAGGTATCGCTGCGGCAGGAAGGTAAATGACATTTCCATGCGCTCTTGCTTCTGTCATGCTGTGCCAGAAGCAGTTTAGTCCTGCTGGCCACATGACCTGGAAAGGTGTCTGTGGACAAATGCCAGCTCCCTCGACCTGAAGCGAGATGAGCGCCACACCCCATAGTCGCCTTTGACTGGACTTAACCATCCACCTCTGCTTGAGCCAATCACCTTACTCTGGTCAATGGTTGGGCCAGCCCTGTTACTAAGTCCTGCTTTGCTCCAACAAACCCATGCAAGGAAGTAGAAGCTACTTAAAATACCTGCTGCCACATGGAGACTGCCATGCAGCAAGCTCTGTGTTTCCTCTACTCCACTACTGCAAAGTTCATCACATTATCTACATGTACATTTAGCTATTAATACCTATACAAATTTTGTGTATATCTGAGCCCTCCTCCTGGTGATGGATTGCCTCTCTCTTTTGGCAATGCTTAGGTGGCTATGGCGGGAAATGTATTAAAGTTGCCTTTATGAAATCCATAAACCCTCCCCTATGGCTTTTTTAAAAAGGTAGCGGGTGGGTCTCGCAAGATGTTTTCTATCATTTGAGCGCTGGATTGAAGGAAGGGGGGGTGGAGAGAGAGAGCACGCGCGCGCTAGAGAGTTTCTGTGAGGTGAGGCGCCTGAGGACTTGGCGGGCGAGGCTGGCACCGCGCGCTTTTCGCCGGGAAGGCCAGGCGCGTGCGCGGTGGCGCCGGCCAGACCCCCTCGGCGTGCTCGAGGCGGCGTGTGTGAGAAGGGGAAGCGCAAAGTGCGTGAGCGAGGGAGACGGGGAGCGCGCTCGCGCTGTCTCTTTAAGCCGCTCACTCGGGAGCCTGGGCGCGTGTTGAGCGCGGCGCCTCGCCTGGCGCGCCGCTCCGCTCTCCCTTCACTCGTGCAGGGGAGCTTCCTCAGGCAGACGCGGACGGGCGCTCCGGCTCCTTGCTCCCGGGCAGAGACCCTCCGCGGGGCGCGGCCAGCTAGTCTCTCCCTCCCTCCCTCCCTCCCTCGCTTCAACAGGCGTCATGGACCACGGCCCCAAAGAAGGGGACTCGGCCGGGGCAGCTGCCGGCGACGCCGCTCGAGGGGCTGCAGCCGCCGCCGCCGCCTCCTCTGGCGGCGTGGTGGTGCAAGTGCGGGAGAAGAAAGGACCCCTTCGCGCCGCCATCCCTTACATGCCCTTCCCGGTGGCCGTCATCTGCTTGTTCCTCAACACCTTCGTGCCAGGGCTAGGTAAGCAGCCCCTGCTCGGGGCGCCTCAGCCGGGGGGGGGGGCGCGCTCTGGGCGGGAAATGGGACGCGCCCAAGGCGTGGGAGGGTTCCTGTGGCTCGGGGAAGATCCCTCTCCGGGCGGGCGGGCGAGCGCCATGTGCCAAGGGGCTGCCCTTGAAGGCTGTCGGGGCGGCTGCTTGCCTCACAGCGCCTCGGGAGAGCGGAGCCTGGGAGCAGGCAACCGCCTTCGCGCCCTCGCGGCTACTTTTATTGACGAGCAGCGGCCAATTAATTCCCTGCAACCTGCTGCTCTCGGTTACTTGGGAGATGTGAAAGTGGGTCGCCGATGTGAGATCGCAAACAAGTTGTTCGAGCGGCGGGCAGAGGGAGACGCAAGTAAGCTGGCGGGAGGAAAAGTACTTAATATGGGCAAATGAACCCACATAGGGATAGGTTAGCCTCCTCGGACAACGTTGCCTTTTCGCAGCTTGGGATCGGGGACAGGGTGGGCTTCTTTCCCCCCTCTTAAACCTAAGATGAACCCTGCTGGATGAAACCCAAAATCCATCTAAGTCTAGCATCCTGTTTTCCCAAAGTGACCCAGCCTTCTGGACGCCCACAAGCAGGCTCTGAGTGCAATCTCATTTTGTTGCTCTTTGCTCTGAGTGCAATCTCATTTTGTTGCTCTTTGCCACCTTTTACACGCACACTCACTCGCGCGAGTGTTACTTCGAGGTACATTGTCTTTGGACACGGAAGCTTTCCTATAGCCATCCTGACTACTAGCCATTGAGAGGGCTTGCTTTCCATATTAGGAATAGGTCTTAAAATTCTGTCCAAGGCATCGAAACTGGTGGCCGTCGCTACAACTTGTGGCGCTGAATTCCAGAAGTTAATGATGCCAGCGCGTGTGAAGAAGTGCTTTCTTTTGTCTAGCCTGAAGCTGCCGCCGATCGGTTTCTTCTTATGCCTGCAGCCATGGTAATGATCATCAATACAGTATTGGTGTTTTGAGTGTGAAGCTCAGGGCTGCAGTCTGGATTCCAGGACGTAATCCAGAAACCGCAAGGATAACATTGCTGATTCTGCATCCCCCATGTCTGCCAATCTTGTTGGGACCTTTACAGATAAAGGGAGGCGGAAGCAACTTTGGGTTAGCATATCCCCTACCTGCAGGACAAACTGCTCACTGTCGGCTTCCCGGCGTGTTTTGTTCGCTGAATTCTCATGCAGGAAGAGGCCGCTCTTCCAATGATAGCCTGCAAGGTTTTATGTATGCAAGGAGGAAGAGGTAGAACTTTTCCAAGGGGTGAAACTCCTCTTGAGTGGGAAAAGGAGCCGTATAGCTTCTTTGCAGCTCTGAACAGAAAAAGGAGGGCTGAGGGAAGAGCAAAACTGAAGAATCTTCAGGATGTCTCACGGGTGAGGCTGTTGAAAGGAGCTACAAGCTTTTATAGCTGCATAGGAGCAAATATTCAGTGAAAACTAGCTTTCCTGATATGGAGCTGCAGAAAGGGGATTTCTATCCATGCAGTAAACTGCATTTCTACCTGTGGTTGGAACAAAAGTGACCATCTGACAACAGGATGAACTGTTTTCTTCCCCCAAACACCTGTAGGCATACAGGTGAAACTCGGAAAATTAGAATATCGTGAAAAAGTTCATTTATTTCAGTAATTCAACTTAAAAGGTGAAACTAATAAATGAGATAAACTCATGACATGCAAAGCGAGATATGTCAAGCCTTTATTTGTAATAATTGTGATGATCATGGCGTAAATGAACTTTTCCATGATATTCTAATTTTCCGAGTTTCACCTGTATGTATTTTCTCTCAGCTGGGATGCCTTGACTTGTAAACCCACTTGTATATACTTTTGGGGAGAATATATGGTGGGGAATTAAACAGTACACTGAAAAGGATGCTGCGTAGTGGGGCAGGGTCATGGTGGCTCAGCGGCAGAGCACATGCTTGGCATGTAGAAGATTCTAGGTTCAAGCCCCAGCATCTCCAGGTAGAGCTGGGGGAGACCCTGGTCTGAAACCCTGGAGAGTTGCTTCCAGTCAGTGTAGACAATGCTGATCTAGATTGACTCCAAATAAGTGAGAAATAAATTATAGTGATAGTCAAAAAGATGACTGAATGCATAAATGATAAATAACCCCTTCTAAACTGAGAGCTGGCAGAGCCCCTTCTGATTGTGAGGTGACTAGCTGTCATTCAGTTGTACAGTGTTGAGTGAAACGAGGTGTTAACAGATGTTGGCGTTGTTAAAATTACATTATATATATATTGTGTGTGTGTGGTGTGTTGCCACCTTGTGAATTGCTTTGTAGCCGGAGGATGTTGCTGCAGAATAGGCTCTGTGGGTTCTCTTGAGCTGTGGGTGGATTTTGGAGGACTCTGGACCTATTGAGATATCAAATACGTTCTCCTGGCTAACTTTACTGGTCTCTGAATGGTGAACTGAGAGAAAAAAAGAAACTCTCACTTATCCAGTTTGTATTCTACAGAAGCAATACATGTAGCAGTAATTGGTTCTCCACAGCACACTATCAGCAATAATATTAGCAGCCCTGTATCAGGAAGCTTTTAATGTGTGATGTTGTGTAGTGTTTTGTATATTCTGTTGGATGTCATCCAGAGTGGCTGAGGCAACACAGGCAGATAGGGGAGTACAAATTATTATTATTATTATTATTATTATTATTATTAATTGCTGGTAGTAGCAGTATTAAAGGATTTCTATCATTAGGTCTTTAGCTTGGGATGCACCTATCAATGCAAGTGGCTAAGACCCTATATGGGTCCTAGTTTGTTTCTCTTTAATCTATTGTCCACTAGCACCTATTATCCTTTTTATCCCACACCACCCCCTTTATTCTCATAATGACCCTGTGATGTAGACTAAGCTTGAGACAAATTCCATTATCAAGAACTGGAGATGCGCCCTAGAGAGCCAGTGTGGTGTAGTGGTTAAGAGTGGTAGACTCGTAATCTGGTGAACTGGGTTCGCGTCTCCGCTCCTCCACATGCAGCTGCTAGGTGACCTTGGGCTAGTCACATTTCTCTGAAGTCTCTCAGCCCCACTCACCTCACAGAGTGTTTGTTGTGGGGGAGGAAGGGAAAGGAGATGGTTAGCCGCTTTGAGACTCCTTCCAGTAGTGATAAAGCGGGATATCAAATCCAAACTCCTCTTCTTCTATTTATGTGTTTGTCCTACTTGAAGGGTCAAAACAGTTTCATTCTTCCATCACAGTCTAAAATCTGTTTCTGTATGCTTTTTTTAAAGGTTAATTTTCAGGGATATATAAAGGTTTATATTCTTGTGAGGGGGCATGCAGCCTCATCCTGTGCATGGTGGTTTAGAAGTAATCTCCATTGTGTTCATTGAAAACTCACTCCTAAGAAACTGGGCATAAGATTGCCACCTTAAAGTAGTGTTAGAAACTCAGATATATAAGCTTGGCACCAAATGGTTCCTGAAAGCAAAGTTACAGTCGCCAAAACGGAATGTCTAGTTGCCATTTGGGGGTAAGACAGCTCTAAAATCTTATTTTTTAAATGATGGACTGACTGTGACTGATTATCTATTAAACATCTGGCTAGGTCAGATGACTACTTGATCCAAGGACAGTCCATATATATACTGTGAGCAGGGGAGTGGGTTGGGGTAAGCGAAGACAAGCTGTAACAATTTAACTATAACATTGTTCACTGCTCCTACTCAGGCTGCACAGAAAAAGCATTTAGGTTCCTGAAATTCATTCCAATTGTGCAGATAAAATATAACTGATAGAATTCTCCAGGATGTGGTATTAGCGTGTGAAAACCGCCAAGATCCAATGATCCCCAGGCATGAACCTCCAGATGGTGGAGATATCAGGCACAATCCTGGCACCCAGGCATCTTCACTTGGTCACAAATGGTTGATAGCCAGGTGTGAAATGCACCTGACACCGGGCTGATTTCAAACACTGCCTTAAAGCCTTGCCTTCTTCAACATGACTCACTTTTTGTTTGATCGGGCTTTTTTCTTAATTCTGTTACAAAATGAAACGCTGTTGCTATTTTGTATGTTTACAAAGGTGTCCTTAAAACACACACACACACACACACACACACACACACACTGCACCATACAGACTGAATCAGCAATACTTGTTTGCTTTTCTGTCATTTTTCACCTCTGAGCACAGTCACAGGGAAGGAAGCAACAGAATGTCACTTTAGTTGCATCAAAATTTTCCGCCTCTTGGAGTAAAAGCACATTTATGCTCCATATGCTGAAATAGGAATTAATAGCTTGTACTTTACTCAATGTCTTTCACTTGTTTTTAAAAGTAATGATGGAAATGCCACAATGTGAATATTTAAAGCGTCTGGGAAATGAAGCCAAAGCTCTTGTAATATCTAGCTACCTCTCTTGTGCATTTGTACCAATACAAGAACCCAATTGTGGAAGCTGTAGTCATTTAAAACAACCTTTGTGTTCTAGCAATATGTTTTTGTACTATTTTAGCTGCTTTTATCATATATTTGTAAATCACCTCCAGATGCATGTTAGAGGTGATTCAATAATAATAATAATGTTGTTGTTGTTTAGTCGTGTCCGACTCTTCGTGACCCCATGGACCAGAGCACGCCAGGCACTCCTGTCTTCCACTGCCTCCGACAGTTTGGTCAAACTCATGTTGGTAGCTTCAATAACACTATCCAACCATCTCGTCCTCTGTCAATAATAATAATAATAGAATAGTAATAATAATTTAGAAAGTATATAGGAATTCTCACATTTTCTTTTCAGTGTACCCTAGCATCAAACCTGTACTAGAGGTTTGGCTAGAACAGAATCATAGAACTGTAAAGTTGGTAGGGATCTCAAGGGTCATCTAGTCCAACCCCCTACAATGCAGGAATCATTTGCCCAATGTGGGACTTGAACCCACAACCCTGACATTAAGAGTCTCATGCTGCACCAACGGAACTATCCCGAGGAATGGATTGTTCATTTCAGGTTTTCATTTGTGGTATCTCTGCTAAGCCACTGAAGCCAACCTTTTACAAAATGGTAATCTGTTAAAGTATGGTGCGTTTTTTAAAATATGCAATAAAATGAACCCACTGTGTTCTCTGCATCTTGAAACAAGAAATCTATGAGAATCTGATCACACATACTTTGGATATTAAAATTGAGGTGACAAGTCATTTCTGAGAAAGTTAGCTATTGCACATTCGCAAAGAATGGCTGATAGAGGAAGTGACTTTTCTTCTTGTGCTTCTTGTATAATGGACAAAATAGGGACATGTGACTCCCCAATCTAAGAGCAAATCTCCTCTGCAATGCAGGAGGGAGGGAGGAGGCAGACGAAGAAATCATCAGGTGTTTGTTTGAAGTGCGCGGCTTCTAATGTATTCAGCTCCATTTTATTAATGTTGTGAGCTGCTTTGAGGATTTCAGATGAAAAGTGAAAATAGAATCTAATGAATAAACCCACTTCATCCCCAAGGGCAGAAGTACATAGCTCCCAGTTGGGAGGTGGTGATTTACGAACTTGCTGCCCAGGGCTAAGAATGTTAAGTTGCTATTTCTTTGGAACTAGGAAGGCTAGTGGCTGTCTGAACACTTGACTAATAATCCCTTTCAGGGGTGCCAACTTGAATAAAATAGTGGCAGTGGGGGGGGGGGGAGGTAAGCCCCGCCCTGCACAATCGATCACATGATGCGGCACATGCGCACCATTTGAATGGCAATGCTCATCAACTTTGAGGGCCCCGGCCCCCTAAAATATTTTATTGCGGGGGCAGAAGGGACCTTGGCCCCTGGGAGTTGGCTCCTATGATCCCTTTTAAAGAGGTGTGTGTCCCAGTCTTAATATACCTCCAGGGTGTAATCTTTTATATGCTTACTTGGTGAGGAGGGTTGTGGTGGGGGAGCTGCATGTATTCTTGGATGACACGTATTAGTCAGATCAATTCTTCGCAAAGAGTGGAATGTTGACATGTGTTTTAATCTGGTTTTTAGCTTACTGTTGATTTTAATTTTATTTTTTTTTAAAAAAACACACCATTGTAAATAGTTGATGTTTTTATTACACTGAAGCAGTGAATAAATCTTGCGAAATAAAGAGATAAATACACACTCACATCATAATTTGTTCTGGCAATGATTTTAACGCCAAAGCTCTTGTCTTTATGAAAGTAAAAGCAGCCACCCATGAATTTACATAAAATTATGTATGTACATATAATATAACTTGAGTGTCTTGTGATGAAAGATGCTCAGCAGTGTGTAGTTATGACAGAATGTAACGTTAATTAAAATTATTTCAATAAAAAATGTCAACTCCAGGGATGAGAGCTTTATTTTATTCTACCTCTAATGACATAGTGGTGTGAATTTAAATGACTCAGTGGTGTGACCTTCTCCTCAGTTAGTTTAATTACTTCTGTTTTAAACAGAGCCCTTCTTAAAGTTTTTTCTGTCCCCTGGCTAAATTTGAAATCTCTTCCATTATGTTGAACACATCATTCTACGTTTGGGGCAGGGGAAAGAATCCTGACCTAGGAGAAAATGTAGGACACGCAACATACCCTATATATGTTCTTACTATGCTATATACTATGTAGAATTGTGCTAGTTATACAATTGGCATATTTTATCACTGCACATTGAGCTGACATTTTCACTGTCCACCATGGATTGAAGATCTCTTGCCTGATTGAGGTTGCAATCTTACACCTACCTACTTGGAAATAAAGCCCAGAACTCAGAGGAACTTACTTCTGAGTAGTCATGTAGGGATTGCACTGTAAGCCACTGCCAGCCCTGGACCCCATCCATTCATATGTGAAATGAGTTTTAGTTTGTACCCAGCTAGGAACTGAGAAGAAGACTTGGCTGTGCCCAATAGAGCTGCTTTGTGCCAGTCATTGTGAGAAGCAGATTTGGCTCCCTAGTATGTTTCTGAGCCAATACATTACATTTTTGCCTCCTATCCTACTCTCCTGTTCCTTGAAGTATGTTCACCCATGGACACATTGCAGACAATGCCTTTCAAAAATATTGTAAATAAGCGGCAACTTATTTTGCAGCATAAAGGTTCTCTTTGGCTAGGGGTGACAATTAGTGTACCCCTCCTCAGTTTTTAAACATAGAACTGAATCGGGCCATCGTCATGAGGTAACAAGCCCTCCTCCCCTGTGGTGTTACAATCACCTTCAGCAGGAATAGCTTTGATCCATTTGACTCTAATCAAGTATATAAGGGTTTAACTGCACTTATTGACCTACATGTATAAAAGGGCTTTCTCGTTGTCTTCAGTGAAGAATATCCTGTTCAGCTATGTCTTTCTAGGTAGGCATCAGGGAGTCATAATAACTCAGGCTAATCTTCCTTGGGCAATGTTATGAGAATAAAATTACAACAACAACAATTTTATTATTTATACCCTGCCCATCTGGCTGGGTTTCCCCAGCCACTCTGGGCGGCTCCCAACAGAATACTAAAAACAGAATAAAACTTCAAACATTAAAAACTTCCCTAAACAGGACTGCTTTCAGGTGTCTTCTAAAAGTCAGATAGTTGTTTATTTCCTTGACATCTGATGGGAGGGCGTTCCACAGGGTGGGCGCCACTACCAAGAAGGCCCTCTGCCTGGTTCCCTGTAACTTTGCTTCTTGCAGTGAGGGAACCGCCAGAAGGCCCTCGGCGCTGGACCTCAGTGTCCAAATATTGCACCCTTTACTGTAGATAGGCAAGAACCAAACTGTGAGTTTCAGATAACCAAGTTCCTATTTTATGATGCTGTAAAACCTTTGATATTTACTTGCTTGTTACTTTCCAGGCTGAGTTTGTAAAATGACTTTTAAAAAGATCTGTTCCATGCCATGTTTTTTGCATAACCTGAGTATTGTAGTTGTTTTGCTGCACACTGTGCAGAGATTGTAACTATAACAACTTTAAATATCTGGAAATAAAATATTAAATTGTGAATTTTAATGAATGGAGTGCTATTGATGTGGATTAGAGAATGAACACACGTGGGAAAAGACACTGCTGGGTATCTCTTAATCTAATTCATCCTTTAATTTAATTGAGCCAGATGCATTACAAAGATTAAAGTGAAGGTGAAAGAGGATGAATAGTAGGGAAAGGGAAGATTGTTTTATTAAAGTTTTGAAAAATGTTCACACATCTGACATGGCCCAGTGGTGCTCATATACTCTAAACTAAGAAATGGGGTTCACTTCAAACACAGCTAGCCTGGAAGCTGAGCAGACTTGTGAAGGAGGAATGGAGAATTCGGTCCTTCTGCTAGCTGCCTTGCATGTCTTCGTGGACTTCCTGGTTGCCTGTGGCTACCAGGCAAGCTGTTAAAAATAAAACTACTATAGCAATCTAGGGATCTAGTTACTAGATTCTAGTACCAGGGATGTTCTGCAATGAGAGCCACATTTGGAGTACATTATGAGCATGGTGCCTGTTCTGTTTTGCAAATCTGTTTGTATAAATTTGCTGGCTATTTTCATAAGTATGGCAGATTGCAACTACAAGTCCTCGATATGTTGCAATTATTACTAGAACTAGGAACAGTATCTTGACAAGTTCTTGAGGATGGTAAAAGTCAGCATGCATTTGTAACAGTCACGAACTCTTAGCTGCAGGATTATAAAGCCACTGGCTAACTTTAGGATGAGCCAGACTTCCAGTTTGAATTATCTCATGAATGTAAGTATCTTTTAAAAACAAAGAATTATAAGAACATTCTAGCCTAACCTATGTATGTTGACTCAAAAATAATATGTATTCGGAAGGGCTTATTGCAACATAAGCATGGATAGGATTATTGGACCTTCTCCAAGAGCTGGACTGGGTTTGTTAACTGTTTTAAATAATAAAAAGGGCTGCTAAGCAGAAAAGTGTATTTGACTGCAGATTTATAGGACTGTTGAAAGACGCAAAAACTTGGATTTTAATGGAAATTCCCACATACAATTTCAGGACTAATCACTATTCTAGACTAGGCTAAAAGTTAGAAGAGTTGTAGTTTTGCAAACTATTTTACATAATGGTGTGAAGATACTTTGTAAACAAAATAGGTCTAATGCAATGTGTTTTCTAAAATTTACTAACAGTTTAAAATGATCTCAGCCAGAGATTTGATAAACTGTCAATCCAACCCAGTTTTGTGTTTTTCTGCATGCAGGGGGGCAGGCAAGTGTTTAAGTGTATTCATAAAAGAATGGATTTCGGATTTCATAAATGGGTCTTGTTAATTTGCTATTTTTAAAATACTTGTGAGACCTTTCCTGTTGCCATGACAATTTCCTCTCCATAAACATGATTCTGTGTATCTCTTTGTGCACCTATCTTACATTCCTTGATAAGAATATAGGCACCCTACTGAATCAGACCAAAGGCCCACCTGGACCAGCATCTTCTTCTCACAGTGGCAACAATATGCCTATAGGAAGCCCACAAACGGGACCAGAGTGCAACAGCACTCTCTTTATCATGCTCCCCAGCAACTGGTATTCAGAGGCATGCCATCTGCAGTACTGGAGGTAGTAGGCTGACATCATAACTAGTGGCCATTTGATAGGCTTATTTATGAATTTGTCCAATCTCCCTTTAAAGCCATTCAAAAAGATGGCCTTCACTATATCTTCTGGGAATGAGTTCCATAGTTCATGTATGCACCATTTGAAGTGATCTTTTCCTTTTGTCTGTCCTGAATCTTCTACTGGATGTTTCCAAGTCCTAGTATTTCTTCATAAAGTTATGCATTCAATTTACCTCCACCACCATCCCACCCAAACAAACCAGTTCTGGGGAAACTTTTTGGTCCAGTGGACCAGATCTTTATGTCCCCATCCTGTGGGACAGCATGTGTCAGTGAGTTCCTAGTGGGGAACTTGTTCTGGCATCCAAACGAAGCAGGATTTAACTCCTCTCTCATCAGTTCCAGCTGCAGGAACCCACCATGCCTCCATTTCTCCCACAGCTGACATCACATATTATGTCAAGGGTGGGGCAGGTATGTAGGATTTGGGGGAAAGGCCTTATTGGCTAAATTTGGCACATGGGGCCAGAGGTTCCCCACCTGTTCTAAACAAAAAAGGCCCAGATGTTCCAACCATTTCTCATAGGGAAGTTGCTTCTGCTCCTTGAAGAGCAGCAATCACAGCTGTGCCCAGTATTCCATGTGTGGTTGCACCATAGATTTGTATGATGGCGTTGTGACATAAACAGTTTTATTTTCATTCTCTTTCCTAATGGTCGCTCACATGAAATCCACCGTTTTCACAGCATTTTTGTCAAGCTACCAACTATGGCTTTAGGACCTGCCATCTGTCCAGTCACTGCCAGTTGAGTATATGTGAAGTTAGGATTCCCCCCCCCCCCCAGTGTGTGTCACTTGGTGTATATTAAACTTCTCTTGCTATTTTGCTGCCCATTTACCCTTTGCAATTCTGTTTTTATTCTTGCCACAAGTCAATAAAATTGGCTGCCTCACTTCTCTCCTATACCTTTCAAGTGATATATAGGAAAGAAGTATTACATAGTTCAGTGGGTGTGGGGCATGAGTCCATTAGTCTTTCAGAGATTAGGAAGAGTACCTTATATGCCTATGCTTGGTAGTAGCTCTTTGCATCTGGATTGTAATATTGTTGAGTATGAGTGGTTAATGTATGAGTGGTTGATAGAGACAATGTTTGAGGTAGTGAATGTTTGTAGTGGCTGTGTGAAGTAGATCACGATGAGTTAGGGATTCTATATGTTCATTGATTGTCAATTTCTGGTTTATTTTATGCAATTATTTAGAAAGATTTGCAAAGCTCTCTTAAGCAGTGTACATGATAAAATCATGAATAAACACAGCTAAAATCCACAAAACAGTTGATTTTATCTTTTATGTGGCTAGTTATCTGTAACACAGAGAGAGACACACAGCAGAAGATGAAGTGAATCCCAGAGAATTGATTATTGATTGGTTTTTTAATTTCTATATTGCTTAATATATTTTTAAAAAATCTAAGCAGTGTACAGAAAACTGAAGCAACAACAGATAAGCGAAATGTTGCAAAAATACAGTTACATATAAAAATGTTGCATTAATAACAAAGTTACTAATATCTATAAATCAGTATCAATTCATTTTCCTTCTGGCATACTCTCCCTCTCATCCTCTAGGTTCTCACCCAGTAACTCCAAACAAGCTCTCAGCTCACCCATAAAAGTCTCACAGCAAGGAGAGTTCCCAGAAACAGCAGACATCACCCTAGTCTCCCTAGACTTGCTTTTTGTGGACAGGCCCAAGGTGGATGGCACTTCCTCAGTCTGTGTCCTATTCAGCTGCACTCTCCACACCCAGAGTCTGGAGGGCTGCATGGAATTAGGCTTCTGTAGGTTCCCTGCCGCTGTTCAAATTGTTCACAATTCTAGATGTTCTGATGAGAACATTTCAGGTGAAGTATTCAGAAATGGCCTATAATAAGCAGTGATGTGAACAAAGTTGCATATGAGTAATATTAATATCTCATAACTGTTTCATAAGGATACCCCAGGCAACAATCCATCAAATTCCATCATTGCTACCACCTCCTCATATACTTAATACCTGTCTTGGATTTGATTTACTGTGTCACTCATGTAAGCATTGAGGCAGCTGGAAAAGCCCACCCTTCTATCTTCATAGCGGAACAGTTTTAAGTGTATAGACTCAGGGCAGGGAACCACAGGTCTAGGGGGGGCACTGCCTCTCTGTCAGGTCCCTCTCCACAGGCCTCAACTCTCGCCAGCTCTGCCCTGCACCCTGCTCAAGTACTTTTACCGATTTGGAATGTGATAATGGAGATATGTGTATCTGTAGAAACCCCATGGCTGGAATGCAGCCTGTGCAAAGAGTTGCATTTATTTTGTCTGCCTATCCAAACCCATTTTTGCCACTGTCCCTGCCCCTCACTAGCATGTCCCCCCCCCCAACGTGTAGTTCATGAGGGAATGTTGCCCCTGGTTTCCCTACTGCTGCTGCTGTAAAGAGAAATCTAAGCCTTGTTAAATGTGACGAGGTGCAGTGCTCAAAAACCAGAGACACTCCCGTCTCCATGAATTAGCAGAGGACTGGAAGCTTAGCCGACGCATGGGGAGCTTTTACCATGCAAAGACCACACAGAAACAAAAGGCTTTCTTCAGCACAGTTTACTGAGGTTTAAAACGTATAGTTCATGCTGAAATACAGCAAGGTCCAAAACGTAGCTCTTTAAAGCCCCTTGCCCACACACAACTACATTTGAAATAATAGCCCTTTTAAATATAGTGGGACATCTTTACCAAGGGTGCCAACTTGAATAAAATATTGGAGGGGAACCCAGGTAAGCTGTGCCCCACATAACTGATCACAAAACGGGGCACACACACCATTTGAATGGCTATGCCCATGAACTGAGGGGGGGGAGGGCTCACCCCCTCAAATATTTTATTGGGGGGCAAAGGGACCTTGGACCCTAGGAGGTGGTTCCTATGATTCTTAGCATATTCTGTTTACCATGGTGATCTCCCCCTCAGGTCCCTCTCTGGAGTGTAAGTACTAAACAAGGGATGGGAAAAATTCCCTTGCAGACAGACACCGTCCTTTTTTCATTTGTAAGTTTTTAACAGCTGCCTTATCTTAATAGTGAAAGCCAGAAACTTGTGGTTAGCATAAACCAGACTTCCTTGTGTATGCATTTGTAAAGAAAACAAAACTGTACCAAGATTGGAGGAATGGAATCTAAAATATTGCAAAAATGGAAAACGGCTGAGCAAACTCCATCTGGAGCTGAGGCAAATTTACCACTTCATGAATTGATGATGACCATAAAAGGGGGACGGGAAAACCCTATTCTAGAGAGCCATCTGTTCTGGACATGAATATGACCCCAACACAGGAGGAAATAGTACTTGGGTCTTGAGAAATATGGAATGGAATGAAAGAGAGGGGGAAAGCTCTGATACAACAGTTTGTTAAGCGGTCCCCCGGAGCCACCGTTTGCTAAATAATGAAGATGCCTGTCTTAAGACAAACATAATGTGAAACTGTAGTTTCTCACAATAGAATAGTTTAGTGATAGAGCACATACTCAAGTCCCAGTTTCAGTCCCTGAATCTCCCAAGTTATAAGAATCATGTAACTGGTGATGGAGAAAGCGTATTTCCGGCAGAAATCCTGGACAGCCCCTGCCAATCAGCATAGACATAATGGGAGTGAGGTGGTCAATTTTGGTAACACCTTTGTACCAGTTGCAATAGTTTCCTGTGGATTTCTGAGCACAATTTAAAATGCTCAATTTCACCCTTTAACGCCTTAAACAGTTTGGGCTCAAGCTATTTGTTGAATCACTTGCACCTGTATCAGGTTTCTTGCACATAGAGGCCTAAAATGGAGGCCCTTCCTGTGTATCTGTGAGGTTGGTAGCCACAAGGAAGCAGAATTTCTTTGCCTCACACCTTTGGCACTCCCTGCCAGTGCATCTACCATAGGCTGCCATGCTTCAAGGATTTTGGATTAGCTGGCTTATTCTTTTTGTTAGCTGAACTATGGTCGCTATTGCTGTGGGGGAGTGTTGGTTGACTGTATTGGCTTTTACTTTGAGAGGTTTTGATGCTTTTCATATTTTTATGGTTGTGAGCCACCTTGGATTTTCCTTGTCCCGAAAGGCAGCCTAGAAATATTTTAAAATAAATTAAACTGAATTAAAATTAAATTAACATTATTTACTTACCGGGCCCCAAATTGAGCTGAAGGAATTAAAAAAGAATATACTGTATGCTGCTACTTCTTAACAGAGAACCTGATTGTGAGTTGTGTTTTCCAAGCAAGCAAGTAACCAAGCTTGGAAATCCAAAAATAATGTACTGCAAAATTTACTCTATTCTTCACCTAACAAGAAGAGCTTAATTTTTATTATTTTAGGTACGTTGCATTGAAGTTCTGTAGAATAATTTGTGTAAAGGAGGTTGGGTGGGGGAATAAAATCCTAGCAACATTAGGCTTCTACCAGTGATTGACAGGAGGTTTGCTAGGTAGTGGGTAGAAACTGCCAGTTGCAAGTCGTGAGTTACAAAGAAGGTGGATTAGTAGGCTTCTACTATTGATAATTAATCTATATAGTAGAATATGAGGGTCCGAGGTAAGTGCAGATACCT
Source organism: Podarcis pityusensis (assembly GCF_964106645.2). Lineage (NCBI taxonomy): Eukaryota > Metazoa > Chordata > Lepidosauria > Squamata > Lacertidae > Podarcis > Podarcis pityusensis. Next base: position 91,658,489 of record NC_138026.1, on the reverse strand, counting down.
GCAGCGCTTAAAATTAAAATATGGTAGATGGGGGCTGCAAATCTTAGACATATTTATCAGGGAGTAAGCCCCACTTTAAGCAGTTCGAAAGCATGTCAAAGTGCAAGTAGATAAATAGGTACCGCTCCGGCGGGAAGGTAAACAACATTTCCGTGCGCTGCTCTGGTTCGCCAGAAGCGGCTTAGTCATGCTGACCACATGACCCGGAAGCTGTACGCTGGCTCCCTCAGCCAATAAAGTGAGATGAGCACCGCAACCCCAGAGTCATCAGCGACTGGACCTAATGGTCAGGGATTCCTTTACCTTTTTTTTAAGCCCCACTGAGCATTCTGAAATTTACTCTGAGTAAATTTTGTGCTATGGGGATTGGTGATGGAGAGACAAATGAGCTAGCTATTCTGCATAGAATGCAGTGTCCTGAGAAGCTTAGGTTTTGGAACCCTTAGGGCTGCAAATAAAGGCTTGGAAAATGGTGGTATCTAGTTAGAAACTCAAAATCTAGATAAATCATTTATTTGCTGGCTACATCAACTCCTAACTTCCATGCTTACTAGAAACTGCCATTTTGTGGAAGCGGTTTCTGATAAACACCTGCATCTAATTTTGTTCCTTTAGGGCAAACCCGAGGCATTACTTTTCATACTCAGGAAACGAAACCAAGATTCTTCTACACCTGTATTTGTATTGCGAAAATCATATACCACGTGTTAGGTATTTCTAATACATAAAAATAAATGGGTTGGGGGGGAGTTAGCATGAGATGCTAGGCTGATTAGTGTGAGTTGTCATTATTTGGGGCTGAGTTCCCTCCTCAAGATCCCTAGAACTTAAAAAATTATGCAGCAGAAAAGTGGGGTCCATCTTGTTTTTAGGTCATGAGCATATAAATGCATGTAGACGAACTTGTATGTCGCCATGCAGTACACAACATGCCATTTCATACTCTCTAGCTGCTGGGACATAATCTTGACTTTTAAATTGGTGGCAGACAGGCTTTTGCAGAATAAATGAATAAAGTAGGCAGGGTAGAACCTTCAGCCATGTATAATAACGAGTCTTGGGAAGCTATATTTACAAAAACAGAGTTTCAAACTTGTACCTATTTTTATCTAAGAAATGCAGGAGAGTAGTGGTCAGGGTGTTAGAGTTCAGTGCTATGCCTTAGGCCTTTGCCCATCTCTTGTACAGCAAAAGCAAAATAAATTCTGCAAAATAAGCCATTATTTTCTCAGTTTTTTGCCTCGGGTTTTTTGTTTTAATGCAGAAGGTACCTACTCCAGAGTTTTGACTCTGTGCGTAGCAGCTACACCAACTGCTTTTGTTTTGTACTTGATCAGGTAGAATGGAGCATAGACACCAGAGCCAATAGATGCAAAGCACACACACACACACACACACACACACACACACATGCTTTGCTCGAAATCCCCAAGGGCTTAATCTGCAGACTATTGCAGACCTTATCCAGGTGCGTAGAATGGCAGTGTGCCCAAGCTCCAGTTTGTTCATGAGATCTGTCCACCAGAGGTAAGATGGCAGAAGTGGATTTCCTAAGGTGGGCAGTGCTGAACCGCAGTTGCTCTTTTAAAATGGTTCTGGTTTAAGGAGTTGCTTACCCCTACTCTGCTTACCAGAGGCCTCATGTTCTTCTTGCCTTTCCCCACCACACTTCTGAAATACTGGGAGGGGCCTAGGATGGGCAACCACTAGGAGCAATGTGCTACATTCCACACTGGCTGTCCATGCTCTCCTGCACTGTCTCCTTTCAAGGCTCTGACAGAGCCCATTGACAGTGTTATGTACTGAAGTTCTCACCCTGGGCCAGCAGGGGGATACTGTAGATAGTTTTCACTCAGGTTCACATATGCAAATAAGGGATTGAAAGTGATGTTCAGTGATTGGATAGTTACAGAAAGTTGTTACAGTTGCGTGGTACTGGAGCTCTATATAAGCAGGCTGGCTGAACCCTTCAGTTCTGTTCTGGCCTGTGAATAAACAAGAGCTGTTTGAAGAATCGCTGTGTCGTCTGATATGTTCACCCACAACTTAACAGACAGCATTGGTAATGTGTCCATATTTGTAATGGCTTTAAATGCAAAAAAGCCTGTTTGGGGCTTTAATTGACAGCAACCCATAAGCAAGCAGGGAAAGGGGAGCCTTGCTTGACTCCTTCCATCCCTGCCCTGCTTGTTTATGAGCGTGGCCCCAGTTTCTAGGCTGTCAGGTCAAAAACCCTGGTAGATTTATTTTTTATTTATTGCCTTTGAATCCCACCTTTCCTCCAGGGAGCTCAAAGTGTGCACAAGTTTTCTCTTTCTCCCCATTTTATCTTCACAACAACACTGCAAGGAACCCTTAAAGGCTAGGCTGGGAGTGAGATTCTGGTCCAAGGTCACCCCGTGAGCTTCATGGCTGTGAGTGGAGATTTGAATCCTGGTCTTCCAGGTCTTAGTCCAACACTCCAACCCCACTGGCTCTCTGCTTCCTATTGTCATAACAGTTTAGCCCTGGAAGAGGATCAAAGAACATCATGCTTTTGCAAAAAGAAAGGGGAAGATTGGGATAAAGAAGAAGGAATAAGCTCTTAAGATATTCTTTATTCTCCTTAACCTGTACAAGAATCCTACTGAATGGGCAAATGGAGCATTATGGGGTTTGGGTAGTATTTTCCCCCTCCCTAATTATAATTCTGGTGGCTGTTCCTGTGCTGTGTGTGACATTGGTGTGCACAGCAACACTCAGATAGCCCAGTAATAGCAGGCCCTTCACTAGAAGGCTGCAAAGTCAATGCAACCTTCAGCCTGTCTAGTGAGAATAAAAATGAAGCTTAGATAAATGTGCACACACAAAGCATTTTACTGGAGGGGAAAAAAAGTAATAATTTTAAACGCAATGTTTAAAATTTGAGTTTTAAAGGCACAGTTGGGACTTGTTCCCTAGCAACGGTTCGCATCTAATCCTTGTGAATGATGCCAACGTTGTAAAAAAGCTGCCCTGAAGAATAAAGCGAAGGGAAGGAGGCTAGGAAAAAAGCTGGTTGGGTACAAGGAATTGTGAGAATCTTTCAGAGTTTGACAGGCTCTGCCAATGCAGAGAAGACAGGAGTATTACTTGTTAATAGGCAGCTGAAAGCCAGTTCACACAACCATTATGGCTACTAGCCATGAAGGCTGTGTTATATACCTCCGTTGCCAAAGGCCATATGCCTCTGAACATCAGTTGCTGCAAAACCCATGTGGGAAGAGTGTTGCATTCAGGTTCTGCTTATGGGCTTCCCATAGGCATCTGGTTGGCCACTGTAAAAACTGGAAGCTGTGCTAGATGTGTATTTGGCCCCATCACACAGGGCTTTTCTTACATTCTGCATTGAACTGCCCCAATTGACACCTGCTTCTTATTTGTTGGCTGCAGGCCATGTGACTCCTTCTCCATGAACAGCAGCTTCGATGCTTCCCACCTCACACTGAAGTTGGCTTGCAGTGGTGCAAAGAGCCTGCAGCTTCTGTTTGTGGTGTACACTTGTGTCTCAAGACTGGAACTGCCACTGGCGAATATTCTTTGTGTTGCATTCATTTATCTGGGGGAGAACCAAGTGCACCACTTTGAGCTCCTTGGAGGAAAGGCGGGATATAAATTAGGGAAAAATAAACGCATATAACACTGTTCTGCCAATGTGTTCAAGGCGGTTTATAAGCTAAAATAACAGCATGCAAACTGACAGACACAATACAAAATGGAAAGCTACCGGACAACTCACAAACAACAGAAGGCTGTGTGTTTATTTCAGTTAATATATTATCACAATTACAGGGTGTAGGTATTAGGGGTTTGCGTTATGGCTTCATGGAAGGTATAAGCTTTGAGGAGGGAGTTGAAAGAAGCAAGAGGAGGCATCACGTAATTTTTCCAAATGAAAGTGTGGAGTCATTTGAGAACAAGGAGAGCTTCAGACAGCTGAGGGTGGTGGGACTTGAAGAGGGAAGGCCATGAGCAGAGATAGATCTTGATACAAAAGTAGAGAACAGTGCTGTGAAGTTCTTATAGCTCAGGTGTTGCATAACTATTATATTATCACCTGTGTTAATGGTTATAGCTGTATAACAGTGATTGAAGAAGGCCAGCTATCAAAGGGCAAGGGTTAGGAGAGAGCTCCTCATTTGTTCACATTTCACTGCAGCTATTGCAAGTGTACGGTGAAGGGGTGTACGAAATGTGAATTGAGTTGCAAACTCCGTGGGAGGTAGGGATGTGGGAGAAATTCAATTCAGCTCATACTTAAAGGCGAATCTCTCAAATCTGAACTTTCCAAAACAATGTGAGAGCTGAAATGCAACCATCCTTCCAAATTCACACTTACTCAAATTTTGCAGTGCAGTTCTCCGACCGACCATTGTTCAGAAAAATGTATATATCCATGATCAAAAAATGAACCTATTAGTGGATAATAGCATACAAATGCATTATATTAAGGGAAATTGCTTGCAGAAATGTACACATTTGTCAAAACTACATGCAAAAATATATTTGTGGGCTGGGAGTAGAGGAATCTGACAGAAGGCCCCCCCAACTTAGCTGATATAAAAGGTTTACAATCCACTTGCCTTGTAGACACTGATATGAGTTTCTAGCCAGGTTACAGTTCTTCTTTTAGGCTGCAAAGGAGGTCACAAACTACCTTCATCTGGCTCATCAGGGGAAAATACATTGCTACAGAGGTTTCTGAATTTAGATACAGAAAAGTCCAAACATTATAAATAGGTGTGTACACTGGTTGCTAATAATCCACAGCATTTGGCAAGCAAAACTTTTATCTTTTTTTCGAAGGGAGTTAAGGACTTTGAAGGGTGGGGGACAAATCTTTAAAATGTTACAATATTATTTGGGTCATAATTATCATTCAAACTGCTCCTACCTGAGACCGTTGAAGCGGTAGATAATGGACACAACCTTTACTATTTAAAACTGTAGATTCTCATGTAACACTAAACCCTAGTTCAGTGCTATGTGTTCAAGCTGCAACAATTTTGAGTGAAGCACTGGGTTTGTGCACTCCCATCTCATCTTCGGTCTAAGTATACCTGAAGGAGCGTCTCCACCCCCATCGTTCTGCCCGGACACTGAGGTCCAGTGCCGAGGGCCTTCTGGCAGTTCCCTCGCTGTGAGAAGCCAAGTTACAGGGAACCAGGCAGAGGGCCTTCTCAGTAGTGGCACCTACCCTGTGGAACACCCTCCCACCAGATGTCAAAGAGACAAACAACTACCAGACTTTTAGAAGGCATCTGAAGGCAGGTAATAAATTAATAATAATCATCAGTGCTTCTTTTCTTAAAAAAAATGTTTTGGGATATTCTCATTTTCCTACTCACATTTAAATACCGCACCTCATTGAGGCCAAAATTAGATTCACAAAATGTTTAGGGGTATGCGTACTCCTGCATACCCCCAGAAAAAGGACTAATAATAATAATAATAAATATTCAGGTTGTAAAGTATGTAGGAAAATAGCCAGATTCACATGTTACCCTTGGTATTTGTAGCCACATCCTTTCTGATGCTGCCTTACCTTTCACACCCATGTGTGTAGATCTGAGCCAAAATGGGAGTGCATGCCACACCTTTTTTTCATTCTCCCTGTGAAATGTGTCCCCTTTTATGGTAACTTCACACATTCCTTTTGGAAAGGGTGCAAAACAAATTGTGAAGAGGCAGGTGTCTAAGGGTAGAGAAAGTGGAATGTGTCCCCATTGTTGATGCAACTAAGCAGATTCTCCTTCATCTTATTTAGTTGTATTTAGTTGACTAGCTGAATCAAAATGAAAAGGGGATATACATCTGAAAGTTGGTCATCTGCACTGGGTTTCTTTCAATGGGATGTGCATCCTCATTTCATCCAACTTGTCACTGGTTGATAACTATGTGTGACTAGAGTAGGCGGTGAAACTGCCTCTATAATCTAGCATGGCAGGGAGCACCAGCCCAGTTCCTTGGGCTTTGGGAATTCATTCCTTCTGCTCTTCCTCCCATACTTGGACATGAGGGACTGTGAGAGGATTATTAGTCTACATAACTTTTAGAAGACATTTGAAGGCAGCCCTGTATTGGGAAGTTTTTTAAATGTTTGATATTTTACTATGTTTTATATATGCTGCAAGCCACCCAGCCAGATGGGTGGGGTATAATAATTAATAATAATAATAATAATAATAATAATTAATAATAATTAATTTGTCCTCAGTGACATCATAGTATAGCTGCCAAGCACTATGGGCAGTCTGGCCAATTGGATTTACTTTTGGTAACTTTGACGTAAGTCTAATTTTCATATTTTAGATAATGAAGAGGTTAATGAATGAGAAGTGATATCAAATATTAAAACACATTTGCCCTGGATTATGCAAAGAAACCAGGCATATACCATTCAAATGAAAGCAAGGTAAACCAGGTACATGAAAGTTGTATATCTGTATTTCAGTCTGCATCCTTCAATATGGATTTCTAATCCGGACATTTGTTTTTACCGCTAAACAGCTGTATACTGTTAAATGTTCATACAAATGGAACATTCCTATAGCTGCGATTCTTTCTTTCTTTTTAGCATGCCCAACAATGGATCCCGAAGCATATCTTAATTTTTTCATTAAGTGTTGAAATTCTTCCAGGAAGTCAAGCCAGATATATTTATGAATATGTACAGTTTGTCTGGTGCTGCTGATAAAGGTCAGGCTTATAATGACCTCTGGCTTTAGACAAAGAAAACAACTGATAAATATCTGCCCCCTCTATTTTGCTTGAGTTTCCTTAACCCTAATAGGAAATCTTCATTTCAGGACAATCCACTAGAATGGGTTGTCCTTTTTTTGTTTGTTTATATTGGAATATGTTGCATGGATTAGTTCTAGACTGGGCTGCCTAACAAGAAAGCATATACTTTCCCCATGTGTGTATGTATGTGTGGGTGTTTTTTTGTACATTAATATTTTTTTCTTAGTCTCATGTTTTACTATCTGCCTTGCCTTTCAAGTGGCCTGGGCATCCTAAAGTTGTAAAGCTTCTAGTATGTTTTAGGCTCGATATAAAAAACAATGCATTTATGGGTTTTTCTAAGATAATGTTTGTGTAGGTTCCATAATTTCTGAGCTTCCAGTGTAGTGTGTCCTCAGGGGAATGGGGTACGTACTGGAATAGCCAGCAGAAAAAGGGTTCTCAGTGCACAGGATAGACCTCCTAAAAAGATTGCATATATAGGTTTTTGGTTTGGGGGTGGAGGGGAAGCTTTGTAGGCAAGATGGAATCTTTGAGTATCCTATAGGGTATTTCACAGTCATTAATTAATTCAGGCAACCTTAAAGCAGATCCTTCATAGGAAGAAACATAGGAATTCCAACCTTATTTTTTGTGTTGCTGATTCTTGAGGCTGGGGGTTATTTGCAGGAAAGACTTCCTGGTGTAGAAACGATTAAGTATCTTCTCTTGCAAGCCCCCATCCCTAGTTCACATGACATTTCTGCAAACACAGCATGTGTTTGCCAAGATACAAAGTTCTGCCCTTGAGCAATTTCTTAAATCTACACTTTAATGTTGATCCTGTATCCTTTTCTAAGAATGCCCTTTTCCAATGCCCTTTTACCTTAGAAATTAACTTTCACTTTTTAAAAAGTACTTGCATAAAATAAAAGCCTTTATAAGATCAGTGGAACTCCAGTACTGATAACATAAATGAATGCTTTACAGTTTTGAAGGACTGGGACTACAGTTCCTAGTATCTTTCAGAATCAAACTGATGTGACCCAGATAATGCATTGAGATTTTCATCTATAAAAGTGGATCTCCTAGGCTTAGTCACTAAGTCTGAGGCTGTTCACTTCCAAGTCTTTCTGATCTTACGGGCCATTAGGGTTGCCATACATCCAGAATTTTCCGCACATACCCAGAATATTGCAGTTGGAAGCAGTGTCTGGGCAGAAAGCGACAAAAATGTCTGGGGGAAATCCAGACATATGGCAACCCATGTCAGCAGTGTCGTTTTTGCAGATTTTCATTTATAATAGCTCTAAAAGTCAGTTTTGTTTGCAATTTTGCCCAAAATCTACAACTTTTGCATTCAGATTTTCACTTTGTCAAATATAGCAACCCTAAAATAATGCATCTACTCATACTTCTTAGGAATCAAAAGTCCAGAGGTGAGTTGTTCAAGAGCAGAATGCATCTGCCCACCTTTCTTTTCTGACTCTTCCCTGTAAAAGATGAAAACCAATATTGGGGACAGAGAATCTAAGATATGAAAAGATTGAGAAGTTTCATGGGGGATGTAGAAGGTCTTGGAAGGTCCAAACAAAAGTAGATTGCTGTACAAATTAAAGTAAGCTAGCACAGTGGAAGCATAGGTCACACCCTGTGTGTATGAAACTAAAGTGTGTATTAATATTCTTTATATTAGTGAGTTGACTTTTTCCCAGCCAGGGTGGGTTGGGGCATTGCGCTGGTTGTCTAATGCATTGAAAAAGCCTCATTTAAAGTGCTTATCTATAAAGTATTTCTAGGACTGCTTTTACCTGCATGAACCTAGATGCAAAGATCTTCACTGGAAGCCTCCGAGTCTTCCCATCTTCTGACATTAGACAGGGCAGCACTGGGGAGACGGCCTTTTCAATTGCGGTGCTCTGAATGCAAAATGTCTCCCTAGGGAGGCTTGACTGGTGCCAAACTTGATGTTCCTACAGTGCCAGGTGAATGCTTTTTGATTTCCCCAGCCCTTCCAGCATGCCATCCAGTTATACCTTGAGACAGTTCAGTTCTGAAAGGCGGCCTGTAAATATTTCAAATAATAAATTAAATATTAATGTTGCTGGCAATTTTTTTTTACTGGCTCTGCTATTTTTTTGTTAACATGTTTGGAAGGGTTTTTTAAAATGGCTCTTACATTATTTTTGGAAGCAGCTTTGAGCATTATTAAATAGAAGGGGGCATGTAAGTGCGGTTGTTTTTAAAGCAAGTAGGCTATTAGAGCAAAACTGTAAAACAGTGTGCTCATAGTCAGAGCAGTGGGATGTCTGTCAGTAGAAAACGATTGAGGTCTGTGGGCTATAAAAAGGGAGAAAATAGAAACAAGCTCCTGTATCAGCAGTGAATTGTAATAGGACAGACATTTTGGGATCTGATGGCTGTGATGGGCTATAAGCCATAGAATGTCATCTGGGCTGTTAGTTTCATGAAACAGAGACATTTAGATGGCTGATAATAACCAACAAAGGGGCTGCAGGGAAGGCATTGCTCTCATGCAGAAAAGCAGATACAGGAACCATCCTTTAGATTACATGCTCTGGAAATGGATCTCCTATCATTCATTCTTCTGTGTTTCATTGTTGCTGCCAGCTGGGCTGTTGACTTTTGGGAGAAGAAGCTTTGCTTTAACAACATACTGATGCGGTTTCTCTAAAAGTCCATGGCCGTGCCTGATACCCACATCTTTGTTGTTTTCCTTTTAACCCGTGTTTTTCCTTGCTAACATAGAAAAAAGGAAGAGTCACCAGGCAACATATTTTGGCTGGAAGTTCTTGGTCATACTTATTTTTGGACTTGGAATTCTCCCACCACATGGATTTGGGATTTGTCTCAAGTGAAGAAACTCAGAACATAGTAAGGTTTTAAGATAAAGATAAAGAATTGCATCTAGAAATCACTGCCATGGGGGTGAGGTACCTCAAGGCTGGGGGTTAAATGTGGCCCTCCAGACTTTTCTATCTGGCCCTTAGGACTCTGCCCCAGCAGCAGCCCTCCTCTAGGGCAGCCCACATTGGCCCTGCCCCACACCTTGCTCAAGTGCTTTTTCCTGTCATCATGTGCCCTTGCACTGCCATAATGTATTTTACTTACCCGGCTGCGTGTGTGTGTATATAAACCTCTGATTTGTATTTGGGTTTTTTGCATAGCTGGACTGTAGCCTCCTGAAGAAAAGTACAGTGGTACCTTGGAAGTCGAATGGAATCCGTTCTGGAAGTCCATTCAACTTCCAAAATGTTTGGAAACCAAGGCATGGCTTCCAATTGACTGCAGGAAGTTCCTGCAGCCAATCGGAAGCAGCGGAAGCCGCGTTGGACATTGGGGTTCCAAAGAACGTTTGCAAACTGGAATACTCACTTCTGGGTTTGCAGCGTTCGGGAGCCAAAACATTCGAATCGCAAGGCGTTCGTCAACCAAGGTACAACTGTACATGTCACTTTGGCTTTTGGTCGCAGCCACCCCGGCATGTGATCACCATGTGGTCCTGGAACTGAAAAAGGTACTCCATCCTGCACTATCGGGTTAAATGTATTTGTCAGAAGCCAACTCAAATAAAAAGATTTTGTGGCACTTCTGGAAGAGATACAGACTTGACTTCAGAGGGAATCTGGTCACAGCATCTGTGCCCTCTCCATTCTCAGTTACCATTCAGCAGAGGTAATCAGTCAGCTGCACATTAGGAGTGACCAAGTCTGCTGGACAACATAACATGCTACTTTTTCATACAGTACCAACATTTTATTTCAAACAATGTGGTATTCTATTGGCATTTTAAAATGAATATTGTAGCATTGTGGGGCTACTCTCAAAGGCTGCCCCGGAAGCTGCAGTTAGAACAAAATTTGGCAGCTCAACTGCTCACTGGGGAAGAAAAGGCTGAGGAGCAAAGCCTACACAAATCCGGAGTGGAGACCCTAAGATGGTTGGATAGCGCCTTGTATGCCTCCTTCCAGCAACTCCCTCAGCCAAGCTGGAGTATTGCTCTGCTTTCCTTTGGGCCACATCAGCAAGGCCCAGAGCAGGGTGTTCTTGTTGGGGCTGCCCAGGACCTCCATACACACTGCCTAGGCTTGTACCCCAGGGAGGTCACTTCAGTGCTGTTAGTACAGCAGTTTGACTTCACCCCAGGAGGTGCATTCCATTGTCGCTTGAGACAGATGGATCGCCACCACAGCAACAACAAAGAACTATCTCTCTCTCATGCCATTTTCTGTCAGGGATGGATAATTTGCTGACTCCAGGACTATTTAGATGCTCATTCTTTTCTGCTCTCCTGCTCTCTCTTGCTCCATACAACTCTCTCTTCAACTAGAGTTGAAGCTCTGGGGCAGGCTGGAGGCCGGAGGTCATGCTGAAAAGCGATGGCTGTTGCTGCTGCTGCGCTATCCTGTGCATCAGCTGCTGGGCAGGGAGGCTGAGCAGCCTAAACAAAGCCCCGCTGTGCCTTTGGTGTCACTGAGGCTTCCTCCGCTCTCACTGAAATCCTCTTTGGGCTCTGTGGAGGGTCTCCTCGTGAGCCACAAGGACTCTCCAGCACTCTCTTGCTATTTCCTGGTTTGGATTTATTCATTCATTCATTCATTCATTCCCCTGTGCCACGCATATTCATGATCATTGCACAAGTCAATCACACATAAGTGGGGGGGATGCCTGTATTCAGTATGTTCAGTTCTGACATTTAGTGTAAAGGCTTCTGCTATACAGCTTATATTAATAGGGAATTCAAAATAACTCAATGTCAATATTTGCTTTTTGAAGGGACATAGGGATGAAGCCAGCAGAAGCATAAATTCTGAAATCTTCATTCAAACTTTGGATTATTTATTTTAATTCTTTCTAGCATTTCTCTTTCACCTTTACATTACATATTTATTTTAAAAAGTGCTCAAGGCTGCTTGTGTGTGAGGAGACAATGAGGCACAGGGTACGGCTCCATTCCAAAAAACCCCCACTGTGCTCTGTTTACTTTTGACTGATTTTGTTTTAAGAAAGACACCTAGATTTATATCAAACAAACCCCCGGAAAGAGGTTTTAGTATCAACACCTGGAATCCATCACATCTTTTCGGGTACTTTTTTCTTCTTGGGTCCCTCCCCACTTTCCACTTCACTTAATAATTTCTTTTTATCTGCATTTCTTATGGCACTGACTCTTAGAGATAATAGAATCATAGAATTGTAGAGTTGGAGTTGTAGAATTGTAGAATAATGACGATGGTCATTATTCCAACCCCCTGCAATGCAGGAATCTTTTGCCCAACATGCGGCTTGAACCCATGGCCCTGAAATTAAGAGTCACATGCTCTGCTGACTGAGCTATTCATGTTTTAACTCAGTTTGTGATGTGCTTTCCTTATGCACATCCCTATTCCATTTATGAAGGCCTCCTAAGTGATTTGATAGCAATCCCTGAAAAGAGCAAACTCCAGTCAAGCCCTTGACTGATAGTTTGGAGTACAAACCTTGGACCAATCAAGAGGAGTTAACTGTTGCAAATAACCACCAGAAAGACTACTTTCAGTCAAGAGCACAGTCAGTTTTGGAGTGTCTCTGTCAATGCCTCACAGTACAGTGGAACCTTGGGTTACGTACCACTCTCCTTACAAACGCTTTGGGTAACGAACTCCGCTAACCCTGGGATGTGAGTGGAAGTCGTGCGGCGGTGGTGTGGCAGCAGCGGGAGGCCCCATTAGCGAAAGTGCACCTCAGGTTAAGAACGGTTTCGGGTTAAGAACAGACCTCCAGAACGAATTAAGTTCGTAACTGGAGGTACCACTGTAGATAATACCTGAGAGATCTGACTGTCAGTGCAGTGATAGTTATTAGGACATCCTTTTTCAGCCATAAGTGGCCAGGAAACAGCAAATATAGGGAATGTTCCTATATGGTAAGTTAATAAAAACAATAATGATACTGAGGCAATTTAGGACAGACAAAAGTAAGTGTGGCTTCACACAGCACATACATCTTGCTACCACAAGATGTAGAGGATTAGCCAAATTGATAGGAAATAAGGCTACCAATGACTGTTAGTCATGACAGCCATGTTGCCTCCAGTATCAGAGACAATATGTACTATATCCACGGAAGGCAATATGGCTACTCTGACTAGTGTGCCTCTGAGTACCACTTGCTGGGGGGTTGCAGTCATGTCCAGCTCTTGGAAATATTAGGTTAGCCACTCCGGGAACAGAATTCTGGATATGATGGGGAAACAATCAGTCGATGGAAAGCCAAACAACCACCATGTACACAAATCTGGATTAATGCTCCCTGTTGTATAACCTCCCTGCAAACAAATAGGAACAGGAGCTCAGAGAATTGGCATTGTATATAATCTCTGCACAAGCTTTCTGCAAGCAAATAGGGATGACTGTTCAATAAACAGGTCATCTTAAGGGGCCCTTACCATATCATCACAGCTGACAGCTGAAAGAATCTTTCCTGGAGTGGGCTCATCTGTGATCAGGTAGTTCCTAGAAGTTATTTTTTTTGCACAATATTACACAGTAAACGTGGGTGAGTCCAACCTTTTGAAAGATTACTTCTTCAGAGGCTAAGTGTGGTTCATCTGTACCACACAAGTGTGTGTGTGTGTATGCTTATGAAGCTATTTTTTTTAGTGCTAAAACATTTGCAGGTCTACTCTCCAGTGTTATGTGGGAATGACAGAATGCCCTGCTTGGCTCTGAATCAGCTAACGTTAGTATACCGCTAAGAATAACATTTGAAGTGCTGGTGTCGGAAAAGTTCATTAGAGCTGGAGCCAGCATACCCAAGAAAATAACTCCTCTTGGGAGGAAGTCTGCTTACATGAGCTGTGTAAGGGCGACACTCGTGGAAGATCACTTTTCCTTCTCTGTGATTTGTGGAGGTGAGGGGACCAAACATTTATTTATATGAGTGAAGCCTTTCGGAAGAATCTGCACCAGCGCTTGTCATTCTAACCTGCTGTGACCGTGTGGGGAAGTAAGAACACAAACATTTAGAACAGCAATATAACCAAACATGGTATCAAGTAGAAACTGCAGCACTGGGTCAAAGAACCAGAGAGTTGGCTCACTGCCAGTGGCTGAGTCATTCAGTAACACCTACCACTACGTTAGCAATTAGGTGTTGCATTTTGCATCTCATTTACCTCTTTTTCCAAAGGTATAACCTCTCAATTTGTGAAGTAGTATGTTGCCTAACTGGAACCAAACAAGAACATGAATCTTTTTAAACTTCCCCATGACTTTTTTCCCCTTCCCCCACTCCAAGGTATAAACAGATGTTTGTTTATGAGGTTGGTAATAATGGGACACATTTTTAAAGACTGAATTTTTATACAGGGATCAACAATATTTTGGGGCCAGTAGGTACAGTATATCTCAAATTTTGATTGAGTGCTGTGGGCATCAGTCACAAAATGACTGCTGTGGGGGGCATGAGAAAAACTATGAACCATGCCTTCTGCAATATAAAACTTATTCAGCAACGCTTCTGGTTTATCCACTACAAGAGACACATAGCTAAGCCTAAGTTTTCACATTTGCCTTTCGGTGGTGGTGGGGGTTCTTTAACCCACCCATACTTACTGTGTAGTATTGTGCAAAAAAAAACACCAACTTCTAGGAACTACCTGGTCACAGATGAGCCCACCACAGGAAAGATGCATCCTTGTTGATAGAGGAAAAGGAGCAAGCTATGGAGATTTCAAGGACTTGAAAATAAAATGAAAGCAGGGAAAGTGCACTAAAGCGCAAAGGGGGGGGTACCTCTTTAGGACCCCTGTGTTTCCTATTGCCTGATGTCCAAAGAATTCACTTACTAAGCCCAGCTCTGACTTCACTCACTGATCACTGCATTTCAAGTATTGTTGTTGTTGTTAATTTACATGCTGCCCATCTGAGTGGGTTGCCCCAGCCACTCTGGGCGGCTCCCAACAAAAAGTAGTAAAAACACAATATGACACCACACACTTATAAACTCCCAGGCTGCACACATGGTCATTTAGGGGCACAGTTTAAAGCAGCTTGGTCGTCTTGAATTCCTGATTCTGCCTTTAAAAATTCTGCTTTTTGTTGTTGTTTTTCTCATGAAAATTCACCTGCATTTTAGTGCACATTTCCCCTTATATACATGTTTGTGTGCAATTTTGCAAAACGATTTTGGCAATTAACACATTCATATTCTGGTAAAACACGCATTTTTAAGTACACTTTACCCTAGTATGTGCAATTTTTTGTACACATTATGTGTCTGGAGAACTGCACCGCAAAATTGGGAGATGGGTGGAATTCAAAGAACGGCTGTGTTTTGATTCGCTTATTGTTTCGGAAAGTGCGAATTAAGTAAATTCATATTTAAATATTAAGTGAATTGAATTTCTTCCTCCACCCCACCCCACCCCCCACCTACAAGCAGGCACTGCTTATAAAATGCATCATCTCACCCTTGGGCTTCTACAGCTGTTCAGTCTTGTGAAAATGAAGCCCTCAAGGATATTGTCTCATTAAGAGAAGAGTCTCCCCATCTTTTCTTCCCACTACCACCTTCCAGCTTCAATATAGAGTTGCTTTCTTCGACCTCAGCGGCTCCCACCCACTCTTTTTCTCTGCAGTGCTTCTAAACTAGCTTGAGGAGAGTTTGGAGAAAGTGGGAGTTGGAAATAAAGGCAACAGCAGGAAAAGAGGGGGGAGTGTCTTGAGATATTATACAATAGAAGAAAGCAACTTAATTTGAGTTTGCAAAAGGTTTGAGGTTTTTTAAATGAGCAGGGATGGCACATTTTCCCCCCTCTCACTGGTGGGAGTTCTTAAGTAGGTTGTCTTTCCCAAGAGGCCTGGGAGACGAGCATCCACCTCCCCCAAAATTAAAGTGCTTGAAGCTTCACATCCAACACTGCTTTCACCTCTGCCTGATCACCCACCTGCCTCTCTGCTATATTAGGAAATGAGCACTAGAAGATTTAAGCCTCCTCTGATACTATTTTTCCAGGACAGTTGAATTAAAACAATAACTGAAAATCATAGCAGCAATAAAGAACCTAAGGCGCTAGATTAGGACTTCCGGAGGCGGCGCGATCGGCAATGGCTGCCCGATCCTTGTAAGGAGAGGGTAGCTCCGCTGAAAACGGGCGAAGCGGAGACCCATTAAGGAAAACTACAGGCGGCAGCAGCCTGTAGTCTCGGGACCCGGCGGGCGTCAGAAGCAGCCCCCAAAACGTTGAAGGGACCCCGTAAGGGGCTCCGGATCGCGGAGGGGGTAGCGGCGCTGTGGGTCGTTGCGCAATCAACGGAGCGAAGCCGCGTTGCTGTTGCCGGTGAGCACTGACCTTTCTTCCTGCAATCTTCAAATTCGGAAAAGCTGCAACTCGTGAGTAATTTGGACTTTAAGAATTTTTGGAGACCTTTAAAACCTTGAATTTGGCTGAAAGCGGAGTGACGATAAACAGGAAGCCCGTCTTCCGCTAACATTGAACTTGAAAGCAAAGAACAGGAGGAGTGGAGACTAAAAGCGATGCTTTAATCAATTGCTGGCACCTATTTAAAATAGCTACCAGGGCAAAGAGATTTTAAGCTGTTTGCTTTTGGACTTATTTGGGAACAAGGATATCTTTCTTCTGTTGAACCAGTGGATTACAAATTAAATAAGAATCCCAGGTGCTGGAGCTGCCTGAGTAACTGAGCACCAGTCTGCAACATTGGATACTTTGAATTTAGACTTTGAAACATTCTGAGCTGGAACTTGTTATTTTGAAACATCTGCAGTCTAGGCACTGTCTGAAACACTGTTTTGCCTTACGTATACTCTGTAAAAATTTAACTCTGTGGAGGTCGTTGGATGTTGAATTAGATCTATAAATTTGAATTGGACTTGACTTTCTCCCTTAAGACATTTTAAGCTCCCTCTAGAGGATTTTGGACTTACAGCAGTGACTGTGTTTTACTTTCCTTTTCCCGGCCTTCTGTTTGACTGTTGCATCTGGGCTTCTACATTCTCATGGGAACAACTCAGTTTGACCTTGGTCTTTAGATAACTTTGGAATGAGTGGAACAAGGAAAAGGGGAAGAACCAAACAAACAACCTTAACTTTATCTGCAGCCTCACAGCGTAGATCATCTGTGCCTGCTTTGCCTTCCACTTTGCCTCCTGAGACAGAGGCGGCTTCCCTGTCACAGGCAGGGGAGGGAGAAACGGAAGAATTACAATTGGAAGACATGGCCTCAGGAGGGAGTGCTTCTGTTTTAGATAAAATTTTTGAAAAATTGGAGGCTTTGGATAGAAAGGTTGATTTGCAAACGGCTAAAATTGACCAGAATACAGAAAGTCTGAATAGATTAACTGGACAAGTTGCACAGAATGTCCAATCCATTGGAGAGTTGAAGGAGGCTGTAGGTGAAAACCGGAAATTGGCTGAGGATACTAGTCAAAGACTGGGAGAATTGGAGAAAGAAGTTAGACCACTCAGCAAACAAGTTGGAGAACATCAGATTCACTTTTTGATGACAGAGCTGCGGAACAGGGAGGCCAACTTGAGGATACGGTCAATACCAGAAGGAGAAGAAGACAATTTAATTGAGTTTTTGACCAAAGAATTTTCCAAGTTTTGGAAGTTAGAGGAAAAAGATTTTAAAATAGTATCTGCTTTCAGGCTTGGAAGATTTAGGAGGAAAGAGAAGCCCAGAGATTGTTTGATTATACTGAGATCCAAGGAGGAAAGGGATAAGATTTTGGGCCTGCACTACGGGAAGTCACTGGACATTCTGGACAAGAGAATTGAAATTTACAAGGATATCCCTAAACAACTGTTGGACCTTAGATCTGACTACACGGAACTAGCAAGATTGTTGAGGAGCAACTCAATTATCTTCAGGTGGGAGTTTCCTCAAGGATTATCTTTTACTTTCAGAGGGAAAAAGATCAAAATTAGAACAGTGGAGGATAGAGACAAGTTTCTGGAAGCACACGGAGAAGATCTTCACAAAGGACTTGGAGCACCAGGGCCCGAACCTTCAGGGGAGCCTGCGCCCTCGGACCCTCAAGGACCGGAGAACAAGGTACCACCCCAGCAAGAATAACCAGATTTATTCAGGATGTCTCTGCAGCTTCTGAGCTGGAATATAAATGGCTGCAACAGTCCGGAGAAAAGGAGAAAAATCTTTCACATTTTAAAAAAAGAACAATTGGACATTATTTGTTTACAAGAAACACATGTGACTAGGCTCCACAGAAAAGTGTTAATAAATAAAAGACTCGGCCAGGAATTTATATCTTCTGACATAGTCAAAAAGAGAGGCGTAGTGATTTATGCAAAAGAGAGCCTTTCACCTAAATTTCTGTTTAAAGATGAAAATGGAAGAATTTTGGCAATAGAAATACAACATCAAGGAGAAAAAATTTTGATATTAGGAATCTATGCCCCAAATGAAGGAAAATCGGATTTTTATAAGAAGTTGCATGAGACTATGCTGGATTATCTGGATTACAACAACATCATCATGATGGGAGACATGAATGGAGTCGTATCAACCAATATGGATAAGTCACAGAATCAAAATGTTACTAAAGAGGGAAGACTACCAAAGACCTTTTTTGAAATGACTGACAATATGGACTGGATTGATATTTGGAGAGTGAGAAACCCCCTGGGAAGAGAAGGAACATTCTTCTCTGAAGCCCAACTGACTTGGACAAGAATTGACCAAATATGGATAACTAGAAGTCTGGCACCTAAGATTAGAAAGGTGGAAATCTGCCCAAAGACATGCTCCGACCACAACGCACTGAGAATGGATATGACACTGATCCCAACCGGCTCCTTTAGATGGAAGATGAATGATGGCCTGTTTAGAGACCAAGAGATTGTAAAGAAGGCCCAAAAAACTCTAAAGGACTACTTTGAGGTTAATATGAACACCAGGGTGGAAAAAAGAACTATATGGGACGCAAGCAAGGCCGTGATGAGAGGGTTCCTGATACAACAGAATACCATAAAGAAAAGATCACAGAATGAAAGGAAGGACAAAATTTTGGAAAAAATTAAAGAGCTAGAGAAGAAGTTAAGATCTAACCCAAAGTCCCAGCCGATTCTACGAGAAATTAAACTTTATCAAGCACAATATTCTAAATTGATAAATCAGGAAATAGAATGGAAGATTAAAATAATGAAGCAAAAAACTTTTGAATCGGCTAACAAATGTGGAAAACTGCTAGCTTGGCAGTTGAAGAAGAGACAAAAACTAAATACGGTAACAAACCTAGAGATTGAAGGAAGAAACATCCAGAACCCTGGAGAGATCAGAAAGTGTTTTCAGAAATATTTTAAAAAGTTATATACTCAAAGGCCACAAGATGAAATTGAGATTAAACAATTCTTGGAGAAAAATGGATTAGCAAAGCTGTCAGAAGAAAACAAAACAATTTTGAATGGTAAAATAACACGACAAGAGATTGAGCAGGCCATCCAGAACATGAAACAGGGCAAATCGCCAGGGCCAGATGGGCTGACCTCCATCTACTATAAGACACTGAAAGACTACCTGATACAACCATTGTTGGAGGTCAGCAATGAAATTATGGAGGGGAAGAAGGCGCCGGAATCATGGAAAGAAGCTTTTATCACATTGATACCAAAATCGGAAAGTGAAAAGACACAACTAAAGAACTACCGTCCCATTTCCCTTTTAAATGTGGATTACAAAATATTTGCAGATGTCTTGGCACGTAGATTCAAGAAAGTTCTAAATGAAGTAATTCATAAAGACCAGGCAGGCTTTCTCCCAGGTAGACATATGTATGCTAATACAAGGAACATCATAGATATATTGGAACTTTTGCAAACAAACATAAACACTAAAGCAGTTTTAATCTTTATAGATGCGGAGAAGGCCTTTGACAACATATCCTGGAAATTCATGAAAGGGAATCTAAAAGAAATGGGAGTGGGACGGGGGTTTGAGAATGGGATTGAGGCAATATATTCAGAACAAAAGGCTAAACTGATAGTTAACAATGTGGTTACAGAAGAGTTCAAAATTGAAAAAGGTACACGACAAGGCTGTCCGATTTCCCCACTACTATTTATCTCGGTTCTGGAAGTGCTCCTGAATATGATTAGAGGGGATCGGCTGGTGGAAGGGATCCAGGTCGGAGCGAAACAATATAAACTTAAAGCGTTTGCAGATGACCTAGTTCTGACATTACAGGAGCCGGAATCTAGTACGAAAAGAGTATTACAACTGATTCAAAACTTTGGTCGAGTGGCGGGATTTAAATTAAATAAACAAAAAACCAAGGTATTGGGGAAAAATTTGACAGATACTGAGTCGGAACGGTTTCAGAGGGAGACAGAGTTAACGGTGGTCAAGAAAGTGAAATACCTAGGGGTAAACATAACAGCAAAAAATCTGAGTTTATTTAAAGATAACTATGAAAAATGCTGGTTAGAAATTAAGAGAGACTTGGATAGTTGGTCAAGATTAAAACTTTCTTTGTTAGGCCGAATAGCTGCCATCAAGATGAATGTATTGCCAAAAATGTTATTTTTGTTTCAGACACTACAGATTGTAGACAAGACAGAGTGCTTCCGGAAGTGGCAGAAAGATATTTCCAAATTTGTCTGGCAGGGCAAAAAGCCCAGAATTAAGTTTAAGATATTAACGGATGCGAAAGAAAGAGGGGGCTTTGCCCTGCCAGACCTAAAGCTGTATTACGAAGCGGCAGCTTTCTGCTGGCTAAAAGATTGGCTACTTCTTGAAGATACGGATGTATTAGATTTAGAAGGTTTTAATAATGCATTTGGATGGCATGCATATTTATGGTATGACAAGGTTAAGACAAACAAGGCCTTTAAGAACCATATTGTCAGGAAAGCAGTATTTAATGTCTGGATAAGATACAAAGACTTATTGGAGAATAAAACTCCGAGGTGGCTGTCACCCCTAGAGGCTAAGGCCCGAAAAAGAGCCAATATGGAGGCCAATTGGCCAAAATATTGGGAGATATTAGAAAGAGATGGTAACAATTGGAAATTGCAGAGTTTAGAGAAAATGAAAGATAAAGTGCGAGACTGGTTACACTACGCTCAGATTAAAGAAGTATTTAAAAATGACAAAAAGTTAGGATTCCAGGTGGAGAAGTCAAAGTTGGAAACTGAACTGTTAGAACCTAAGACTAAAGTACTTTCAAAGATGTATAATTTGTTGCTGAAATGGAACACACAAGACGAAATGGTCAAATCGGTAATGATAAAATGGGCACAGGATATTGGGCATAATATTATGTTTGAAGACTGGGAAAGGTTATGGACCTCTGGGCTGAACTTCACTGCATGTAATGCTTTGAAGGAAAATGTAATGAAAATGATATATAGATGGTACATGACCCCAGTCAAATTGGCCAAAATATACCATTCGTCTGACAATAAATGTTGGAAATGTAAGGAAAATGAAGGAACCTTTTTTCACCTCTGGTGGACTTGCCCGAGAGTGAAGGCCTTTTGGGAGATGATATATAATGAGTTAAAAAAGGTGTTTAGGTACACCTTTACTAAGAAACCGGAGGCCTTCCTCTTGGGCATTGTCGGCCAGAGTGTGTTAAAGAAGGACAGAACATTTTTCATGTATGCAACAACGGCAGCAAGGATACTGATTGCTAAGAACTGGAAAACTCAAAATCTACCTACGCTGGAAGAATGGCAGATGCAGCTGATGGACTATATGCAATTAGCTGAGATGACCGGCAGAATTCGAGACTTGGGAGAAGAGAGGATGGAAGAAGACTGGAAGAAATTCAAGACTTATCTGCAAAAGTATTGTAATTTGGCCGAATGTTGATTGGGATGTCAGAGTAGAAGTAATTGTCTACCACTAAATTAGACTTAAGTTTAAACTATACGCTAATGATCAAATCCAAGATTATGAACAAAATGATAATTTGTTTGGAAACAATTCTTTAACGATGCAAGTGTGTGCGGGAGGCGTGGGGGAGTCCAAAGTAATGATGAAAAGATGTCAAATAATTAATGTTATTTGTTTAAATATGTTTATGTATTGAAAAACTTGAATAAATATATATTAAAAAAAAAAAAAGAACCTAAGGCGCTAGATTAGTCCATGTCTTCACCCTAATGTTGTGTATGTTCCTTGGATGCTTAGATATTCATGTTATCAGTAGACTGCAGATTTGGTGGGTTTGCCATGGCTGAAATTTATGGAGGCAGGGGTGTCTCTTCCAGTCCATTGATCCTGCTTTTCCATTTTCTTTCCCCAGAAGTTTAAAGTGCTCACAACAATTCCTTCAGGTGTTTTTTTATAAAAAACTATTGTATGTTTTGTACCACTTGTATCAAATGCACCCTATCAAAAACATGTTCCTATAAAATGTATCTTCTACGGGCAGAGTATTAGCCTTTATGAAGGAACAAAATAAAAAAATTCCTTCCAGTAGCACCTTGGAGGCCAACTAAGTTTGTTATTGGTATGAGCTTTCGTGTGCATGCACACTTCTTCAGATACTTCTTCAGATAAGTGTGCATGCACACGAAAGCTCATACCAATAACAAAATTAGTTGGTATCTAAGGTGCTACTGGAAGGAATTTTTTTTATTTTGTTTCGACTAAGGCAGACCAACACGGCTACCTACCTGTAAAATTAAAATTGATTGTGACCAAGTGACAAAGAGTTCTTCATATAACACAGCTACAGAGCTCTGTGTTTTATTAACATGATCAAACACATTTGGGGATTCAGTTTTACCTGCAAAAGAGTTTTCCATTCCCTGTACCCGCCAGCCTTCCCTGGTAGAGGAGGATAGCCAAGCTGATCAGGGGCCTGGCAACCAAGCCTTATGTGGAACGTTTAAGGGAGTTAGTTATGTTTAGCCTGGAAAAGAGGGGATAGGATAGCCATCTTCAAATGTCTAAAGGGCTGTCACATGCAAGATGTAGCAAGCTTGCTTTCTCCTGCTCTGGAGGGTGGGACCCAAACAATGGCTTCAAGTTACAAGAAAGGAGATTCCAACTAAACATCAGGAAGAACTTTCTGACAGCAAGAGCTGTCTGACAGTGGAATGGACTCCCTGAGGAGGTTGCGGACTCTCCTTCCTTGGAGGTTTATAAGCAGAGGCTAGATGGCCATCTGTCATGTAATGATCTGGTTAAGATTCCTGCATTTAGAGGTTTGGATTAAATAACCCTTGGGGATCCCTTCCAACTCTACAATTCTATGTAGTTTTTATGGTATGATTTTATTTACCGCTTTTGTAAACTGCGGTGGTGGTGGTTGTGTTTTTTAAAAAACATAAACTAACGGTGTGTTAATACTTCTATAAAGGAATGAAATGAAATGAAGCTGGTTTGATATGTTCTCGTTTTGTTTGGCATGCATGTGACCCTCACCTGCTTCCTTCCACATCCTCACTGATGCTCTTTCTTTCCACAGGGACGTTTGTGTCTGCCTTCACGGTGTTGTGTGGAGCTCGGACCGACCTCCCCGACAGGCACATCTGCTGTGTGTTCTGGTTGAACATTGCAGCAGCTCTGATTCAGATCCTCACAGCGATTGTGATGGTTGGCTGGATCATGAGTATATTTTGGGGAATGGACATGGTCATTCTTGCCAGTAAGTACAGTTGCAATAGCCTCTTTTTTCATTCTTTTTATGGGCTTGAGGAAGTTCACCGCTTTGCCATCTGGCAACAATAAGCTAAGGCTATTATCTTGTGGTTTGTCCTGTTGGTGGGATCTGATTGCAAGGGCTAAATATAGAGTTTGCATCCTTGCCCCATCCACTCTTCCTTCTCCTTGATAAAAGGCACATGGTTTGACCTACTCTGCTCTCCCAGTTGGGTACAACATCAGGCTTCACAGAACTGTTTTTGAGAGGGACATACCCACCTCAAAGTAGGGCCAGAATTTTTGAGTGGGGAGAGTTCATGCTTGGAGTTCCCCACTATTTAGAGCAGGGTTTCCCAAACTTGGGTCTCCAGGTGTTTTTGGACTACAGCTCCCATCATCCCTAGTTGGCAAGACCAGCAGTCAGGGATGATGGGGACTGTAGTCCAGAAATAGCTGGAGATCCAGTTTTGGGAAACACTGATTTAGAGTGTCAGCTAGGTGCTAACGGGTGGCAGACTCCTGATTTAAAGGATTTGTTAGGAACCGTGATGGCTACGCCTGCATTAGGGAGTAGTAATTAGAGGTTAATTTGCAATCTTGCAGTCCACTTTTCAGCCCTAGAGTAATCGTAGGTCTCTGAACCTGACAGCTATTACAGGGCTGCTATATTTTTATGACTGTACGGAGCTTCAAAAAGCCCATGCCCACGTTTGTTCTTCCAGAGAGCCACGGCAACACAGGTCTGCCACCCTTTCATGTGTGAAGGTGGGTGGACAGCAACTTTTGATAAGAGACACACAATGAATTAATAGAACCAATTATCTGTCTAAAACTGTGCCTGACTAAGCCTTCTGTATGCAAGCAGCTCGTGTATCTTTCTTTTTCTCTTTTTAAGAAAAATGTTCATTTTGTATCACTCGTATATGTCAGCTGGAAAGAAACAGATCAGAAAACAAATTTGGCCTATTAGTGAACCCAGTTTCTGCCTTCTTTCTAAGTATTTTGATCATTTCATTGGACAGGAGGTGGAAGGCCTCTAGAGGGCATGCATATGAAGGGCTTTGCCATGCCTCTGTGCATTCAAGCATTCATTGTTTCTATTAACAATAATGAAAAAATAAGAATAAAGGACTTCTTACTCACTTTATACAATAAGGTCTCCATGGTGGAGTACAGCAATATAAAAATACAATATTCAACTCTTGTTAAAGTAATTTATAATCAGAGAAAACAAAGTGGGTCCTAAAAATGTGTATTTCAGGTGTCAAGGGGCAGAATAAAGAGATATGATGAAAGCTATACAGTGAAGGCAGCAGATGCACCGTCAGGAAGGGAATTCCACAGTTTAGGAACTGCCACAGAAAATGCCTTCAATGACATCCACTACGAGAGGGCACACAATGTGGATCTACGTGCTGATGCCCATGTGTGGAAGCACCACGCAACGAAGTCTTCCTGTTACACTACCATTTCAGAAGGAGAATATCACGTTTCAATGACTTTTTAATTTTTCATCTGCTCCTGGAAAGCTAGCAAGAAAGATGACCTTACTTTTTTTGCACATTCTAGCTTTCTACTGGCAGGGAGTTTTTGAAATGAAGGAGCGTTGAAGCTTGCTACCTACCTCACACCAACTTTCTGAAGAGGCACAGACCCAGAAATGATGCATTGTGTGAATTTCCAACCACATGCATTTGTTTTCACTTTCTGTCTGAGAGGTAGACCTAATGTTAAGAGAATGTGCATATTTAAGAGCTGGGGAAAGGCAGCTCTGCATTGGGGCTTAAAGTTCATCTTGATGAGACACCTGCCATTTAAGGCGCCCTCTTTTCCCAAGGCTTTCTGTGATTTCAACTCAAACCGTGTTGGATACTGTGACATACAGCCCTCCACTTCTCAGTTATTTGCCCTTTTCCCCAAGTGGTGTTGCTGTCATTGTTCTCTGTTTACAAATGGGAAGAAGAATCACACGGAAGTTTGCAGTTTCTGTACTAGCAGACAGGGCAAGTCAACATGACCATACCTCCAATATTTCTTGAAAAAATTCTGGGGCGCCTCATAGCCACCCCAGATGGTGGCCCTGCTGCCAGCTCAGATACCATCACTGTACATGTGAGGTTGTGTTTCTTTGCCCTAATGTGTATCACTTTGCCCTTGCTTCCAATCAAGTCTGCATAGGCTCAAGGTCTTAAAAGTGAACTTTGTGTAGTGCTCTCCTGTACCTTCTGTTTTATGTCCACTTCTCTTAACTAAAATGCATGCATGACATAGTTGTGCTGCTAAGTAAGTTGTTCTCCATGCACCAAGTCTTATTGTCTTAGCTTGAAGTAGGCACAAGCTTTTAAATTTATAATTTTGTTGTGGTTACTTCATTCATAAAAACCAAATGTAAGTTCTTGCAATTTATGGAGCTGGGGGGAAATCCTCTATTAGTTTTGCAAGCCCATTCTTAATTGTAGTAAATTTCTGTTTAATTGCTTATCACTTTACTTGCTTGTGTTTTTCCGTTATTGATGTGCTTTGAATATTCCTGATAGTTACGTCTTTCCTTTTCTCTCTTTTTATGTTTCTTTCACATTCTCTAAATGAACAACAAAAGTTTCACAAGGTATGTTTCTCCCACACACCTCTTTTTCTTATTTTTACTGTACACTAATAACTTAGTATTGTGTTTTCTAAGGTAAAATCCATCAGAAATCTAGAGTATAAGATGGGGTCCTCTTCCCAATTTATAACTGGGATGTGCATGTTCTACATGCTCAAATTTCTGACCCTGTGAAGTAATTTTGCTTTCCTTCACTTGGTTATATTTTACTCCCTGGTAGTAATACTTACATTTCTGTGGGATAATGTAAAAGCTATTCTAATATGTTCAAGTGTTATACGACCAAAGATTTTCTTAGCTTTCAAATGTTCTTGTTGCAGACTAGTTTTTGTTTTGTTAGGAAATCATTAGAAGTACACTGAAAAGACTCCTCTCATGTAACATTTGGCTCACTTGGAATGTATTCCTAAGTGATCCAGTAACTACTTGCACATGAATTATGCTGGAAATAGTTAGTAGAAGTAGTAGTAGTAGTAGTAGTAGTAGTAGTCATGTTTTGCTCATTTAGCCTTATGTGAATTTTATCTGTTTAGTCTTAATACAAAACTCCGTAAAGAAACAAAACCATGCAGATAAAAGCAAAACATTTGTGCACTCATTGCAGTCACAGAACTACGCAATGCACACCGTCTTGCACAATGATCCCTCTGAAGATGCCTTCCGCTTCCTCTGTTTGATTTATACCTTCACACCAGCTCCATGCAATCCCACAGGGGGCTGGTCCCTTGGAGTCTTATGGCTCAAAGGGACCACAAGAGTATTACTGGTATTATTTTGCATGATGGCTTTCACTTGAGTTTCAACTACAAAATAACCTGTGGGAACATTCTTCTTCTGCCTCTCACAGGGTACAACGAACATAGGATCCCTCAGCACTTGTGATGCGGTTTGGCACCAATGAAGCACAAAGATAACTTCGTTTTTGTCCTTCTTTTTCCTCTGTCCAGCGGAGCGGAGGTGCAGAGCGGCAGAGAGTGACCTTCACTGATCACTTTGACAGCCAACTCCACTGTGAAGGCGCTGCCCTGTGGATTTTCGGACTAGCACAGCCAATGCTCCGGCGTGACAGGCAAGCCATTCCAAAAGCGGGAGGGGAGCCATTGGCTAGGCTGAGATGTCACCGAGGAGGATGGCAATGGAGCAAAACATCAAAGGAAAGGGACCTGCTAGCTAGAGATGTTACCATTCTCTCCATCTGCAGGTGGGGAACACTTGGAAGCATTTCGCCTCCTTTGTGATTTGCTGAGGAAACGGCTCTGGTGTGAATATCAAAGAAGCAAATGAAATATTTATAGATACATTTATAGATGTAAAAGCAAGAGTTGGATGGGACAACCTGTTTCCCAAGAGACACCCCTTGACTATTTCTTGGGTGCAGGAGGGTTCAAGCTGAGGCCTTTCTTGCTCTCTTGAGTGTGTGTGTATGTAGTTTTTAATGGTGCTCGTTGACAATCAGTTTTCCTCAGCCATCCTGAGATTTTGCTTGCTGCTTTTGTACGTTCTATGTCATTGTTAAGGTGATTCAAGCTCAGCTGTTTATGCATCCTGCCATCTTCTGCCTGCTGAATGCTGAAAACAAGTTTGGATCTGTTGTCAGCCAGGACGGGAGAAGCTGGCTCTTGCCAAGATCCATCATCACTCCTTGGTTTTATGAGGGTGCTTTGTTCTGGGGTGGGAGTGGGAGGCACAGTTTCTCAGATATTCTAATAACAAATCTTTCAGTCTTGTTGTATAGTAAGTGGAGAAAGAGCAAGTCTCCCCCTACCAGCTCCCTGAGAAGACACTGCCACTAAATGTTACTGTACTCTGGAAACGTGTATATACAACAGATTGCATTCTGTAGCCCGTGTGCAGTAGAGCTGTGGCTTCTGTCTGTTTCCTAGCTTTTGTGCCCAACACTCCCAGGGTGCACACAGATAGTCTTACATATATTCTAAGCATTAATTGGGAGAAAGGAATCAACCCTGCACCTCAACATTCCAAGATGAGAAAAGGAAGAAGAAGAGTTTGGATTTGATATCCCGCTTTATCACTACCCGAAGGAGTCTCAAAGCGGCTAACATTCTCCTTTCCCTTCCTCCCCCACAGCAAACGCTCTGTGAGGTGAGTAAGGCTGAGAGACTTCAGAGAAGTGTGACTGGCCCAAGGTCACCCAGCAGCTGCATGTGGAGGAGCAGAGACGCAAACCCAGTTCCCCAGATTACGAGTCTACCACTCTTAACCACTACACCACGCTGGCTCTCAAAAGGAAGTTAAATTTACTGTCCTTAAATCTGTGAACCAATGCCATCACTGTTTAGAGCTTCTTGGGCATTGTTTGCCCTCAGTCACCTCTAGCCAGGGCTGATCAAAACCCCTGATCTCAGGTTCAGGCTCATAAGGTGTAGATCGATTGCACTGGGGAGACCTGGGTTCAAATCCTTGCTTGGCCATGAAGCCCATTGGGTGAATTTGGGCCAGTTAAACTTTCTGGAGTCCAGTCTTTGTCACAGGGTTGTTGTGAACACAAGATAGAGGCAAGGGCAGTGTATGTGTGTGCAAACCATGAGTGCCACCTGAGATTTTGGAGGAAGGACAAGAAAAGCATGTGATTTGTTAAATGGCTCCATGTTTTTTCCTACGTGTTTTTCCATTATGAAAATGATTAAATGAAAGGATGTTCATTTATATGGTGTTAACTTTCCTGCTGGTGGGAAAACATACTTTTTGCTTTCAGCAACTGGAAATCACTAATGGCTCTAAGGGGAAATGTAGCCAGAGTTCTGTGGGGGTTCTTTGACCGCTCAGCAATGACACTTCTGGTTTGCCCACAAGCCAGCCAACAAGACCTACTGTGGTGCAATGGGTCAGTGCATCTGGCTATTAACCAGAAGGTTGGTGATTCAAGCCCACCCAGGGATGGCTTTGGCCACGATTCCTGAATTGCAGGAGGTTGGACTAGACAGCACTCAGGTTCTCTTCCAACTCTACAATTCTATGATTTTATACTTCTAATTGTAGTTCAGCAACATCTGGAGGACCAAAGGTTCCCCACAATCTAAATTCTAGTCAGCCGCCATTATTATTATTATTATTATTATTATTATTATCCATACCCCGCCCATCTGGCTGGGTTTCCCCAGCCACTCTGGGCAGCTTCCAACAAAATATTAAAAATACAATAAAACATCAGACGTTAAAAGCTTCCCTAAACAGGTCTGCCTTCAGATGGGAACAGGTACAAAACAGACCAGTTTCTCTGACTGATTCAAGCAAGTAAATCTAAGCCACAGAATGCTGGGAGGAGGAGAGTGTGTATGTGTGTGTGTGTGTGTGTGTGTGTGTGTGTGTGTGATGTCAGTAGCCAGTCAAAGGGGAAACTGCCCCCTGCTCCGAAATGCAGTTATTACTTGGTCCCCGATTATGAACCAAAGGATAGTGAAAGCATTTTAAAGGATGTCATACGCATCCTATGTTAGGGTTGCATTCATAGGCATGCACAACACATGTCATTAGAGCGTGCACCCAGGTCACATTTTCAAGGCAACCTCTGCTGCTCCCTTTCAGGTCCAGTAGGTAAGATCATCAGCACCAGTGCCATTACAAATAATTACTGAAGGTAATCTGTTTCAAAAGGCGTAGAATATATCATTTATATTTATTTAAAATATTTTTAGCCAGCTTTTAAAGCAACATCTAGAATTGAAATGTAAACCTTGCAGAGTATATGTAAACTTTGCCAAGTATCTGTTTCACAGGGAAGAGTTTGCCAGCTGGGATTCATTAGACACTGGGCAATAATCTTTTCCCCCCAAGGCTTGGTTTCCCTCTGCCAAGTTTAGGGCAGCTCATCTGGCAGCAGCCCCACTCCTGAATGGAGTTTGGATCTGGTGTGCTTTACTCCACCTTAAGTTAAGCCTGAGTAATTTAGGCTGGTTTCCCATACAGTCATTCCTTGGTTGTCAAACGCCTTGGTACTCGTCCATTTTGGCTCCTGAACGCCGCAAACCTGGAAGTGAGTGTTCCGGTTTGTGAATGTTCTTTGGAAGCTGAACATCCGATGGGGCTTCCAGGGCTTCCGATTGGCTGCAGGAGCTTCCTGCAGCCAATGGGAAGCCACGCCTTGGTTTCCGAACGTTTGGAAAGTCGAACAGACTTCCGGAACGGATTCCGTTCGACTTCCGAGGTACCGCTTTACTTAGGTTTGATCCCTAAATAAATAAAATTTATTATTATTATTATTATTAAGCAGGGGTATAGGACAACTTGCAAACAATGGCTGGTTTGGGACGACTGTAGACAGAATGGGCTATCAAAAGCCATCAACCAGCATGTTTACTACGGATGGGAAAATACTTTATATTCCTAGAGGCAGCCCTGCACTGCTGAAGCAGGAATCTGAATTCCAAGTTAGCAGCAGAATCCAGCCTCTACCTTGCGTTCTGAAGTGCAGTGGGTTATTGTCACTGTTATTGTTCTCTTTTTCAACATGATCCCCTACAATGAATTAATGTATCACAACCAGTTATTGTTTGGTATATGTGAGATATATGAAGCACTGCTTCATTCAAAGAAAAAAATGAATGTTGATTTCCATACAGTTTCAATGCAATTAACAATAGGTTGGGCAACAGCACAAAATTAGACAGAGGGGGGAGAGAAGGAAGGAGATAGGGGGATGCCTTAGAAAAGAGGGGATGTAGGGAGTCATTGCTGATATAATCAGCTTCAGTAAGGATGGAGATGCCTTGACTTCCTCTTCAGTCCATCTCCTCCACCACCACCACCTTGGCTACTGCTGTACCTGTCTGCTGGTGACATCAAACCCAGGCATCTACTGCAAAGGCAGAACTTGCAGAAGCTGGCCAAATTCTCTTGCCATGCTGGGTGCTGCTTTGAGGCTGCCTGTTGGCAACCCCTGCCTTGGATGCACTTGCCAATTCATGTGGCCACAGCCCAAAGGCAGGTTGCATTAGAGCGTGAGAGGGAGTAGGTTAAAGGCTAAAAGCACTGTCAGCACAGTAAGCAGGAGGCTCACAAAATGTAACTGGGCAGGTCTACGCTGCTTAACAAGGCCACAATGCATAGTGTTGGGCATTCCAGGTTTTCTGATGTAAAGATAACTGTGGAGAGAAGATACTTGAAACAGCGGCAGAATATGTGGGTGTAGTTTTCCCTTGAAAAAAACAACAACCTTCTCTGTCTGACTGACATGACAATTGCTCATGGAAAAGCTGGGAAGGCTGATGTCTAAGGCTTTCCAATGTGTTTTGAGGATAACCATTTGTCAATGAATATGAACATATACCTAGATTCTCTGAATGGATGTTTGGGGCTTGGCTGGAGTGCAATCACCAGAAGACAAGGGTGGTCACTGGTGCTCCTCTGTATTCATCAACCATGCAAAGATGAACACTAAAATGTAGAAGTTCTAGCTGGTTTGGTTTATTTTTAAATTGTACTCAATGTTTTTCTGCAGAGCTACCTTCTTGCATTTGATAGTTTTCTCATATGTTTAGTCCCCACTTTTATTATTATTATTATTATTTATACATTTCTATAGCACAGATTCATATTGAAATATATCTATGTGCAGAATCTCAATTAAAACCAAAACAATATAACAAATAAAATCAAAGCAGAATACATTAAAGAAAGAGAATTCAAAAATGGGTCGTCAGACAAGAAGCTTATGAAAACAACAAATCATTTTAATAAGAAGGCTGCCTCGCTCAAATACGTAATTCTTAGATTGGTGCCTGGAGCTCATTATTTATTATACTGTCTTGATTTTGTTAGGTAGAGAGTTCCATAACCCCAGTGCTACCACACTTAACGGCACAATTTCTCATGAAGGACAATGTCAGGCACTGGCAAAGATAGGGCAATATGGTGATCTCTTAATTACATTGGCTAACAGTGCTGTAAAGAGTGGAATATTTAGGTTCAGTTTTTTTAATTGTTAGAACAACTCTACAGTAGAAGAAGAAAAAATGAGTCTGGCTATATCCGACTTGGAGACTTTCAAAAGGGTTTTATCTACATTTAAATTTTATAGGCTGCTTTTTGAGCTCAAAAAGGCTTACAAAAAACATCATTAAAAAGTCATTAAAAACAACACAAACTCATAAATGACCTTTAGTTTATATTGTATTAGAACAGGAAGCAGCCCCAGTTCTCAGATGTTTCATGTAATTTTTTAAAATACAGAGTTGAAGTCATGCAGGCTTCGTGACTTTCTCCAGAGAGGGAATTCCACAATATAAGTGCTGCCACTGCTTTAGGAACTCGGTAATTTTGTCTTCTGCCAGTGAGCTGGCCTCAATCCATTGGTCCCTACCTCTGCTCCTTTCGACCCCTCTCCTACAGCCTGTGGTACAATTCCCTTGTACAGTATTATTTCTAATATTCGAATGTCAAGGTTTCAACATTCAGAATATCTATGGTGCTTTTTGCATCATGATCTTCAAATATTAAAAACTGGCTTTTTAAAAAAGAACCATTAAACACATTGTGTCATTCCCAAAGGCTATATCTGATAAAGGAGCTTTAGGGCTCACCCGCACCTTCCACTGTGCCAATTTCCACTTGTCCTGTGCTTTTGAGGCATGGGACCGAGCCGTTTTGCCTTTGCTCTTCCACTTTCCCATGGAAAACCCACTCTTTAGTGCTAAATTGGGGCGGGGGGAGCCCAGCAATCTGCAGGAAACCCAATTGCCATTTGTTCCGATTCATCGCTGGTTTTCCCAATGGAAACTGGTGGGGCAAACGGAAGTGTGACTGAGCCTTTACTCTTACAATTACTGAGCCCTTAAAGGTAAAGGTAAAGGGACCCCTGACCATTAGGTCCAGTCACAAATTACTCTGGGGTTGCGGTGCTCATCTCGCTTTACTGACATTTGTCTGCAGACAGTTTTTCTGGGTCATGTGGCCAGCATGACTAAGCCGCTTCTGGCGAACCAGAGCTGTGCACGGAAACGCCGTTTACCTTCCCACTGGAGTGGTACCTATTTATCTACTTGCACTTTGACGTGCTTTCGAACTGCTAGGTTGGCAGGAGCAGGGACCGAGCAACGGGAGCTCACCCCGTTGCAGGGATTCGAACAGCCGACCTTCTGATTGGCAAGTCCTAGCCTCTGTGGTTTAACCCACAGCGCCACCTGCGTCCCAACTGAGCCCTTACTTACTTTCAATTGGTTTCCTAAAAGGCATGAGATGGATCTACATAGGAAGAGCACTGCCACATCAGGCCAAAGGCCCAACTAGGCTAGAATCCTGGATTAGAGGCCTAGGGGAAACTTGCAACTGGGACTTGAGTGCAACAGCGCTCTCTCCCACATGTGATTCCCAGCAACTACTATGCAGAGAGAGGCGTGCTGCCTCTTGACAGTGGAGTTGGAACATAGCCATCACCCCCCCACATACACACACCTCTGTGGAATTTCCTGGCAGTGTGGCGCTTGAGAGAGCTACCTCCTGAATGACCCAGGACAGCACAGGAGTACAGAGTTTGCCTGCCTTCAGAAGAATTGGGTGCTTTTTTTTTTTTTGTCATGTGATTTTGTATGTTCTAGCAAGCAGGATTAATCAGGGGACAGTTGCTATGGAAATTGCGAACTCTTAAGGGCTGGCTTGCATCTTCCAAGAATGCATCCTTTTAATTATGCTTATGTGTTGGCTGCTTTTATTGCTTTTAACAATGTTGGCAAAGAGTGTGATGCATAGTACAAACTGGTACGGGGACGTATAATTTGTATGTAAACGCTATTGTTTTGGGGTTGTTGGTGGGTTTTGTTTTTTAAGAACAAAGCCCAACTGTATTAATTCAGTGTCTCGACAGCTTGACTGAAACACAGAACGAACCAAAATTCTACAGAATAGTTTAGCCTAATGCATATTGGATTTTGCCTGTAGTTCTTGGGTGGGGGTGGGGGGAATTATCAGCCTGAATTTGAGTGTCCAATCAAGTTATATTAATGATGGCTGAATCTTTCCTCACGCTGTTAGCCATTTGAATAAGGCTCCAGAGTTGCCAAAGGGAAATAACAGAATTAGATCTTTTTCCCTTAGAGCTCCCACAATTAAGACATGTAAGTGGAGTTTGGGGAGGAGCGCAGAGAGAAGAAAGGCTGTGGGGCATCTGCAGCAGCCCAGCCAGACACCTTCATCTGCCCCAGCTGCAACAAAACATGTCTGCAGCCACAGCAGGCGCTCCAACCTTCCAACAGATTGACCTCACCCCCAAAGGCGCACTCCTCCATTGTCTCCTAAGACAGACGGATGCCAACTGGTTCTGTACCTTCATCAATGGAAAAGTCTTCATTCAAAACCAGAAGAGCAGAAGGAATAATGCTGAGTCCAGTTTATTTATACAGTATACCACATTTTCCACAACTACATATGTGGCCGAAGTGATTTACAGAAAACAAGAAAAATGCATCTGTACAATAACCATAATGCACTAATTATTTATATCCATTTGGGGTCTGCAATCCTATCCCTCCCTCAGCCCACCCAAGAAAGCCCTCCAAACTTATTACAAATTAGCTTTATTTCCTTTAAATTATTTGAATTATTTTGCCTAAGCAGGAACCACCCAAATCCATCTTGGATTTTATTACAATTCCAGAAATATACCATATGCTTAAATGGGATTTGGAAATCCATGCCGATTCTTATTTTATTTTTACATTTGTTCCCTTTATGAATAATAAATTTAGCTGTGACCTTTCTGATGGTCTTTGGTCTTTGGTGGTTTGGTGTTTTCTCAGGGGGGTTGTGGTGTGGGTTTCTTTCAAATGGTTTCAGTTTCTTATTTTTTAATCTTATAGCTGTTGCACTTTT
This sequence comes from Podarcis pityusensis, assembly GCF_964106645.2. Taxonomy (NCBI): domain Eukaryota; kingdom Metazoa; phylum Chordata; class Lepidosauria; order Squamata; family Lacertidae; genus Podarcis; species Podarcis pityusensis. The sequence goes on along the minus strand of NC_138026.1, from coordinate 91,623,680 downwards.
TAAATATATATATTCATTTCAATAGGTGGGATCATGCCAATTAAAAAAAAAAAAGTCTAGAAGTATTTGGTCCTGAACTTGTCATCAAGTGGATTCCTCAGCTCGGTATGAAATGAAGTTGTTTCTTTCCTAGTGACAAATACAGCATAATAGGACTAGGGAACCCTTGGAATTATCTGTTAGAAAAAGCAGCAGTAATACTGATCAGGAAGGAGAGGCAGAAGGGGCAGGAACCATATCCAATCCCTACCAGAGGTGGCTTTAGAGTGATGCCAACCGTGCAGTTGTACTGGGCACTGCCCTGCAGGGGGTGCCAAAACAATTCTGCAGAACAGAGTGCGAGAGGCGGGGGACACCAAAGTTTAGCATTGCATAGAGCCCAAATTCCGCCACTGCTGATAAGCCCCAATAACTAATTTTCTGACAGCAGTGCATACACATAGGTAAAGTTAAAAGACCCCTGGATGGTTAAGTCCAGTCAAAGGCAACTATGGGGTTGCAACGCTCATCTCTCTTTCAGGCCGAGGGAGCAGGCGTTTGTCCACAGACAGCTTTCCAGGTCATGTGGCCAGCATGACTAAACTGCTTCTGGCACAACGGAACACCATGACGGAAGCCAGAGCGCACGGAAACACTGTTTACCTTCCCGCCGCAGCGGTACCTTTTTATCTACTTGCACTTTGACGTGCTTTCGAACTGCTAGGTTGGCAGGAGCAGGGACCGAGCAACGGGAGCTCACCCCATTATGGGGATTTGAACCGCTGACCTTCCGATCGGCAAGCCCTAGGCTCTGTGGTTTAGACCACAGCGCCCCTGCAGCTAGAGACGGGGGAGGCCTGCCCATGCAGCATCTGTTTAGAACAAGGATGGGGAACCACCAGATGCTGTTGTACTCCAGTTTGTATTAGACTCAGCCATCATAGCCAATGAGCAGGAACGATGGCTGTTAAACAGCAGCTGGAGAGACACAGTCCCTCCAGCTTAGATTTAGAACATACCTTAGACCAGCTCCGATGATTAACCTGGCTCAATATTCCCTCTCTGACTTGCAGTGGGTCTGCAGGGTCTCTTTCTCAGCATGTGGTACCCTAATTGGAGATGTCAGGGATTGAACCTGGTGCCTTCATCATGCAACGCTTGTGCTCTATTACTGCATTAGTGTGCCTCCTCACAGGCCATTGGCACCACCCACCCACATTTAGATTGTGCACCCCTTAGTGGCTTAAAATGCAGCTAGGTCATTCTTTTCCTCAGTTCAGATCCAAACTGGTTTGAAGGGAAAGGTATAAATACACAATATTTCATAAGAAAGAGCAGGATAGATACAGGATAGACGTGGATTTGGACTAACATACATACACCAATTCCCAAACCAGTGGGGGGAAACTGAATGCAGAGTAAACTGGAGTGTAAACACAGCTTCTGCCAGAGATGCACATGCTGAATCCTTTTGCATGCAAACATGCCTCCTAGCTGGAACGGAGCTGTATGTTTTAAGATCATTATTTTACCTGTTTATACTTAATTTCCCCGGTGCAAGTCAAGCTGTCACATCACTCTTTCCTTCTTTAAGCAAAGGAATTTGTTCCTTTTGCATTAATATCTAGTACCACAAAGCCATTTGGGTGTTTATAGTATTAATCTGTGCAAAGCTGACTAGAAATATAGATGCTTCTGCAGAAAACTCACCTCTCATGGAGTCAGGAAAATTCACCGAGATTGGTGAACAGAGTATGGATCAGTATTAGAATGGAACTCTGCATTTCAGGCTGTGATGAGCTGAATATATAGACCCGGTGCTGGTGGCGATTGAACTATGCCAGGCATCGCAATGGAAGGGTTCTATCTCCAGCTATGTGCCATGTTTGTTAAAATGGAACAGTTATTAGCAGCAGGAGTGACATTTATTGAGCTCTGCCTAGTTATATTATGTTGTTAATGTCTCCCTGCTGCAGTCCTGCACTCACACACAAATGCCACAGCCTGCCTCTTTTAACTGCCATATGGCATTATATCGTCTTCTTTTTTATGTGCTTGGCAGCTAATGTACCATTTTTATGACTGCATAGAACTGTTTTGATTTGTGAAATCAGATGTGACATGAGACATCTTTTGCTGCATGGGCAAAGGTTAATGAATGCACTAATTTGCAAAAAGGATAAAAAGAGTGTGCATGTGTATGTTTGTGTGTGTGCGCCAGAGCCTTCATGCCTCCTTCCCATAGCCAGCCAGCCCTCCTTACCCACTTTTGAGAAGGCAACGTGAGGACGCCAAATTTTGGGCTCACACAAGGCACCATAATACCCGAGTCCGCCACTGGCAAATGTTCCATGCTCAGACTATGCTACTAATAATTGTGTCTGGGATTTTGTGCCCCAGATTCAATGTTCTGGTTGGGGTAGAAATCCCTTAATCACTTGTGGGTCTCAGTCTTGGATGTGAACATTAAAGACACATGCACGCACACACACACACACACACACACACACACACACACACACATATATTGGAAGGGTGGGATCACACCTGCTGGGGCTGCCCATATGCATTCAGCAAAATTTCAGCACAGAGCCTATAGCTGTTCAAAGCAATATATTTTAATGCACATATATAGTACAGTGGTACCTTGGTTTAAGAACAGTCCAGTTTAAGAACGATTTGGTTTACAAACTCTGCAAAGCGGAAATAGTGTCCCGTTTGAGAACTTTACCTTGGTCTAAGAACGGAATCTGAACGGTGGAAGGGCACCGGTGGTGGGAAGCCTCATTAGGGAAAGCGCAACTTGGTTTAAGTACGGTTTTGGTTTAAGAACGGACTTCCAGAACAGATTACGTTCGTAAACCAAGGTACCACTCTATTGGCTTTCTGGCGATGTTCTGCTGAACATGTGAAGGGGGTATGCCCAGCAGATACAGTTCTGCTTCTCCAGTGCTAGCATTCATGGTACACAAAAGTCAGCGCAGGGCTTTTGCATCACCCCATTTTGGAGTATGCTCTATTTACAGATCTTTTTGGTAATCAGGTTAAATCAGAATGCAATTAACCCATATTTTAGGGCTCTACTGAATCAAGAAGTAGAATAATAATGTTGATTCCATTCCTCACCACCACCCTGGTGTGTGGTTTTGTGTGTGTGTGTGTCTTTAGCAGTTATTGACATCATTTAGAAAAGCTCAAGTATTAATGAAGAAATTTGTGGCGCTCAAACAGAAAAGGGCCAGCAGGAAAAGAAAGACATTAGCAGGAGGGCCTGACCCTAGAAAAAGGCCAAACTGAGAGGACTTTGATTGCTCAAACTTAATACAAGGAAGTGAAATTAAAAGTTTTGCATTCATAGCTGATATACTCTAGGTGCTTTTATGCCTCCTTTTATACCCTAAAAAAATAAAAAAATTGAGCTATGAACCTCAGCAGACACTAATTTTAGTAAGCAAGTACAATTCTCCCAGCTTCCAGCTTCCTTGTAAAGTCTCCCACTGTCGTGCCCTGTAACATCTACAAAGATATTGGCTTTCTGCCTCTTCCCCTCTTTGAAACCAAACACGGAGGGTTTATTAAAAAGAACGTCATGGGGGAATGTTTTTGCAAAAGAACATTGGAAGCTTAGCAAATTAGATCTGGCTGCCATTTTACAAAGGAGCGTGCTTTTTATCAGCTCTAAAATTAATAAGCTGGAATTTAACTCAGTTTATTTTGTTTCTCCTAAAGTGTACCGGAGGCTTTCTTTCTTTTTCTTTTCTTTTCTTTTGCATTTACTAATGATGCATGCCGAGTTGCCAACCACAGCATTCCTTGTTTTCTTAGCCTGGTGCACAGTTTGTTACCAACCCTTCTTTTAAAACTTTTGTGTGAAAAGTAGCCCATCTAACGTTTCCATTTGTTGGCGAACTGAAGTCGAGAGACTCTTGACCTGCCAGCCATCAAATTTAAAAATGGCTTTTTAACCATTTCTTGGGCCCATTTCAACAGAAAATGTTCACTTATAAGCAAGCACCACATTGGCTACTCCTTGGCAGCATTCACAAATGTAACATTTTGTACCACAAATCTTCCAGTTTATTGTTTATTTTTTGCCCATGTTCGTTTTGCTCTAGTGCGAGAGTGCTTCCTCCTGTCCTGATAGCAATAATATAGCAACATCAGGGAGCCTTGGCAGAACAACTAATAAAGCAGAACAAGTCCACCACCAGGGCACTGTTGTTGTGTCAATGACATGATCCAGAATACACCTGCAAAAATAACCCACACCAATCTGGAGGGGCCCATTATTCTGGCGAAAACCCCTGTGGTTTCAGAACTGCCACAAAGCAATGCCTGTTGCCTTTCTTCCTGCCACGAAGCTGTGACAGGAGGCTTGTCAGGAAAGAGACTCTCATTAAGCCCCGATCTCAGGTTTTGTTTCTGAATGGAGATTGATCACCATGTAGGGAAAAGTGACGCAAAGCAGCCTCGAAGCTGCCACTCCACATTTCGGCGCACCAAACGCTCCCGCCCCCTTGTGTGCCCTTTGTGGACCCCTTCCTTCCAACAGGCACCCTCTCCCATCAATCACTGCCACGCATGTGAAGCGTCCACACCAAGAAGCAAATGGAGGCATCGTTCGCTTCTGGTGTAATCTGACCTGACAGAGCTAAGACAAGCTGGTGAAGACGTGCTGAGCCTGAATGAAATCGCAGCCACATTCCCTCTGTGAGCGAGATGAGGGCTGCCTGTGGAAAGGCAGGAGGCTGGGGGGGGGGGCAGAGAGGGAGGGATTACTGCTCTCCTTGTGTCACTTTTTGGGCCTAATTCAATTTATTAGCAGCGCACAACGCCGTTCCCTATTCAGGAAGTGTTCTTTGTCTGTGGCACATTGTACAGCCGTGATTCATCTCTGGGAAGTGAGAGCATATTGCATGGCAGGGGCTTACTGAGTGGAAGCAGAATTAGCCACTTAGTAACTGCACCCTTTAAGCAACACACACACACACACACACACACACACACACACAGAAAGAGAGAAAAGCCTCCTCGGCTTCCTCAGTCACAGGCTTCATAACGCTGCCCCATCACTGTGCCTTCTCATCTGTCCTTGTCCCATATTCACAAAGAGTTGGAATCAGGCAAATAAAAAAAAAAAATGCGAGCAACCAAGTCTTTTGTTACATGCTACTCCAATCTACGAGCAATGAAAGTCTCCTGGGGTTCGACATGCTTCCCTAAGGCTTGGACGGATGGTCAGCAGAGACTGTGGTGTCTTTAGGATACACTGGGTTTATTTACATGTACGTATATGCAACCTGGGACGCGGGTGGCACTGTGGGTTAAACCACAGAGCCTAGGACTTGCCGATCAGAAGGTCGGCGGTCGAATCCCTGCGACGGGGTGAGCTCCTGTTGCTTGGTCCCTGCTCCTGCCAACCTAGCAGTTCGAAAGCACGTCAAAGTGCAAGTAGATAAATAGGTACCGCTCCAGCGGGAAGGTAAATGGCGTTTCCGTGCGCTGCTCTGGTTCGCCAGAAGCGGCTTAGTCATGCTGGCCACATGACCTGGAAGCTGTACACTGGCTCCCTCGGTCAATAAAGCGAGATGAGCGCCACAACCCCAAAGTTGGCCATGACTGGACCTAACGGTCAGGGGTCCCTTTACCTTTATATGCAACCTGGGCATAGGCTGGAGAGGCTCACAAGAAGGTTGTGCTTCTTCATTTGTCACAGGTTTGGATCTAGCACAGAGCAAGTCATGGCTCTGTTCTCAGCTCTTGCAGCAGCAGCAGCAGCAGCAGCAGCAGCACCCAGATTCTAGAGCACTCATCAAGAGCAACGCTCCGGCCTGCTTCATGCCCTTTTTGTTGTTTCTCGCTCAGATGCAGCTATTGCAACCCAGTTCATCCCTTTGAAATGCTCACCAGGGGCACTAGCGTGGCCATCTGGTCTCCATCTTCAAAACAACTTGCCTGGCCAGTTCCCCAACCTCCCTGAAAGTCTTAACACCAGAATTCCCTGAAGTGGAGCATGCAGGAGGCTACAAGCATCGCTTGACACTTAGCAGCAATCTATGCTTCTCTCTCTTCCTTAAGCTCACATTTTACCATAGAGAGAACTTGACAAGCAAATGAGATTCTATCTCATTTCCATTTACTGCTTCAGCCACCTCAAAGGCTTATCCACATTTACCTTTCCTCCGCTTTTTCCAGGCATGGCCTACATTTAAAAGCTGCATGTCCAATGGCATGAACTAGCAGGACAAAAGAGAGGAAGAAGAGGATTGTAGACGTAGCTGGTACACACTGGGGCAAGCTGGGGATGGAGGAGACGTTGGGGGCGTAGAAAGTCACTCACAGGGTGACAGAGGACGGCGAGGGGATGAGAGTCAGTGCAGAGGAACAGGAGATCTGGACCCATCACCAGAGCCCGAGGGGCACCTGTCTCCATGAACACAGTGGGCTCTGAGGCATCAAGAGTAGCTAGAGGGGCAAGGGCTCTCAGCCCAGCTCTCTAGCTGGCCAGGTGGGGCTCACCAGCTCTGGGAGGAGGCAGGTGATTCCTCAGCCCGAGTAGGCTTTGAACAGGTGAGGATCACCTGCCTCATCAAGCCCAGATGCTGCAATCAGCATGCAGAGTATAAAAGGGCAGCAGAAGTGAGGGGCCGTGTCTGCTCAACTGCCCATGTTGGGGGACCTCAGCTTGAATGCTGTAGCATCTCTGTGGGACTGTGCTTTGGACTGGATTTAGGATGAGTGGATTGATCCTTGACGGGGGGCTTGACATACTGACTTGCTGCCAGGTAGGCCAGGGGTACAGGACACTCTGATTGGCATCCGTCTGTTTTGGCAGACAATAGAGGAGTGTGCCTTTGGGGGTAAAGGTAAACCATTGGAGAGTTATAGCACCTGCTGCTGTGGCTGTAGAGACCAAGGAACAAATTTAAACAATTGGGCTGTTAAATGATGTTGAGCAGAGGTGTAATTGGCAGGGAATTCCTCAAATGATGTGTGAATATGAAATTTCTGGGTTTAAGCCATTTATCCAGCCCATAAACTCAGCAAAGCATAGAATGGAGCAGAGGGAGGGCATGATGCAGGCTTCAAGATCCGAAAGTGTGTTGCCTAAATTGAACGTGGGCCACAGTCAGATTAAAGGGAAAGGGTGGCAATTCACTGAGTCTAAGTATCACTCCTTACAACCTTAAATCACTAAGAGAAAAGCCTTATTTATCAGAATTTTGTGTTTTACCAACCTGACAGAGCCATCTTGGCATGTATTGTGCTACCACCTTCCTCGGTGCTTAGATGTAGGGAAAACAGTTTCATAACCTAATGACTACATTTGAGCCGCCACTTTTGTTCTTTCCTCTCTTCTGCGAAGCTCCTTTGTTTCTCCCCCAAAAGGTCTCGTCAGAACTGAAGTTTAAAAATAGACCAAATGGCACCAGAGCTTCAACTGAGCAAACAAACAAACATGTTGCTGGGCTTGAAACATTGTCAGACATTAGACTTTGGATCTGCTACCTTCCTTTGTGTTTATATATACTGAATATAAATTAAAGCAAATAAGAGGTATTCACAAGATGGCCTGGCTACCATAACCATCTCCCTTGCTCATGATGTTAGGATCTCTAACTAAGGGATGGTGAACAGAATCCAGAGGCATTCAGCACTGGCCGGTCAAGTTTGACAGCTGACTGAGGTGCTTGTTCTGTTTCTCGCTATACCGCTGTTGTGCCTCGAGAAAATCTGATCTTACTCGCCGAATTGAAGCTTGGTTAAGCAAAACCTCTCTCCAGATTTTTCTGTGCAACTGATAAGATCCAATTCAGCAGGTAAAATCGAATTCTTGTGAGGCACAGCTCTCTGACCCAGGGAGATTAATCAGTACACAATACAATCAAAATATGGGTCAGGTTTCCAGTAAAACGTTCAGCAAACTTACCAAACTACAGTTCCCAGAATTCTTAGGGGGGAAGCTATGACTGTTAAAACTGGTGCAAGTGTGTTTTCAATGCATGGTGTGGCCCAGGTCTGCAAGAGGACAGAGTCAAAGGTGCTTCTACCTGTAATCCAGAGAGCTGCAATAGCCTAGGTCAAAAAACTTTATGTCACCCAACATAAAGCTTAACTCTGTTTTATTTTCTCCACTTCAGCTTTCTAGGGTCTGCTTTTAGTGCTGCTGTGCTTCTAGCATTTCAAGTCAAGTTGACTTAACCCCTGTGTACGTCACACCAAGGAAACTCTTAAAATAGAAACATTATAGCAACAAACAGCCCAAAGCCTTATGGGTTCCCACACCAAGTCCTGCAAGGAGACAGATGTTTGATTGCAGAAGCGGGCTGGCTCAAAGGAGGCTTGGAAGAACCTTTCCAAAAACTAAACAGTGTAATGCATCAGTGGCTTGGCGGTTGTGTAGGAGTAGGGCTGGGGAAATCTGGGTTTCCGCCTCAGGGGAAAAAGTGGAATACAGCCACAGGCCCATTGACATGCATTCTAGGCTCACTCCTCAGCCAGCATTCTGTGACCCCAGAGCATCCTCACTGGGCTATTTTGGAGGTCCCGCCTTCTTAGCCTTCCCCTCCCGAGATAATTTTTGAACCAAATTCTGCACAAAGGACCCCTCTCTCAGCCTGCAAGGACGGAATACAAAAGAAATCTGCATTTGGCAATGAAAGGGGAAACGGTGCGTATGACAATAGTCAGAAATCATTTCCCAAGAATGGAAAAAATGGCTAATGTGTTCCAAATCTTTGGGCTCTTGTTTGTGGCACTGCCTCAGTCCTGTCAGAAGAGTGCAATTGATTCAGGATAGGAGTTACATCTGCCATCCCAAACAAATTTCACATCTGCGAGCAAGAGAGAAGGAATTAAGAACAGCAGCAAGCAAGCGGCTAGCCAAGTGCTGCCACCTCTTGGCTGCTGTGAGTACCACAGGGCGTCAGCTAGCACCACAGAGCTAGAGAGAGACTTCAAAATGTGTGATATTTACTGCCTGGTCCCTCCCTGTCATAATTAAAATGTTGAGATAGCTCTCAAATCTTAACTAAGGGGGTTGGGGGTGTCCAACAGGTGCAGCCAGGACCAGAGTCAGGAGTTGGTACCCTCAGGCACTTGTCAAGGCCCACCACACAGCAAGGGGCCTACTGTTGACCCCATGTCCCACTGGTCCTTATTCTCTTTCTCCTCATTGTTGCTCCGTTAAACTTCCCTTTCCAATCTTCTGAGCAGTGGCAACACTATTACTACCTCCTGCTGCTGCTGCATGTGTAGACAAGGCTGCTCACCTGTCTTGTTAACAGGTTCTTAGGCAGTCAGCAATTTCTGGGCTATCAGCTTAGAGAGGTGGGAGAACCCAGACCCTGAGATCATCCTGAGGCCCTTCTTTGTGTGCTTCCTCAGCGTGAGCTTCTGGAGGGTGGCAACACAAGAACGGGCCTTTTCTGCAGTGGCTCCCCATTTGTGCAATGTTCTCCCCAGGGAGGTTTGCCTGGTGCCTTCATTGTACACCTTTTGGCACCAGAGAAAATGTTCCTTTTCAGCCTTTGGCTGATGAGCATCTCATACCCCCTTTAAACTTTTTTGGGGGGCGGATTATTAATTTATTTTTGTTTTTATCATGTATTTAGTGTTTTTACATTGTATTTTTATTTTGTGAACCACCCTGAGACCTGCAGACAAAGGACGGTATACAAATTTAATAAATAAGAATAAGTAAGGCACATAAAGTCGTACCTTCGAAGTTGAATGGAATCTGTTCTGGAAGTCTGGTCGACTTCCAAAATGTTCGGAAACCAAAGCACGGCTTCTGGTTGCCTGCAGGAAGCTCCTGTAGCCAATAGGAAGTCTCATCGGACATTCAGCTTCCAAAAAAATTCACAAACTGGAACACTCACTTCCAGGTTTGCGGCGTTCGGGAGCTGAAACGTTTGAGAACTAAGCTGTTCAAAAACCAAAGTACGACTGTATTTCAGTTGAGAAACCTTGATGAAATGTTGTGTGCAGCATGCAACACAGTTCGAATTACTTCTGAAGAAAGGATTGCACTGGTAAAAGTCATTTCAGATATATCCTAGACAGGGTAAGGCAGAGAAAGAGCATGAAATTGACTCAATTACGTTCAACAGAAACAACATGTCATGTTCCCTCTTAGGGGAATGCATTAGCTTCTGAGGAAGGAACAGTCCACACGTTTCTCTACTTGGTGAGCTGCAACAGGAAAATACAGGGAATACAAAGGGGAGATCAATTGCTCTTTAACAGCCTCTCCCTCCCCAACGTAGCACTGCATCTGAAACTTCTCCAAATAAAGAAAATGTATTATTTAAACATCCCTGAAAATGTTAGGTATTGCACCAGATAATTCCTTGAAAGGCAGGTTAACAAGACAACTTGTTTTCTCAAGATCTTAGCTGTCAGAAACTAGACTGACAATATCCGAGAGCAGGGGTGGGGAACCTCAGGCCTGGGGGTCCAGTGTGGCCCTCCGAGGCTCTGTCATTGGCCCTTGTCACTCCCCACAGGCCGAGGACCTCCCCAGGTCATGCCATTTACTGGAGCTGCTCCTCCACCTCCTTGCCTGTCTGGAATGTGTCCTCAAGCGACAATAATGTGCCTTGCTAAGAGCTACATCCATTGCTATGCCCACTTTTGAATCTGGAAAGCGTCCCCTACATTGTGGAAGGTTGCCCATAAGAGAATGTGGTCCTTGGGGTAAAACAAAGGTTCTCCCCCCCCTGTCTCGAGCGGTTATGGCTTTAACTCGTCTTGCACAGCCAAAACACTAGTCCTGGTTTCTTCGTGAAGCTTCCACCTGCCACATTTTTCAGGATCAGATCTCCTCATGCCAATTTTCCATTTAACTCAGTCTCTTTGGCTCTTAGGACAATGACAGAGAATCACAACAGCAGCCATTTTGTATGCCTTTATTTTGAGTTATTTGACTTACAGGCACTGTGCATAGGTGGAGTTTTATAACTCGGCAAGTTCTTCGTGTCATCGCTAATCTGGGAGAAATATGTGTTGGGAGAACTACCTCACAGCAAGAGTTCCAGTCTCCAGGAGGGCCTTAAGAGACATCTGGAGAAACAATTCACTTCTTTGAAAGCCACAAAGCAAGGAATCTTGTTTTACAAACAGGCTTAAAAAAATAAAAATGTATATATAATAGAAGCAATTTAAAAGCTAAATACAAGTTTAAAAATGGTATAAACTTACACTGCTTCAAGGACTCGCTCCCTGCCCGCCACAGACATGGGAAAAAAATATGTTTTGAAAACTTAGCATTATTATTTAAAAGATTCCATGCATTAAGACTTAGTGTTCTAGGAAACTAAAAAAAGGAATGGCAATAAATAGAACTTTTTAAAAAAACAAACCACTTTTCCATGACATTAATGGAACAGAAAGTAGTCCATAAGGCACTTCCACACAGGCTATTATTAAACAGCAAAGGAAACCTGAAGGGGAAAAGCAGCCAAACAAAGCAACTATTTACAACAGCACTGAAGGTTGACAGATAGGGGCCTAGTGAGATACAAATGAAGGAATCCCCCGAGGAGTTTGCATCCTTGAAAAAGGAGCCAAGGGGCATCATCCCATCCTGCAAAACACACACACTTGTTGCAGCATTAGAACTAACTCGAGATAAGAAACTGCAGCCAGAGCATTGCAAGGGCAAACAGGGTTGCCACATGACTACTGGGAAGAGTGGAAGCAATGGGTTCTGGAAGCATCTGGGATGCATCGTGAACATGGAAAGGTTTAAGGATTTGTTGGTACTGACACCATCCAGGGAAAAAAAACAAATTTGGAAAGTCTGTGACCTCAACTGAACAGTCCCCCTTCTCAAGGTTTCTGAAGCACTCGTGAATTCCTAGAGGGGGGGAAAGCAAACGTACTGTTCTCCCCTCCTGACATCAGTAAATGCTGCCCTTTGAGATGTGAGTACTGGAATGTTTTGCAAGAGCACACCTGAGAAGTTGCTTGCCACTTTAAAAGGGTCTGCAGTGTTAACAAAGAGAAACCTGAACGGCAGGTATAGCCCTTCCCATTGCAAGCCAGCCCTTCATCTGACGGGCTACTAGGTTGCTCCAAGACAACTAAAGTCTTGGCAAAAGCAGGAAAACTGTGGACTCCCATCAGCCCCCAGCCAGCACAGCCAATGCTTGGGGATGATGGGGATCGCAGTTCAGGAACCCCTGGCGGGGGTTAGAGCCCCTGGCTTAGAGCAAGGGATCGGAACTTTTCTCGCCAGCACTCCAAACCCAACCCCAGCAGACAAGTGGATGCACTATCAAATGTAACCCTCAGGAGCAGACAGAGCTTTGCTATTCATTCAACTAACTACTCGGCGATTGCGCAGCTGCCGTATGCTGGCAAGAAATTGCTCAAATATATTGAAAAGTAAGACTTGATATTAAGTTATTCCAACAAGCTCCTGTATGCAGATTAACTACACCAAGGTTAGTACATGTTAAAAGGCCGCTGTTCAAGAATACCAGTTATATTTCTCCAAGGACGTTCTCATTAAGTTCTTGATTCCAAAGACTCCGAAGCTTCTCAGGAGGAAAGAGCACCTATAATCCCAGCAAACTGCCTTTAAAATCAGCGGCCCAAGTAATGTACTAACTTTGGGCACAAGAGGGCAGCAGATAATTACAACTCAGTCTCTCCTTTGCTCTACAGCTTTTAGCTACCGGTAGATGGAATTTAAGCAAGACTAGGGCACTGTCTTAATTCAACGGAGGTGTATGAGAACTGTACAAACCCTTACTGGTTAAACACAGATTGCATAAGAACTACTGAAGGGGGAATTTACGCTATCCTTAACTGCTGAAGACTAAAAAGTCAATATTGGTATGCACTTCCATCGTCCCAAGCTTGGCTTCAGGTCCAGCATTTGTTCTGGCATATATATAACTGCATATTTACACCTTAAATAAAAAGAGCTTCTAATTTTTAGAACTGGGAAGGAGAGGGTGGGCAGAAAGTGTCTTGTAGTGCAGTTCAGAAAGTCAGTTTGAGGGGCTGGCTTCTGAGTAGTGGCAGAGCTGGACTCTAATGCAGGTCTTCACTCTGAGACAACTCCGTTAGGATCTCGATGAGGTTCTCCAGCCCCCAAAGGTAGCCGTCCTCCCGATTCCCTTCTATCCAGGGCACGTTGTGCTGGAGGACCTCTCCCTCTGGCAGTGGGGTGGTTTTCCCAAAGTCAATCATCCAGACTTTGGCCTGTTCTTTCTTGTCGTGGATGAAGAGGAGGGAACTCCCGATTACCTGCGACAGGAAAAAATAAAAAGGGGATTATCACACAGGATGCGAAGGCACGCGGTCAGCATTCGCCCAATACTAATTGCTCCCTTCCTTAACCACTTTCTGAACTCCCTGCCTGTCTGACAGCAAAACTGGCCGGTGAAAGACCTCCCTTCTTTGTCAACTCGCTGAGAGGGGAGGTGTTACACAGAGCTTTGGCGCTGGTCCCTCTCCAGTCCTTATGTGGTTTGCTTCCGAGGCGGCAATGGGGTGCTTGAGGCAGCGCCACCTCTTCTGTTTCTGCCACCTGAGGCAGCTGCCTCCCCTTGCTTCATGGCTGGGCCGGCTTTGGTCTAAAGGCAGAACTTGGCATTCTATGGTGTTGGGCCTGCTGTGTTCATAGCACTCTTGGGTTATATGAAAACAAGGCTGCTAGCTCTCAAGGTCATGGGGAAGTTGAAACATGCAACATGAGAGGAGTAGAAACTCTCTTTGCCAATTAAAAAAAAGCAGTTGTTGAATATCCACTTTCCCAAGTCGCAAACCCAGTTAAAAATTCAATTCCAAGCAGCAGTTTTAGGAGAGTTAAGATAAGTTCTGCCACCCGCTGCCAGCCTAAAACTGAAAGGCCTGAATCTCCAGGGACAGGAAGCTCCCCAAATGCACTGGGGGCGAAATCCCCTCTCTTTCTGTCCTTAGTCAAGGAGGCAACCTGGTCACTCACATTTATTCAGACTTTCAGGGCCAAATGAGAACGGGACTTTTCATCACATAAATGGCCGGGGGGGGGGGGGCAAACCAGATTGGGAATATAATGTGGGTGGGTGTGAGAGAGGGGATTTCCTCCCTTCAACCCCAGCCCTGATCAAAATCGGGGGCCCTGCACTTGATATTCACACTGGGAGCATTCTACATAGTGTGAATACCAGGGGGTTGGGTAGGAGTGGTTCTGATCAGGGCTGCAGTATGGTCCCCCTGCCTTATGGTCCCCATGTAATTTGTCCCCACCCCATGCCAGCTATTTATTGAACATCAAATAGTGATGCAATTCCAAAGCTTGTGGAAGGATTCTAGTCTGCTAACTTGTTTAGGTAAACCGAACTTTGCTTTGACAAGAATTCTAACCTTTTTTAAAAAAGAGATCATAGAAAGGCGGTTTAGTTTTTACCTCGTGGCCCCTGAAGAATGGTGACAATTCCAAGGTATCGCGGATTCCCTTCAACCGGTTAAGGTAGCCGTTCTGTAGTGGCAAGAACAGAACATTTTTAAGAGCTTTGAATATACTTCTGAAGCACCCAGTCTCTGAGCACTGACCTTGCTTAGCAAGAGGCTGCACATTCCTCACATAGTTTGAACGGAAGGAGTTGCAATTTGTTTTGCACACACACACACACACACACACACACCCTCTGCCTGTAAGCCAAATAACCGCTCCTGTATCAGGACTGCAAGCTGGGTGAGCTGCACTTCCAAGCAGCCAGCACAGACTTCCCAGCGCTTTGCACCGCTGCCAGCTATTGAGAGAACCCTGTTCCTTTGCCCCTCTCAGTAACTGGCTGAATAAGAGCAGCTGGGGCCCAGAAATGGAAACAAGAAGAATTACCGACAAAAGAAGAATGGCAGATGAAATTAATGGACTATGCAGAATTAGATAAAATGACAGGAAGGTTTCGAAACCTGCGGGACCAGAGATTCTCAGAGGACTGTAATAAATATGTGAATTATTTGAAAAGCAATTGTAAGCAACAGATTACGCTAGTAGGATTACAAGAAGTTTTGTAAGGAGGAATATGTGAAATATTGCAAGGCAGGTTATGAAGAGAGTTATTAGTTAAGATAATTAAAAGTAATAGTGAGATTAAGAAATGTAAATTAAGTGAAAAAGATTGGAAAATTTTCAGATGTGATTGATGTCAAAATGTATAAGATATGAAATTGTGTTAAATGAATGTTGAAAATTATTGTCAGGGAACTGCCATCGGAGCTAGAGGCAGAGGGAAGGCTCCAGAGGGATGCCGGAGAGGGTCCCAGTAGGGAGAGAGGCAGCCCGTCCGCTGGGGAAGGAAATCAGCGTAACACCAGTGGAGAAGGGGGGCAGATGGGGGAATCGGAGAGGAGGCTCCAAGACTCCTTGCCGGAGACCAGCGGAGAGAGTACGGGTCCTCCGCTGCCCACACCCTCCCTGCGCAGAAGGCTTCCGCGCAGAAGGCTTCCGCGCAGGGAGACTAGGCGGAGACTAGGCGTCAAAGAACTTTTGTGCTGGAAGAAGTTCAAGAAATGCCCACTGACGGATTCTGCCAGCGACTGAGACAGCCACGAAGCTAGAGGCTGTCCGGTCAGAAAGGGTTCAACCAGGTAACCTAGCCAGGAGTGGCGGCAACTTATGCACGAGCAACCCCTAAACCCATTACAATTATGTTAAAATTTTATATGAGCAACTGGGTGGGGAGGTGAAAAGTTTTCAAGGCAGTAGCAGTAAAAAAAGAAAAAAGTAAAGTAAAACACAAGCAGGGTCCAGAGCCAGCAAAATGCCACGCTATCATGCACTACAGCACTGGTGTTCAGCTACTGATCTGAGATGGGCCACAACAGCAGCACTGCCACCTTACCAACATATGCTTAAATATTAAGAGAGTCTCCAAACGCTTGTTTTGCGTTGAAGGTGGGTCCTGGGTCTGCAGACAGTGGAATACTACTGTGCTTCAGCATATACAAGTGCACCCTCTTTTGGAAGTGGCTGAGGCTACAAGGCAGGATTAAAGAGGCAAGCAGGAGGGCAGGCAGACCCATGCACTACCCTGCACCTTCCCACAAATGTGGCAATCTCTCCTGCCTGCGTTACAGGTTAGTCACCCACGACTGAAGACCAGGGGGCTCTCCAGATGTTAATTTTCTCTGACCACTGGCCACGCTGGCTTGGGCCAATGGGAGTAACTAGCTGGTGTGTCACAGGTTCCCCCAACCACGACATACGGAGTCACGGTCACGAGAACCATTTCACTTTTAATTTTTTTTCAGACCTCTCCGGACTGAAAGCAAAATGATTCACATAGCAGAACGGCTCGGCAGTGAGAAACGTACCAGCTTTGTTCACTGGCTCCAGAAGAAGCCCCCATTAACTACCATCCATTGTAAGCTATCTCTGCAAACCTGCAATGGGTAAAGAGCCAGGTTCAGAGATGCTCGTCTGAGACTATACGTGGTGGGATCTAAAATTGAGCTCACTTGCCCAATTGGGTGGTTTGCAGAGGAAATGCAAAAATGCATTCATTCCCATCTAACAGGAGGTTGGGGGAGAGAGGTGGAGCTGTTAGTCACCTGCATATTGAAGGCACTTAGTTTTCATACAACTTTTCCCACTGGTTTCATGTAGCTGTTAAAATCAGGACAAGATGAGACACTCCAAAGGCTAATCAAAATTCCTCTAGCTCCACTTTCTCAGTCTTGCACTTCAGAAAGGACTGGCACCACCATTATCCTGGACTTTCCAGGTCCGTTCCTGGCACAACAACCCAGATGGACATGATACTCAACAATACTGAAATCTACTGACGAGGTCAAGGGAAGCCAACAGGGTTGCAGTACCTCCCGCTACTTCCTGGCGTCAGGTCACCCACCAGGGCGACATGGTGCAAAATATTTAGAGCTATTTCACCAAGCAACAGGGTTGGATGTGTGTGTAGGATCAACTCTTTAGGAGAGTTGATGGGATTCCCAGCCCTTGGCTTCCAGGAAATAAAAAGGTGGGGAGCTTCAGCGCAGTTTCCAGGTAAACAAAACCCTACAGTTTACTTGGAAGGGTTGCCATTTGCCTCAAATCACAAGATGCACCCTCCCTCAGCAACAGCATTGTTCCAGGATTCAGTAATGGGGCAGGGTTGCTCACTGCAAGCTAAAAGACCTTCTCCTGCATGTATTTGTGATCTTTTCAGTTTGCAGAGGGTACTTGCATTTCATTTGTAACTAGAAATTTATGAGCAATGCCATGTGGCCTAAAATTATGTGAGATGGATACACCTATCAATCTTTCCTCGTCCCCTGACAGGCTTCTCTAATCAGTTCGCTTGCCCCTTCAAGCTCCAGCCACCACCATGGAGGAAGATTTGTCAAATGTTACAGCAGGTGCACACCTCAGCTGTCAACATTTCCCTCCCCCCCCTTATTCCGAATAGGATTCCTCGCAAGAAAAGGGAAAAGTTGACAGCTATGCCTCTGGACCAAAAAGCAGTAGGCAGATCAAGGGAGAGCAGCAAAATTGTAGTTTCCTTGTCCCCCATAGTGAAATAGAAGAGGTTTTGTAAACATGTTTGAACATTGGAGCTCTCTCCATTATGCCTTGAAGGAAAGATGCCTTCAGCTGTCAGGAAGGCCACTAAGAATGGGTCACTACCAGGGCCGGATTTAGATTTGATGAGGCCCTAAGCTACTGAAGGTAACCGGGCCCTTTATATGTCCAACTGTCCTTTGTCAACAACAAATTCTTGCTGTTTTTTGTGTTGAATATATGCTATATGGTAATTTATGGACCTAATAGGTATCTAAAGCCATTTGCACATAACAAAATATGTATTTTATCAAAATATTTGTTAACTCAAACACAATTAAGAAGAAGTGTATTAATAGCGAAATACAATTAAGAAGCAGCATATTAATAGTGAAATAATTGCACAACACAAAACACTGTTGCTGTATGTACATTGTATTTGATTTGTTTTTTATCTTATATTTTGGAAATGTACATCCAGGGTTTTTTTCCTTTAATTTTTTTTGGGGGGCCGCAAGAGAGTGGGGCCCTAAGCTATAGTTTGTTTAGCTGATACAAAAATCCGGCAATGGTCACTACCACACTCACAAACCCACTTGTGCTGCCAACCAGGCACCATAAACTTCCAACTTTCTGTTTAAACTTTGTGTGTATGTGAGAGTGCAAGAAAGACAGACAGACAGACAGACAGACAGAGAGAGAGAAGGACAACAGTTCTTGCTTGTTTCCCCTGACATGACCCAGAGCCAGTCCAGGACTCTTTCCTTCATCAAAGTGCTTAGCAAAGAAGATGACACTGTCAAGGGTGTAGGCCTGATAGGTGGGCCTCCTAAAAAAAAACCTTTCTACTTTCCTAGAATTCAAGGAATCCCATTTTCAGTGTTCCATTACAGACAGGATTTGGACCAGCTTAACCAGGAATCTGAACTAGTTAAGATATTGCGCATCTTCTGGATGCATAACATAAACTGCCGAGGAAAGAGAGCAGGTTTCACATTAGCATGTAACTGTGGATATTAAAGAAACCTAGGGTACTAAACTAATAAGGAAACCAGCTGCAGCGACTCACCAGAACGTTACGATTTCCTTTCGTAAATTCTCTGAAGGCCTCCATGACTTGTTCCTTTGTCCTGGTCTTCTTGAAATCCCTGTTCACGGTGCCATCTTCCTTCTGCAAAAAGCAATGATGAAATCCAAGGCTATTACTCAGAAGAATGCATTTGTGTCAACAGACAGCTTTGCCGTTCATTAAACAGGATGCGGAATAACCTACAACAGGGCAAAGGTACAAGTTGGCCATCGTTTAAATAACAGCCATGGGGTGGGGGCTGAATGACTTGCAGACTGTCCAGAGAAGACTTGAGAATGGTTTTATTTGGGGGGGTTGGGGGTATTTGCAGCTTTTGAACACAATACAATATTCTTTCTTCAGCCGTGGAAATTACAGGAAGGGATCTGCATTGCCAAGTCCAGCCCTTTGTCCCACATGCCAACATGTGAAATGGTTTGCAAGTATAAAGCTCTGTGTTACACAGAGGCAGATGATCAATTCGTCTCAGGCATGAACCTTTCCCAGCACTACTAACCAAACTCCTTGAAATCCACAGGGTTTGCAAACACCTCTAATCATATAAATTAGCCCACATCTTTTAGTATTCTGCAATGAGGAGACTACGGTAATTCAAAGCAGAATGGACTACCTTGGAAGGTTTCTAAACAGAGGTTGGAATCTTTAGCTGTAATTCCTGCATTGCAGAGGTTTGGACTAGTATCCTTTGGGGACCTTTCCCAACCCTACAATTCTATAAGCCAGCACAATTCAAGTACTAATTTGAGCAAGTCCATGTGGTTTGTTTAGATTCAGATGGAATGAAGACACAGCACCCTTTTGCACCCATGGTTCTCATTTCAGCACCTGTTCAGCACCTGACTTCCATGAATGCACACTGTAGTGCCAGGGGACAATTTAACATTCTCTTTTTTAAAAAACACACCAACTTGTGCAGTGTGGAATCAAACAGCTATTTACTGCTTTGTGGCTGCTTTAAGACTTCCTGTCTGGCAGCCTAGCTGTGTTGAGAGCTGGTATCTGAAGCCTCCAGCCACGGACTCAGCTGAAAGTCGCAAAAGGGTGCTATGTTTTCATTCCAATTCATTTCTCCTGCTTCCCCAGATATCCAAGCAGCTGTGAGAGTGTGGTAATGTCTGCGGCCTCCAGCCATGTGGTGAGCCATGCATCACCAAGCTCCCATAACTGCTCGGATATCCGGGGAATGCTGTAGGGCTAGAGGCTACAGGAAAACCGACCCTCAAAACAGAACTGGCGGCTTGCATCCAAACAGAACTTTTAAAGGTTTTGTTTTTGTTTGTTTTTTTAAGGCTGGCACACAATCTTCTGCTTCTTCTGTTCACAAGTTTGCTCACTTCCATCGGCAAAGCAACCTGCCTAAAGAATAACTTTGCAACCTTACATAAACCAACGTGGCAAAGCTCCATGCATGCATAATGTTTATATATTGGCTGATAGCAATTAAAATCCCAGGGATGGCAGGCAGCAAGAACTACAGCAGGTGCCTTCTATCTTTGTTCACCTATCTGTATCTACTTATGTTGTTTATACAGAGGGAGGACAAAGGGTTATGCCTCAATAAAGGGATTACAGGATTTTCATTTTTTAAAATTTTTAATTTATACACCACTTTATATATTTAAAGTATATCTCTATTCTGTGTACAAAAACCTGACTCACAGCTCTTTCTTCTACAAGAGACCTCCCATGCACTCTCTACAACACACATTCAAAGACTGCCATTTCAGCTTGACAGTGAAATATCTCGTTTGACCTTGGTGGAACTAGAGCTTCATTACAATGCACTCTGCAAAATTGCTTAAACATCTAGTTTAGCTGCTGGTTCAGTTGCAGCATATCGAGAATTCTATTGACAAAGGCAGAACTCCCGGCAAGCACCTTTCTCAGGAAATATTCCACCTATTATCTCTGTTATGCACCAAATAGATTCGAAACCCTCACCTTGATTCCTTCAATCCTGAATCCGAGAGTCGCTGTAGAACTTATTGTTTCCCTCCACTGCATGTATCGGGGCTTGGTTACGGCACGCTGGGCGTTCTCCTCCTCAGTCGGAGCCTCCGGATCGACTTCAATCATCTTTTGATACATGTCCTTCCGTAGGCTTGGCTTCTTCCTGGCCTTTGTTAGTTCTTCCTCCAAGTAGGTTCTGCAGAGAGGACACTAAGTGTGACGCTCACCATCTTCGGAAACTTATCTATCACAGCCAACTATGGGGGGCAAGTTTTTTGCCTCCCTCATATTTTGATCCTCTAGGATTTCCAGAAACCAGAAAGTGAGGTCAGAAACCTTCCATGTACTGCTAGTTAATCTCCCACCAAGACACAGTGGTAGAAACTTGCAACTAACCAGGGCAAAACACCCTAAAAAGAGCAATATCTGGAATGGAAATACTGGTACATGTGTCGATTTGAGCTAAGAATTTAAGAGCAGTCTCTGCCCTGGATCAGGCCAAAGGCTGATCTAGTGCACTGCTCAAACACTTTATATTCTGGAAACCAAACACTTGTATTTAACAAGATTTATGGAAGGTGCCCATGAATAAAGATCAAAGCCCTCTCTTTCAAACAACATGTGGTAAGGCAACCATAACCATGAAAGGATAAAATAATTGCACGAGAAGGCCATAAATTATACAGGTGGGTAGTTCTCATGAGCAGTTTGAAATTCAGCATCCTTTCCAGATATAAGGGACACCTGGAATTGTGAACCACTCAGAGGGCATTAATTTGGCAGTATTATTATTGATCACCATCACCCATTAGGATGATGATGAAATTAATGAGTGAGCCACTCTGTACATCCATTGCCTTTGTTAATCCCATTTGTGATGGGGGACAAGGATTCAGAAAATACACTTTTCCTAAGCATGTCTTCCCCATCTGCCCACTAGAGGTCTCTGCTTTCTATTAGTAACAGCTGCTTGAAATGGCACTGGCTGGGGCACTCCTGGGTCAGCAAAATATATGCCAGTCACCCTGCAGCGCTTCCTCAAGTTACTTTTTTGCTGCCCCAAACAAGCCTAAATGTTAAGTTCCTGGCTCCAATAACGTCTGCTGACTTAGTAGAGATAAGGCTGACTACAGATTTGTAGTCAGTAAATTTGGGAGCCAAACACATATCCAGACTTTAATGCAAATCTGCTCCCAGCCATAAAAGTTACTAAGCACTTTGCAGCAGGTTTTGCCGAACGGTTGCCTGTAGGCCTTCCGAACAAGAGGAGTATCAGATATAAAACCATATTCCAAATGTTTCATACAAGCCAGAGAGGCCAGTGTGGTGGGCAGGGCTGGATTAAGACCCTAAGCACACAAGTTTTTTGGTGCCTCCATGTATATATCTAATTTAAAATATAAACAACAATAAACCATAAAATAAAATTGCATTTTTTAAAATGAAACAAAACCTGCAATAAGATAGAAAATAATGTGGTGGGGTTTTTTTGTATACTTCCACCTTATATTTGAAAAAAAAACTCTCCTCCTTTTTCTAACTGCAAAGTCTTTGATCAGTTCCTCAAAACGAATCTTACATAACGCATCTGCTTCTATACTTAGTAGAGATAAGGCATCCAAACCTGTCTTGTTGCATAGTTGTTCTGTTGGGTTTTTTAATATCTGAGAAAACTGAGAAAATGAACACTCTGCCGAGCAATTTGTGACCATTAATGTTAAAAACCCAGCAACCGATATTTGAAATAAAATTCCAAAGCTGACTCAGTTCTTCTCAGCATTCCATATGCCACACAACAGAGATCCAGTACAATATATAACGAGAGGCTATATTCCTCTGAATACTAGCCAAAGTTATCACCAACAGGTGTAATCTCCAGTTCCAGATCACCCCCTCTTCCCTCCACAATATACCAAGTCACTGAAATTTTGCATAAACTGAAGTAGACCTTAGTCTGTGAAATCTTATGTCATGGATTGGATAGGGAGCCTCTCAATCTAATCCTGGGGACTCTCCTAGGGCCTCCCCGTCTCCAGGTCACACCCCTCATTGACTCGATGCTCTCAACTGCTAGACTCTGTCCTTGACCAGTAATACTGCCTCATATCTGTCTGAATGGAGAATTGTGTGCATGTGAAAGCAGCTCTGTATAGGGAAGTTTTTAATGTTTGATGTTTTATTATGTTTTTATATTTGTTAGAAGCCGTCCAAAGTGGCTGGGACCACCCAGACAGATGGGTGGTGTATTATTATTATTATTATTATTATTATTATTATTATTATTGACTCTGGCATCACCCATTTCCTGCCATAGTAATCTTGTCCAACTCTTTGCTGCTGTTTGTATATTGAAAAGGTATCCTTTAAATGAAGCATTTTGGCTCCAGTTTGAATTAGTTGGCCAAGGGTTCTCAGAAAGAATTCAAGTTTCGGTACAGTTGCCACCAGTTTTGAAGTATTCTTGTATAGCGGGCCTACAAGTTGCTTCTAGGTCAAACAAACTGCAAGGCAAAAATCTTCCGCTATCTCCGTGAACAAGGATGTACTTTTGGGAGGGGGAAAGTACTCGTTAACCCAACTTAGAATGTTTTTCCATTTGTTCATGCAGTTAATTTGAACTTTGCTTTCCCTCAGCGCAAACAGATTCCAAGCCAAACAGAGCAAACAGCATTTTTCCTCACAACGAGTAAACTCACGATGACACTGGACAGTGAATTTCTTTATCCTGGAAAGGGGGCTGGGAAGAGGGTGGCTCAGTATCTAAACTGCCACTTCAGCTAAAGTTTCTCCAGATATGCGGCTCACTGAAGACGTTTTCTTCACAGGTAAACATCAAGACTTTCATTTTAATCTCCCACACTTAAATTAATTTTAATAATAATAATAATAATAATCAGGAGACCCCTTTTGCATTTTGTCAAGGTCATGTTCAGGAGGAATTTGAGACTGAATGGCAGAATTATACATTTTAGCTTATGAAAATAACCTGACAGACACGATATAGCCCAGCTTATCAGGAATTCCCACAGCCAACCTGGTTTAAATAACCTTGGGTGAGGACTGCACAGCATTCACCCTCTGCTCCCAATTTACAGCTTACCCACATAACACTATTCAACTGAAAAGTACGGTCTTCTAAGGACATCTTTATTACTTATACTCACTTCTGAGCCAAAAGGCCTATAAGACAGAGCAAGCTCTGCCATTAGGAAAAGTTATTTCATTTATTACCTTTGTATTTTTACTGAGAACTAGCGGGAGAGGTACTTGTGGGATTTTCTGCCTCAAATGCCAAAACAATATTGCGATATCATGCATTTTGACTTGGCGTGGAGACAGGGTGCTCTAAGCTGGTCTGCCTCAGGCGGCAAAATGCATTGGAACAGTCCTGCCTATATCGGTGCTAAGCTTGGCTTAGTGGTCAGATCTGTACCATTTTTTAGGAAACATATGAAGTACGTGGGGTTGGTTTCAAAGTGATACAGCAATTTAAAACCAGCCTTTCTTGCTACCTTAAATCCATCCATCCAAATGGCTGGAAAAAGGCTTCACCCTTAGAACCTAGCTACGTATTATGGAGATGTGTGGCTGCTGCCATCTTCCAAGTAAATGCAGTAACAGAAATGTGTGGCATGATGACCTCATGCTCAGCATTTTCCTGCCTCCCGTTGGGGAGCAGAAAGGCATTAGGCACTGTAAGATGAAATCATGCTTCTGTTGTTACTGGATGAAGCTGGGGAAGAGGCAGGTTGTGCCTTTAGCTACCAAGGAAAACTGACCTGACTCCCATCTTGCAATCCATGACACAGGGAGAGTCAAAGTCAGCCAGGAGATCTTCCATCTGATTGTAACGCTCCCCATCCTTCACTATGTCCCCATGGTAGGCAGGAACATACGGCTTAAGGACATCATTCATCAAGCGGTCCAAGCAGCGCTGTTCAGACTCGCAGTGCTTCTTCAGTATCCTCCCATTAGCTGCAGCTTTGAAGCTACCTGAGAGACAGAACAAAAAGCAAAGGATAACATTGAGTTTTCCACTGGGTACAGAAAAGGTTTCACACAGAAAAGGTTTCACTTGTTCCCTGCCTCTAACAAAATGGTTAAGTGCAGTGGCGTCAAATAGTATTTCCAGGCACAACGCAGTCATGTTTACTTCAAAAAAGATCCTAGTTAGCAACTCCAGATCATTCAGGGGCACATGCATGTGCACATGTTCAAAAGGGTGTGGTGCTAGAAGATGCTCAGATATGCAAGGGAGTGCTAATACATAATGGAAAACTTTAAGGTTATCTTTAGTGTACCCTTAAACATCAGGCTGAAAGGCTAGGCAACTGGAAAGCCTGGGAAACAGCAAGGAAGTCTGGTTCCTAGGTTAAAACTCTAGGTGAATTTCTCCATTCTAAGGCCAACTCATCAGTGGAATAAGCCTCCTTGAGGGTTTTCAAGGCAAGGTTGACAACCATCTGCCAGGGATATATTGTCAGGCTGTTCTAAATAAGAGAAGAGTGTTGGCCTGGACTGGATCCCAACAGATTTCAAACACTGTTCGTTTCGGAGCAAAGACTTGTTCTGGCGAGGACATCAGAGCATTTTGATGGCAGAAGTTATGTGTCCTTTTTCTGTGGCTCAGACATTAACATTCATCCTTGGGCCATCTATTACAGGTGCCATAGATTTCCCGAGGTTTGTACACACCCTAGCATTTGGCTCAAGCCACCCCCATAGAGACGACCTAGTACAAGCACTTATGTTTCAATTTCCAGAAACAATTTGCATTAAGGTAGCTAATTATCTTAAATCCACCAAGAGACTTCCGAAACACTTTCTCTTTATTAGGCGGGAGTTTCCCTTTGAGATTACACAGCACAACCTAAATCTTCTGTACCTGCATGCCCTGCTAGCTGGATCCAGGGATATTTCTTCTTGAAGGACATGACGAAAGGAGACCAGTGCACCATGTTCTTGATCTTCCGCCATGACTTGCTCTAGAAAGGGTGAAAAACAAGTATAGTTCACACAAACTGTAATCCCAGTAATATCTGACCTAGAGACAGTGGTTAAATGTGAAAGGGGAAACACTGGTGAAGAACAAGCTGAGGCAGGAAACTAAGTCTATGTTACAATAAGCAGTTAAATAATCCAAGTATTGACCAATCATCTGTTGTGTGCCCCACCTTTGAAGCTATATACAGACGGTCAGTCGTTCACAAATTCGTTATATACATACACACTCATTCAACTTCCTGTTCCTGTGTGAATTTACAGAGGTGAGAGAGAGAGAGAGAGAGAGAGAGAACGAACAGCTTGCTAAAAAAGAAAAGGACACCGTCCTATTAATACAATAAGAGGGGGGAGGAACACTGAAGAGTGTTCACCTCTTCCTCTTCAGGCAAGAACTGAATTACTGTGCACACGCCCTTGAGAAATTCTCTGCCCTTTTGTATTTGACATTTGTTTTTGCCGTGTCCCTGAATCCAGGAACCTATTTTTGTTCTCCTGAGAAAGACATCTGCTTTTGCCATTAGTTCTGAGTACACGAATGTCACTTTGACCAGAGGAAGTACTACCCACAATGATAACAATTTCACCTTTGATTAAGTGTGTCTCTCATGTGTGCATATGAGCCCAATTTGGGGTACGGTGGGGTGGGGGGAGGCAGAATAGGGCTATGCGCTACATGAAGAAGTACTTTCTTTTATCTGTCTCAAATCTTTCAATATCACCTTCACTCCACAAGTTTGAGTGTTATTGGACAGGGAGAAAAAGCATTTCCTTGGTAACAGAAAACAGGAATAAAAAATAAATAAAGTTTTAAATTATGCTCCTCTGATTGGGGATGACGACTATCAGTTACACAATGAGAGAGACATATAGTTCAAACTTGGAAGGATAAAAAATACCCACCATTCATTTCTCAAGAGGCTGAACATCTTACTGCCCTTGCTACATTTGAACATATATCTTGTAATCATCAATCAATCTCTTCTGGATATCTATTTGGACATATGGACTCTGCATGTTTGAATTAGGATTGATGGATTATTCTTACTGTTAGTGTGAGCTGACGTCATTTCTTTCTTTTTTCTTTCTGTTATATTTGCAACAAAACATATATTTAAAAAGAAACTAGACAGTCTTAATATTAACAAAAGTTGCAATTAATTTTAGGTGGTGTGTAACGGTTCCTTGCAACCATAAAAGGTGCATACCCAAGATATTTTTAACTGATTAGCTTTTTCTGTCCTAATTTTAGCAAGATGAAGAGTAAAAGGGCAGATTTCTCCTCCCCCCACCCCCCCACCTCTTTTAAACAGAGATGTTGAGTTAAAGGTTACAAGTATGAAATCATGGGATGGTAATAACTGGAAATTAAGATTGAAATCCTATACTGTACAGATTTATCTGGGTGTAAAGCTCGCTTCAGGGGAGTCTCCACTTATGGGCAAAGTGGAACGTAGTCCTGCCATAATTTTGTCCCCCACAAACCATCCAGAGCCACAGTTCAGTCTTTCTCCTGTCACTCACAACCATATTTATACATTTTCAGGCCTATGACAGCCCAGTCTAAGCCAATCAAAACCATGCATTCTTCCTATGGATGTTGCTCTTTCAGCATCTGCATAGTTCATTTGCTCCCTAGCTTGTTGCAGTGTGAGTGAGAAAGAGAGGGGAAGAGGGGAAGAAACTCAATTTTATCTCCTTTTTTTGGCCACATTGCAGAGGACAGAGAAGAACTCTCCACAGGTTTCCCTGGTTTTAATTTAATCTCTGGAGCAACATGCATAGTTCAATCCTATTAATACTTACTTGGAAGTCAGTCCCACAGTTATTCAAAGTTTTTTTAAAAAAACCAACCAACTACGTAGGGTCAGGTACCAAGTTAGCAAAGTTTACAGAAGGAAAGTTTTCCATCCCCTCTCCTCCTGCCACAACCACCTGTGCCCCTGGAAAAGCGTCTCCCTGGAGTCACAAGACTCCATACAACAATTTGGAGTGCTCTTGGCAAAGAAGAGGAGAATCACCCCAAATTTGCCCAATTCTGGGCAACTCTATCCTTCTCCATCAGCCCACATTATTCAGGAGGGGCTGTTTGGAGCAAAGGAGGGAGAAGAGGGCAGGCTATTTTTTCCTTTTGTGAGCTTTCTTAAGTGATCTTATTTCAGAACCCAAGCTGTTTAGACTCAAGGAGCAAATAATCTTGAATCAAAGGGCATTATCTATGCATGTGTCACAACCTTCCACAGGCCCTTGCAGTCTCCCGGTCCTTGTGTACATGGGACCACCTGAAATGTGCACGTAAACATTTAGGAGTAGCAATGGCAGGACCAGGGGAGATCAGCCTAGCAATGAGGTTCTTTTACAGAACCAAACTGGCAATTTGTCAGCAACCTCTCCTTTCCCTCTACCAAGTCCAGGTTTAGTCAAAAGTTGCAGCCTTGCCAAATTGCTGTCAAATGTTTCTGAAGGCATCTGCCTAGACCAACATGTGTGTTTCCAAGAAGACTGCCAGGAGCACTGTACTTTGGCTCTTTTGTTCTATGCTGGCAGAGAGCACAGTTGGATTCCCCTTTTGCTTTTTTTTTGTTTTGTTATTTAAGCAGCCCTTTGCTTTGACTGATGTAAAAAAAAAAAAAAAGAATCTCAAAGGAGAGTCTCCAAGGGAATTTGGGCTTCACATCAATAAGACTCAACTTGCCCAGCAGAGGAATCCTCCTACGAAAACACAAACATAAGTCACTCAGTCCCAGGATAAAAGTGACTGCCAGAGCAGTAACTGCTCTGCAGCCAAGGTTTTGTTTCCTCAGTGGTTAGCAATCATATAGCAAGAGAAAACCTTGAAGCACTTCAAAGCCAGACTGAAATGAAGCAAAGCTACGTCAAGGATAGTACACAAACCATCACGGTACGTTTCCTAAACAATATTGTAAGCAGACTCCTAGCAAAACCAGCCCTTCCCATTCAAAGTTAGTAATGCCCCAATAATGAGTTAAGAGTCCTAGTGATACCTATGTTGGGAAACTCTACAAAACATGTGTTAAAAGATGGGGGTGGGGGGATGAATGGGATCTTTGTGTGCAGGACACTGAAAAACTCTTTCCCATGGCAGAACTACGCGTGGAAGAGTAACATTTAAGGATTTCTTATCTGTGCGTCGCCCAGTTGTGTGTGACATATGCACACCAGAGCTCGTTCCCTGGGAACAGTGGCATTGTGCGCATACAATTGGGCAATGCACAGATAAGGAGTCCTTAAATGTTAACATTTCAGCATTTGCTGCTGCCGCACTGAAGGATTTTTAAGGCAGTGGCCTGCACACAAGAAAGGTCGACTTTTATATAATGGTTGCGATGAGCCAAAAGGGTACACCCATATTATCAAACAGGGACAGATTCAATGAGTGGCTATCAAGTTTCCTCAAAAGAAAAGACCAGATCTTAATGGATTTTGAACTTAGGGGCTTTCCATCGGGGGATATTATGAACAACAATAGGACGAAACTTTTGCTTCTTCAAGGCTCAGGCTTACATGGAAGTTGACACAGTTCTCTAGCAAGAAGAGGGTGTTTTGCTTCACCAACCAACTGATTGTGCTGGGTTTTCTTAAGTCTGAGTTCTTAAGGGCTGCCTTGAGGGGAAGAATTCAGTGCCATGCTTTTCTGATTGTTGCATCAGTGTAAGGAATTTCGGCTTGTCAGACAGAACAATCCCCCTTCTCCTCTACCTGTGCACTCTTCTGGGGGTTCTGGGGATTTTCCTGACACCCCGAACCAATTTCGGGGGCATGGGGGGGGGGGAGAGAGAAGGAAATAAAGCATTTTGTACAGGCTTGCACTGATGTGACTCATTAGTTGAATCCTGCCCTGGGCATTTCTTTGCAGGTGCATTCTGCTACATGTCACTGATGCAATAATAGTGAATTAGTAGTGCATTTATACTGGACTATCCACACAACATTCTGCTTTATTACTTGTTCTGCAACGCTTCCCCAATGTTACTGCGTTATTGTTGTCTGGAGGGGTGCTCTTATATCGTAGTTCAACAAAAGCAGGGCAGATGACCCCTCCCTCCATGGAACGTCTGTGGCATAAAAAAGCATGCAGGATTTCAGCAGGATGGCATGGGGTACATACTCTGACTGGAAATGGCCACATGTCCACCACAAAGTTTGCAGGTGCAAAACACTGTTGAATACAGGCCATGTGCAGCTACCCTGATACCATCATGAGTGCAAATGATCATGAATGCGCATTTTAAAAAGACGCCTGGAGGGAGCCTCTAGGTCAGCCTTTCATACAGCCTTCCATCACAAAGCTGTTGGGCTACTGCGGCTTCATGCAGAAGTCATCTATCGCATCCCTATAAAAGGGAACTGTGCATTTCAACCAAATCATTGCAGCAAGATTGTGAACTAAAACACACGTTTGCTATCCCTGTGTGTACCTCATTCATAAACAAGGAAGCTTATGAACTTTCTCCCTTCTGAATTTTTGCTTGGATTTGGGGATCCCAAATTAGCTAGTTTTGTTCCTGGAACAGCTCCAAGGAGTTTATGACTTGCTTCTCTTGTAATGCTATAATCTCCTTATGTTGCGGCTGAGCTTCTCATGTCATCTTCAGCTATGCTGGAAAGCCACAAGGAAGCAATTCTCTATTACAGAGAGGTTAAATTCATACATAAGGGAGCAGTGTGCAATTCTCTATTACAGAGAGGTTAAGTTCATACATAAGGGAGCAGTGTGCTTGGGAATTCACCATGGACATTTACAGTCAATCATGGCTATAGAAACTTTAGGGGGCCATTAGTTCTCAGAGAAAAAAAGCCCTACATCAGCCCATTGTCCTCAACAGCTTCATTTGTTAGATTAAAACAAGGACTCATCACTTGCTCAACTGGTGTCTTTTGAGAGGGCAAAATGTAGCCAAATTTTGAATGGTTTTTCCCATTTCATTTCACAATTTATACAAGAATAACCTTTCATTCAAAAGCCCTATGAAAGAAATATTGTGCCTGCCTGATAAGAGGTAACACCTCGTTTCTCCTTGTCTTTCCAGAAGAATTTACAGAGAGCCCGTAACTTTGTAAGCTATCAAAAAGTTCTGTCAGCCATGATATATGAACCAACCTCTAAGGTTAGAAGCAGCAATTTGCTGTGCAAACACTTTGCCCTATTGTGTAAAGCGAAGATATCTAAGAGCATCCAAGAGAGTCCTAAAGGAGGAGACAGAATGTTTGCCTAGAAATGAGTTGACCTATTTTTGTGAGATGACATGGTGCCAACAGTCATGGCAACTGGGGGGGGGTGAGGAGCAAGACCATTCCATGATTATTAATGAGGGTGGGGGCTTTTTAGGAATGAGTTGAGGTTTCTGCAATGATAGCATCCTCTCTCTTTCCCCCACAAAAAATTAAAAAAGCAAAACATCTTCCCTTCCCCACCAAGCAATAAGTTTTGTTTATTGGCTAAGGACATGGAACAGCAGACTACTCTGCCCATTAACAAGCCTTGGCAGGTAGAAACATCTGGCTGAACAGCTCATTGCTGGAAGCACAGCTTCAAGCCTGGCTCCAGTCCTTAGGAATGCTCTCGTTCTGGCACATACAGAATAGCCCTTACAGAGGCTTCAACCCAAGTGGTACATGACCCCAAAGGTGTCAGCTCCAGTTGACAACTGCTCTCTTACAGCAAAGTTTTGCTTTTCCATTGTCCCAATATTGGGCCCCAGACTAGCCATCGTTCCTCCATAAATCAGGAAAGAAAGCCCTGCTCTAGCTTTCCAAAATGAAACTTAGAAGATTTTGGTAAATGATAACACAACCAGCAAGTCCAGTCCTATTTTTCATCTGAGTGAGCACTTCAAGCGGCTGATTACGGGACATGAAATGGATTTGCTGCCCTGCCCCAAGCAGCAAAATGTCTTGGGGGCAGCCCTAACAATCAGTCCATGTGTGCCAGTATGCACACACAGTTACCCGACATCTGGGAGTCCCCATGCCAAAGAGAGGAAGAACCACCACCATATGGACTTCAAGTGTCAGGATGAATTTGACCGTGCTGTGGAGCAACCCACAATCTTTCCTTCAACACAGCAGAAAGGCCTCACAGCTGTCAGAACTGCCAGGACTGAACAAGATGCCAAGGCTTCAAAAGTTCACCTCCTGGCACACATTTCCTTGTAAAAAAAGAAAAAACAAGGCCCAAGAGGGAAGGGAGGTGGAATTTTAGCACCTCACTTGAATCTCACATATGTCTTTGAGGGACAGGAAAAGCAAGCATAACTATGCCCTATGTTGCCATTCCTCCCCCACCCTCCAAAGCTACTTCCAGCTGGTGAAAACAAGCAGTCGCAAGCCATAAAGCCTGGACTGAAGTTAAATCCACACAGATAAGGATGCTTTACAAGCTCATAAGAGGTGATGTGTCCGACTTAACTTGCTGGTTCTTTCACCTGGCCTTGCTCCTGCAAGAGAAGATGATTGAAGAACATAAGAAGAGCCTGCTGGACCACTGGACCATTTAGTTCAGCATCCTGTTCTCATAGTAGCCAACCAGATGCTTGTGGGAAACCCACAGGCAGGATCTGAACACAAGAACATTCTCCCCACCTGCGGTCTACGGCAACTGGTATATGGAACCATTACTGCCTCCAGCTGCAACCTCTGACAATCTTCTCCTCCATGAATTTGTCCGATTCTCTTTTAAAGCCACCTAAGAGCTCCTTGATCTGAAGGCATTAGTAGGTGATAAGGACTGCCTCCATGTGCAAAAATCTCTACCTGCTGATTCTGCAATGCCAATTAAGTACTGACAGAGCATGTGCGGAGGCAGTTGTATGCACGCTTTGTATAATTTTTAAAAAATAAAAATCCAACCCAGGAAACGCGCAAAAACACACAGGCAATTATAAATTTGCTTGTGCAGTTTTCTGGTTAGGAGCCTGGCCGGAAGAGAAAAGAAAGCAATTGTAAATTCTCAGCAGACCCTTTTTTGGATTGCTGCAACACGTGCTATAGAAATTTTTAATGTGGTTTGCTTGTGGAGTTTTCTGGGATGATCAAAAGAAAGTTATATACGTGTGTGTGTGTGTGTGTGTGGATATTTATAACTATGCTCCCCCATTCAGGAAGGCACCAGAAATAGTTAAAAGAACCGACAGAAAATAAACGAAAGCACCGAGGAAGTAGTGAGTGTGAAAAGGGGAGTAGCAGAAAGTGACAAATGATGCACCCAAAACAATTATAGAATTGGAAGGGACCACGTGGATCATCTGGTCCAACCCTCTGCAGTGCAGGAATCTTTCACCCAACATGGGGCTCAAACCCACAACCCTGAGATTGAGAGCCTCATGCTCTACCAACTGAGCTATCCTTCAAGTTCACACAAGATTTATGTGTACATGGTATGCAGGTTACAGATAGGTAGCCGTGTTGGTCTGCCATAGTCAAAATAAAAAAAATCCTTCCAGTAGCACCTTTAAGACCAACTAAGTTAGTTCTTGGTATGAGCTTTCGTGTGCAAGCACACTTCTTCAGATACACTGAAACAGAAGTTGCCAGATCCTTCTATATAGTGAGAAGGTGGGGAGGGGTATTACTCAGAAGGGTGGTGGGAATGGGAGATTGGCAGATAGCTGAGATGAGCCTGCTGACGACTCTTAACGACTGTAATAGGTCTTACAGGAAAAGGTAAGGGGTGAGAAGGTGAGAAATGGCTTAGTCATGTATAATGGGATAAGAATCCAATGTCTTTGTTCAAACCAGGTCTCTCCATGGTTTTAAGTTTGGTAATGAGTTGCAATTCAGCAGCTTCTCTTTCCAGTCTATTTCTGAAATTCCTTTGTAGTAAAACAGCTACTTTGAGATCTTGTATAGAATGTCCTGGGAGATTGAAGTGTTCTCCTACTGGTTTCTCTGTTTTGTGATTCTTGATGTCAGATTTATGTCCATTTATTCTTTGGCGTAAGGTTTGGCCTGTTTGTCCAATATAGAGAGCTGAAGGACACTGTTGGCATTTGATGCCATACACAATGTTAGATGATGAGCAATTGAATAGTCCCGAGATGGTATGTGTGATGTTGTTGGGGCCAGTAATGGTGTTGTCCGGGTGTATGTGGCAGCAAAGTTGGCATCTGGGTTTATTGCAGGCTCTGGTGCCAGTGTCCGTGTTAAGTCTGGTTGTAGTATTATTGTGGGTTAGGAGTTGTTTAAGATTGGGTGGCTGTCTGTAGGCAATGAAAGGTCTTCCTCCCAGAGCTTGAGAAAGAGAACTGTCATTGTCCAGGAGAGGTTGTAGATCTCTGATGATGCGTTGTACTGTTTTAACTTGGGAGCTGTATGTGATGACTAGAGGTGTTCTGTTATTTTCTTTTTTGGGTCTGTCTTGCAGCAAGTTCTCTCTGGGTATAAGTCTGGGTCTGTTGATCTGTTGTCTAACTTCATCTGCTGGGTATTTTAGTTCTGAAAAGGTTTGCTGTAGATCTCTTAGGTGAGAGTCTCTGTCTGTAGAATTGGAACAGATGCGGCTGTAACGTAGTGCCTGGCTATATACAATGGACTGTTTGGTATGTTTGGGATGGTAGCTAGAGGCATGTAGATATGTTTGTCGGTCAGTTGGTTTACGGTATAAGGTGGTGTCTATGCGCCCATCCTGTATTTTTATAGTAGTGTCCAAAAAATGTATTTCTTGCATAGATTGATTCATTGTAAGGTTGATTGTGGGGTGAAAATCATTAAATTTCTGGTGAAAGGTGTCCAGGGTCTGTTGACCATGTGTCCAGATGATAAAAATATCGTCAATGTATCGCAGGTACAAGAGAGGTTTGAGTGGGTAGGAGTTTAGGAAACGTTGTTCTAAATCTGCCATGAAGATGTTGGCATACTGTGGGGCCATGCGGGTGCCCATTGCTGTGCCGCTGATCTGAAGGAACAGGTCATCACCGAATTTGAAGTTGTTGTGGGTAAGGACAAATTGGCAGAGTTTGGTGGCAAGGTCCGCTGTGGTTTTATCTGAAATGGTGTTCCTTATAGCTTGTAAACCATCGTTGTGTGGGATGTTGGTATACAGAGATTCCACATCCATAGTAGCTAGTATAGTATTGTTGGGAAGATTATTTAAAGATTGTATTTTCCTCAGAAAATCTGTGGTGTCACGTACATAGCTGGGAGCACTGATGGCATATGGTTTCAGAACAGAGTCCATATAACCGGAGACACCCACTGTAATAGTGCCAATACCTGAAATGATGGGGCGTCCTGGATTTCCTGGTTTGTGTATTTTAGGTAGAAGATAGAAAGTTCCTGGTCGAGGTTCTGTTGGTGTGTTGGTGAGGATCTGTTCTTGGATGTGTGGGGGTAGCTCCTTAACAATCTTGTTCAGTTCTTTCTTGTATTCTTGTGTGGGGTCTGAGTCCAATTTTGTGTAAAAGGCGGTATTGGAAAGTTGTCTGTGAGCCTCCTGAATGTAGTCAGTTTTGTTCATGATGACGACAGCTCCACCTTTGTCTGCTTCTTTAATTATAATGTCTGGGTTGTTTCTGAGATTATCTATGGCTCTCCTTTCAGCATGGTTTAGATTTTGTTGTAAGCGATGGTGTTTTCTGGTCACATCTGTTTGGATTCTGTGGCGGAAGCAGTCAATGTACAAGTCCAGTGTGGTATTGCGTCCATCAGGAGGGGTCCATGTGGAGTCCCTTTTTGTGTAACACTTTTTTGGAGGTAGTTGGTGGTCAGTGTTCTGTTGGGAGGGTGGTTGTTGTTCTCCAGTGGGTTGAGAGGTGTTGTGTTGTGAAGTTGTTGTTTGTTCTGATTTGTCTTGTTGTTGTGTGTGTTGAAAATACTCCTTCAGGCGTAAACGGCGGAAAAATGCTTCCAAGTCCCCGTAGAACTGAATCATGTGTGGGGATTTGGCAGGGCAGAATGACAGTCCACGTGAAAGGACTGATTCCTCGGCTGGGCTGAGTGCTTGCTGTGAGAGATTGACAATATTGTTGATATTATGGGATGCAGGGAAAGAGTGCAAGTGTACCACTACACTTTCTGCCAAATATTTAAACACAGACAGCATGCTTATCTGTGTGTGTGTGTGTGTGTGTGTGTGTGTAAACAGGGAGCTCTTGTACATCTTATTTAATATATGCAATCCACTCAGCTCTTCCTAGCAGGCTTCCATAAAATAAAAGCTGATCTGCAAGTACAGAAGTGTGTGGGGTTGTACCACTTCTGTCATGTATGCACCACCCCCCTTACCCAGTGAAAATGGGCTAATGTCATGCTCTAACAAGGATCTTGAATTTGCCCAGTGCCTTTCAGGTGTTGTTGGGACTCCCAAACCCCATCAGCCCCAGCCAGCCTGCCCATAGTTAGGATAATGGGATTTGTAATCTACCAACACCTAACTCTAGCCTATTTGAAAAGTCAGAAGTTTGCACATACTACCACCTCCAAAGTACTCAGTCAAATTCTTGGGTTAATTTGAGATGATTCATGGCAATTGGGACATTGTTGTTGTTTAGTCGTGTCCGACTCTTCATGACCCCATGGAACAGAGCACGCCAGGCACTCCTGTCTTCCACTGCCTCCCGCAGTTTGGTCAAACTCATGTTAGTAGCTTTGAGAACACTATCCAACCATCTCATCCTCTGTTGTCCCCTTCTCCTTGTGCCCTCAATCCTTCCCAGCATCAGGGTCTTTTCCAGGGAGTCTTCTCTTCTCATGAGGTGGCCAAAGTACTGGAGCCTCAGCTTCAAGATCTGTCCTTCCAGTGAGTACTCAGCGCTGATTTCCTTAAGAATGGATAGCTTTGATCTTCTTGCAGTCCATGGGACTCTCAAGGGTCTCCTCCAACACCATAATTCAAAAGCATTACCTTTCTAATTATGTGGGTCTTTATTTCAAATGGTTAAGTTTTCAGATTTGCACTAGGTACTACATTAGTAGCAAAGGAGATTCTACATTTTAGTGCGAGCAATAACTTTTGTGCAGCTAATAGCCTATCCAGTCTTAAAACTGAGACATTCCACTTTACTGACTTATATCTTGAACTAAGCTACAGACTTGTGAAACTGATGCTATCTCCGCTGTAAAAGTCAATTAGTATTTTAAGAGTTTATATTTTAAATAATTCAAGGAGTATCAATGTTTGCTCTCTCACATTCCCCCAAAAAGAACAGTTCCAAAACACTTCTCAGTACGTACCCATACAGATCCTCCCATACAGATTATAACCGGTTTTAGAAATATGTCTGTATTAATTTTTTTACAAATAAAAGAGAGTCTTAAAACCAAGTACTGCTGAGCAACCTTGACCTTTTAATTCCTTTCAAGGCTTTTTAATTCCCTGTGGTTTATATTTGACATTAGCTACGTTAGTGTTTGGACAGCACTTTAATGATTTAAAGTGCTATTTGAAGTTTTATTGTTTTGCAAACTTCAGGAATGGAAACTGCAAATGCTGGTAAGTGTGCTAAAGAGCTCGTCATGGCCACTGGAGCTTCTGTTAAGTCAAACAGATTGTCTGCTGAGCTTCTAACAGGGATCTAGCTCCAGATATTGCTGGTCTACAGCTCCTGCCATCCCTCTTGGACTTCCCATCAGCCTCTAGAGGACCACAGATTGCCCATCCCTGCTGTATATGGACAAGGCAAAAGAACCCCATTAATTTTTTTCATTTTCATCCAGATCATCAGTTGAAAAACTTATACAACATTTTTAAATATAAGCACAGTGGAGGGGTGCACAAACATCTCTCTCTCAACATCCATCTCAGAGTTTTACTGCAGGTGCCATGTGTAAATACAAGCGACTCCCCATTTATGCAGTGGTTGTGTTCTGGGCCCCTACGTGCATAGGCAAATACCACGTTAAGTGGAGCGCACCCTCTAAACCCCCATTAAGCAACCTCTCTGCCACTCTTTCTCCAATCCATATAAAAAAAACACTGTATCCAAAAATACCTACAACTAGAGTTGAAGCTCTGGGGCTGGCTGGAGGATGCACAGAAAACCAGCGGTTGCACTACTTCTCCTTATCATTGGCAGTTCATCCTCCTAAAGAAGAATACTCTGAAGAAGGCGCTCAAGGTCTTACAGGCAACTAGACTCATAAGGGGAAGAAATGGTCTTTAAAGATGGTGACTTAGTACTGATCTAAAAGCCTTGAAAAGGTAAGGAGAAGCACCTCAAGAGAACCCTAGTACAGTGGTACCTCGGGTTACAGACGCTTCAGGTTACAGATGCTTCAGGTTACAGACTCCGCTAACCCAGAAATAGTACCTCGGGTTAAGAACTTTGCTTCAGGATAAGAACAGAAATCGTGTGGTGGTGGCGCGGCAGCAGCGGGAGGCCCCATTAGCTAAAGTGGTGCTTAAAGTTAAGAACAGTTTCAGGTTAAGAACAGACCTCCAGAACGAATTAAGTTCTTAGCCCAAGGTACCACTGCATCAGCACAAAACTAATATATTTTTGCTTTCAAATACTCTCAGAACAAACCAGCCAGCATTCTTTACTGGCCACAGCTACAAACCAACATTCAAAGGAAGTCCTCATATAGTCCATGAGGTCGCAAAGGTGCTGTGGAAGTCAGGGTTCTCCACAAAGTGACACAGCTGATGCATTAGATATAACATATAATGAAAAATAATTCCTGGCCCTTGCTGTCACACACTTCTCCAAATACTGCAGTGGATTCAAGAGGGCACTTAAGCTGCATACCTGGACGATAAAAGTAATACAAACACACACCTTCTATTGCAAGCAGATTGCATGGTTCCAGAATCTCTAGCCACAACTATAATCATTTCCATCTTGCCTGGATTAAAGTTAAACTTGTTAAGGCACATCTATCCAACCACAAGCTCCAGTTACTAATTCACAAAAGATACAGCTGCTGCCAGCTGCTTTGCTAAAAGAAACAGAAAGGTGGATTTTATTATATTAATTATATCAAATCTCAAATGTACGGACAATCTCTTATTGCAGCTTCTTATGGACATTAAAGCATAGGTGACAAAATTTGATTCTGTCCCACCTGCTACACTGGCCATGAGACAGAGCAAGTCTCTCTGCTGATCACCTTATGAGCTTGCTTTAAAAAAAAAAAAAAAGCAACACAAAATCAGTCCAGTGCCAAACCTTCAACCCTGACCCTATCACATGTTCCAGATGCTACAATATTTCCTTTTTTTATAGATTTACAAGCTTGGTGGATCAGGGGAATGCTATGGACATAGTGTATCTTGATTTCAGTAAGGCTTTTGACAAAGTCCTCTATGATATTCTTGTGAAGCTGGTAAAATGTGGACTGGACAAAATAACTGTTATGTGGATTTGTAGCTGGCTGACTGACCAACCCCAGAATACTCATTAATGGTTCTGTGTCATCCTGCAAAAAGTGACAAGAGGGGTGCTGCAGGGTTCTGTGGTGCAAAACTAATGCTATTCTAGGCTGCTTCATATCTAGGCTGCATCTAGACATGATAGGCATCTTCAAATATCTAAATGGTTGTTGCATGGAAGATAGAGCAATCCCCCCCCCCACTCCATCTATGATCTAGCTGAGATTCCTGCATTGCAAGGAGTTGAATTAGATGACACTCAGGGTCTGTTCCAACTCTACAGTTCTATGATTCTATGTCATGTTGCAGTGTCAAACTCTAATGAGCATTTTTTTAAAAAGCTTTCCTCTCTCTCCTCTCCTTGTGTGCCCCCAAATTGGCTTAAAGGGGTGCCAGGAGAAACCCCAGAACAGCAGGGGAGGAGAGAAGGGCTCATTCCATCTGGAAAGCTGCAATGCTTGCACACAGAACTACTGGAAAAACGCAATGTTGAATTCCACCCTATTACATCAGTCCCTTTTGGCACTGAACTGTCACTGGCTGTGCACTAAAAAGCTTTCCCAGACTCCCTGCTTTAGGAACAGTCCATCAAGTATGAAACTAAGTTGATCTAGCAAGCTTTACACTAGTGTACAGAAAAGAGGAACAAAAATCTTGCAACCCTACCCATAACGTGGTACAAACAGAACCAGTATTGTAATAGAAAGTTCCTGCTCAGTTGATCACAATAGCACAGGAGAGGTTAAAACATTTCTGTTTCAGAAGCGGTGCAAGTTGTCTTAGGAGAACTGACAGAACTATGACTTGCATGGAATATTTCTAGTTAACCTTACATACAGCAGAGCTCTAGTAAAAACAAAAGAAGCTATTATTCATCAGCTTATATCCCATCTTTTGGCCTGATTCAAAACCACAAGCTTGTTTACAGGTGGGACTCAGGTATGGTGCTCTCATTTCTGCGCACTCCTTGGGTTAACTTCATCCTATATTTTTAGGGCTTAATGTATCAGAACCAGTACCTTATATTGTGGCTGAAAAGCTAAGTGACACCCAATAAAATTCCTTTGGAACTGGAATGAAGTGAATGTAGAAGTTAGTCCTGGCCAACAGCCAGGATGCCACATTTATAGCCAGTTGTCCAGTTGATGTATAATTGTGGTCAGACCATCTTAGGACAAGGGTAGTCAACATGGTGCTCTCCAGATGTTGTCAGACTACAACCCCCATCAGCCCCAGCCAACATGGTCAATGGTCAGGGACAATGGGAGTCGCAGTACAACAACATGAAAGGCCCTATGTTTTCCACCTGTACTGTAGGAGAAGACAGAGCTGGTAAACCAAAGCTAGCTAAAGACAGTCCTGGCAACAGATGCCATTTGAGCATCCAGATGTAATGCTAGGTCTAGGAGCATATCACCACCACCAACAAATTATACTCAAGTCATATCAGCAGTAGCTCCCATGTATATCTACATGGATGGTAAGCTGAGAAACCACAGCTAATTATGAAAGACCTAGGTGCAGGCACGCAGTATGGTTGTATGGTAAATCCATAACAAGGAAAGCTGCCTTTACTTTGCCCCTTTGAGTCATCCATCTCTTGAAAGTAAACAAATCATGTTCAGAAATTCTCAGCACAAAGCAATTTGATTTGATTTCTGGAGTCTTAATCAAGACTTCTGGGGAGTCATCATATGTCAAATATCTACCCAAAATATTGGGGGGACGGGACTAAATGTTCTTGCATACAACAGGAAATTGTAGTTTTAAAAATATGAAGCTGTTCATGTTGTAAACCTGAAACAAGGAAATCATTTACACTTTTGTATATTCAGGATCTCCCCCAAGGCATTTACAAGGGGGATAAGAGTACATTTTTCAGCTTTAGTAGATCTTATGCCGACCCATTAGATGTGGTAAAGAAATTATTCTCTAACCTAAAGAGGAAACAGTCACTGGAAACAGGAAAGTGGAATGTTTTAGCATTAATAATAGAAAAGCATTCAAAAGACTTGCAGATGCCTGCAGAGTCGCAAAACAATGCTGAGATAACAGTCC
The DNA here is from genome assembly GCF_964106645.2 of Podarcis pityusensis. Lineage (NCBI taxonomy): Eukaryota > Metazoa > Chordata > Lepidosauria > Squamata > Lacertidae > Podarcis > Podarcis pityusensis. Next base: position 91,582,775 of record NC_138026.1, on the reverse strand, counting down.
AGGAACCATTCTTGCACAATCTATTATTCTGCGTAGGGTGTGCCCATTGTTATTTATTTATCCATTAGTATCTGGGCCTTCCGCTACAGAGTTTAAGGAAAGTAACATGGAATTTTCCCATTTTATCATCTCAGCAACCCTGTGAGGTAGGTTATTGCTGAGAAACAATGACTTGCCCAAACCTACCAAGAGAGCTTTTTGGCTGAACAAAAATGTGAACACAGTTCTCCTCATAGACTAATACATCAAAAGCAAAACAGAACATCTGAGCCTCACTTCCATTTTTGGTCAATTTAAACATGCAGCAGGTAGCCGGATAAATTTATTAATGTTCCCCCATCTAAGCACTATTAATAATGATAATAAATTCACCTCATTAAAAGCTGAAAGACAGCTCACCAGGAGGAAAGGCCCATCTGAGCCTCTTTCCTGCTGTATTATTTTCTACTTGTGGGGAGTTCTTAAAACTTTTTAATGCTTCCATATGTAATCTGCCAACCTGATGCTGCGTAACTTGGGCAAATGGAAAGAGATCAATGTGTCTTCATATAGTGACATGGCACTTTCCAAGTAGTGGAGCAATTCCTTTCTATCATACTAAGGCTGTACATTTGTGAAGACATATGGAGGAAGATGATTATCAAACGGATACAGCCTTAGGGCTTAGCTTCTTACAGAAAACCTCCTGTCCCCATAGCTTTATTGGGGCAGTATTTTGGAAACTCTAGCATTTGACTGCTCAGTTATTACTGAATCATAAAACTGTAGAGTTGGAAGGGACCCCAAGGGCCATCTCACCCAACTTCTGCAATCTCAGCTAAAACAGGTGGCCATCCAACCTCAGCTTAAAAACCTCCAAGGAAGGAGAGTCCACCACTATCTGAGGGGGACTGTTCCACCATCAACAGCTCTTACCAACAGAAAGTTCTTACTGATGTTGAGTTGGAATCTCTTTTCTTGTTACATGAATCCATTGACTCGAGTCCTACCCACTGGAGCAGGAGAAAACAAGCTTGCTCCACTTTCCATGTGGCAGACCTTTCAATATTTGAAGATGGCTATCATATCTCCTCTCAGTCTCCTCTTATCCAAGCTTAACATAACTCCCTCAACTGTTGCTCATAAGGCTTGGTTTCCAGACTTTTGGTCATCTTGGTCACCCTTCTTTGCAAATGTTCTAGCTTCTCAATACCCTTCTTAAATTGTGGTGTCCACAACTGGCCACAGTACACCAGGTGTGGTCTGACCAAGGCAGAATAGAACAGGACTATTATGTCCCTTGATCTGGACACTATATTTCACTGGACACTATATTGTGTATGGATTATGGTAGCAGGGTAAGAATGGGATGGGGTGCATGGTGTAATGGACACAGCATCAAGTTTGGATGTGGAAAAAAGATGTTCTGCTCACCAGTCACTGTCTCATCGTAGTCTCTCATTTTTGTGAGGCTAAGGGTAACCAAAGCACTTTATCCACTAGAAAACCAGAATGAAAGGAATCTGAATTCTACACTCTTTCTTTCAAAAGGGAGCTAGAGATGGATGTCAAATGCAAGCAACTCTGCAGTTACGGTCAAAGCATTGTATGTAGAGATGTCTGTTTTTACAAAAATAGAAAGTCACAAACTACTGAACTCCCCAATTGTTTCCAGCTTCCTGTTACTGGAGATTTACTACAAAACAATTTAAACAACTCTTCATCTGCATTGTTAAGCTAGCAACAGGAAATGCTACTGCCGGTTGTTGTTTTTTTAAAGAGGCTTAACCCCTGCACCAACAATCGGCTGTTGAACATTTTCTGCTTTGTTTGAAAAGCCAGTTAAATTCTTGGCATAGCTTGTAAAGTGATCCTCTGCTGGCACAGAGCTAGCCACAGCGACATCAGGAAGCCCTGGTATTTCCCTGTTCTCCGGCATCTTTCGAGGGGGACACGAAATCACACCATCAGGCCTGTGCAAAAACTGACAGGCAAACTTGCCTATTAAGAAGTTCTGTGCAGTGACCGGTTGCTAAGCTACCGCATGACGTCCAGGCAGGCCCCGTTTCTACATTTTTCCATTACATTGTCCTCAGTCAAGCTAGCTAGCCTGAACAGGAGGAGTCCCTCAAACAAGTTAGCTCTCTATAGAGATCAGCAAGAGATTACAAAAGCCCTGCAGGGCATTAGCTGCCTGATCACATGAATTTCAGCTTAGGAGTATGACTTGTGGGCACAGCGTGACAGACAATGCACTTGTTGCGGTGTACCCAACTTCTGTTTCCAAATGTGTAGTAAGTGGAACGATGGGAGTCATACTGTAGCTCCAGTGTTAACAGAAGCAGAAGGAAAACATATTGTTGGGATTTCAGAAGTACAAGTTCTCCTAGTGTGGAGCTCACAACAAGGGATGAGGGTAGGGTTGCCACCTGTCCCTAGAAAAATGTCATCAGTGGGGTTTTTTGGGGGGGAGGGGAACCTTTTGAGGACATACTTAGATTCTAAAGCATCTTTGGCATGCATTGTGTATAGACAAAACAAAGGGAGGTTACAATCTGGATTTGGACGAAAGAACTCAAGTTCTTCCGTTTTTTACGGACTGGTCCAGTATAGCTCGCCAGAGCTCAGTAAAACTTAAGAAGTGCCCTTCTGACAGGTGGGAGAGGAGGAAGTAAAGCAGCAAGTCCCTTTGAAGTCATGCACAATACACTTCCTTCAGCAGCTGTTCACATCTGGGATGAGGGCAACTGGTGTCTACATCAAAATGCACGGCATCCACGCAACTCATGTATTAAAATTAATATGTGGTTCTGAATGCCCAGACATACTTGGAAATTTGAGTGAAGACCTGCAGAGGAAAAGATGTTCTGCCTCTCATATGTAAAGCAGTACATTTTTAAAAGCTGGAAATTAAAAGCCACATTTGCATAGCTTTCCCCCAAAACACAGATTTGAATATGCTGTTTGTCCAGCTGTGTAAACACCAAGGCCAGAAAGCCTTCCCCTGTCCGGCTGCTAATATACCTGTAAGATAGGATGTATATCTTCTGAATGGAGAGAGATTATAGCAAGAGGTATTTGAATTATAAATACTACTGCAGCAATATGAATTACAAATATTCCTATTAAAGAGTAGGCAATATTGCTTAGGAATTGTAAAGCAGGCAACAGTGCCTCTCTCTCCAAATAAAATCCTTTAGCTATAACCACAATGTTATGAGGATTGTCTTGCTGACTCAGACTTCTTCCCTCACTGGCCTCCACCACACTATCAGTGGGGAGCTCCCAAGCATGGCAGAAAGTAGATAGGCCCTGCCCCCAGTAATCAGAAGTACATGCCAGTGTCAGAAAGGGGGGTGGGGACTGGTGGCTGTTTAAGTAAAGGGATGGAATAGAAATGGTTGAATTGAATACTGCATTTATTCAGCCAGGTCACTTCTTTGGAAGTTAGAACTTCAAACATTACATTCTCTCTTGCTTGCTGCATATTCCTCACTTCGTAATTTATCCTTGTGATAAAGGTTCATACAGTCAAAACACATTGGATTCAATAGCAGGTGGGATTGCCAAAGTCATTTTCCTGGAACCTCACACTCTCTTTTCATTTATTATTTTTTAATTGCCAAGTACGTAAAACTGAATGTGCACAAGTTAAATGCATGTAAGTTGTGAGTTACCTATATTTTCACAGCTACATGTTTCAACAAAATATACTTTTCATTTGCTTTAGACTTCCTAGATTTCTCATGCTGCGATATCAACACATCCTCCAATGTATTTCCAGTAGAAAAAGAGTCAGCTTGTCATGGAACAGTATATATCATTTTTAGGCAGTTGAAGCAGCCTTAGTAAAGGCCCACGGGGGGCCACTGCTAATCCACTAAAGCATTTCCCTTCTACAGATGAATATATCAATATACACAAATGAACTGACGGCATACATTTGCAACTGAAACTGGTGTAAGTTTATTTGCAAGTTTACTCCAACAATCAGACACCTGGAAGCAAATCACCCATTTTGTCACTTCAGAGACTACAATGGAAGGCTACACTTCAGTAAGACTTTCAGAAGTCATTAAATACTTGCTTTTTTATTATTTTTTATTTTACAAATTTATAAATGGCTTCACAACCTAAAGTCATCAAAGTAGTGTACAAGTTAAAATGACAACTAAAACCATTCTTACAAACTGTAAAAACAATAAAACAATTTCTACAGGTGCACAGTTGATATTCCATAAATGACTGAGCCACACCTCAGAGAAAACCTCAGAAGGCTGGATGGATCTGCAATTTGAAAAGTCTTGTTTCTAGTACAGTGGTACTTCGAGTTACAAATGCCTCAGGTTACAAACGCTTCAGGTTACAAACTCCGCTAACCTAGAAGAGTTACCTCAAGTTGAGAACTTTGCTCCAGGATGAGAACGGAAATCGTGTGCCAGCAGCGCAGCGGCAGCAAGAGGCCCCATTAGCGAAAGCATGTCTCTAGTTAAGAACAGTTTCAGATTAAGAACAGACCTCTGGAACAAATTAAGTTCGTAACTAGAGGTACCACTGTACAGCTTAAGTACCCCTCTAGGACATGCAGTGCTCTCAAAAGTGCCTCATCTGAGGAGCACGGTTGCCAAACAGGGATATATGGAGCAAGCTGATGCCTTAGGTAACATGGACCGGAGTGAGAAGTAGTGAGGAGGCTCAAGAGTTTCCTGTGGTGTTTGTTGGCATTTGTCTGTCTCAAGAGTCAATGGAGTGTGCCTCTTGGGATGAAGTCAAACCACTGGAGAATCACAGTGTCTGCAGAGACTGGGAACTTGCAACTGCTGCCTCCTGAGCTGTTTTTGCTGCATTGGCAGTGCCCTCCTCGGGGCACAAGTCTGGGCTGTGTGCATGGAGGTCCTGGGTTGCCCAGATGACAAGACCCTCCTCTCGGCCTCACTGATCTAGTCCAGAGGAAAGCAGAGCAATTTGGCACCAGTTGCTGGAAGGAGCCATCCAACCATCTTAGGGACTCAACTCCAGATTTGTTTGGGGTTTACTACTTAGCCCTTTCAAGGGCTAAGATGTCCCGCAAGGCAGCAGGTGTGGATTTTTCAGGTTTACTCCCAAAGCCTTCCTCATGAATGAGTATAGGCAGCAGAGATTTAGGATCAGAGTTTTCCTTCTCTTAGATGGGCTACCTTCCCAGGTTGACAAGCCTCACCTGCCCCATATTTCCCTCTACAGCACGTGCAGTACCAGCCTTCTTGACCGTCAAACCCACTATTGGACTCGTCCATTCAATCCATCGTAGTCTATCTTCACATGCAGAAGAAGTCCCTAACTCACCAAGGGTTTGAGACCCATTGGCTAGTCTCACCTAGTTTAGCTGGTCAATGAAAGCCCGTTTCTCAGGGTGTGGCTGCTGTTGTATGCTGGCAGCTACTAGGAGCCACAGGTGAGAGCTGAGTGCAGAGTAGGGACCAAAAGTGGACAAACTACCCCAGAAGGAGCAAGTCCCAAGAGAGGTTCTACCCCTCCCCTAGCACCCGATACATTGGGGACATTAAACATAGATATTTTTACAGCAAAACCAAGATGTAACTACAGTATTAGAAAGAAAATGTAAGAATTTTATGTCTTAAAAAATAGTATCAAGCAGAACACTTGATGAGCAGTTCTGTACATCTTTATGGGCATGCACAATTTATGTGGGGCTTATTTCACAATAGCACCTCAGGGCCACTTCTGTTGCATGTAATTAGCTAAGGTTATTGGTAGATGAAAGACTGCAAGCACAATTAAGTTCATGCTGAAAGCAATGTTTAATTTTAGTTCAGGCTCAGCGCTTTGCCTCATCTGTTTTGGAAACACATAGCTCAGCTCCAAGAAATGCAACATAATGAAAAATGCCTCTGATTATGTGCAGAATGCCTTCTCCTCTCTGTTGAGTAACCATACCAGCCCACAAGCATCTGGGAATAAACTTTCTAAATAAGAATTTGAGCCTTTCAGGCAATATAAGCCCTGGAACACTGTATGAAGAAAGTGCTGCTCAGCATGACTATGATTCAAGACTGTGCACAGAGGAGGAAATGAGGATAAGGTTGCAGAAGGACTCAGAGGGTAGAAATTTGCAAGGTCTGGAGCGGCCCTGACCTTCCTGAACTTGATCTTTGGTCTTTTACCAGTCTGCAGTATTGTGAACAAAAGTGAACCATTATTAGGCGCAGCTCTATCTCCCAGCAATGTCTGAAGCATGCAAGGCGAAAGCGGTCCGTTTTCACCTTGCATACCCCAGTTAATTCATTCCTCATCGGGAGAGCAGGGAAATAAAGCTGAGACATTTTGCTGAAGGTACTAAACTGAAAATCTTCACTTTAGAACGGTACATCCAACGTGTTAATTTGTGATTAGGAAGACAGGAGCCACAAGGCACAAACTATCACATTTCCCAAACTGTTAGAAACACCACAAAAGTAGTTCGGAACATCTTACACGGACTTTCAAAGAGAGGTGGCCACATCCCACAAATGGAGGGAAAAGCCCAAAGTGTTAGGTTTCAGCTCATTGCCATCAATAGCCAGTGTCCTTCCAGACAAAGCACAATAAAGCTAAAGCTAAAAAAATTAGATCATTATCATATTTCATACTAATTTGCACCGGGAATGTTTATGTTGAAAATGTACTGACTTGGGGGGGGCATGTTAAGCAATAGTTAAAGTTAACCCACTGAAAGGCAAATGTTGTATCAGCTCAAACATTGCAGGTTGCATCTTCCAGACACAAAAGGCATCTTCTAGCCCTCAGGCCTTCAACGAGTAAACGAGGCATGTACTCCGTATTTCTAGAACATCTGGCTATACACAAATGTCACAAACTACTTCCAACAGTGGTGATGTTACGTTGCAAAGCTGCTGTCAAGAATCCTAAACTAAAGCAAGTTCAATTCACTTAAGCCGCGAACCATCTGCTGCTGCATTCCTAGCCAAGATTAATTTGTGCCATGTTTGTCAACCATGCCTAGTGATCGTCATAAGTCTCCTGCCCTTGGATCCAAGCAGAGTGCCTTTACTCGTATTCTAAGAAGCCTTCCCTCGTTGGCTCTGCCAGAAGCATGGAAGCCAATTGTTACAGCATGGCTTGCTTTCAACATTATCACGACCCTTGCCAGTATTCCAGTTGTTTACCCTTTTATAGGGAGAACTGAATTCCACATTGTAACCAGGTCAGCATGAGACTGCAGTACTGGAAACAGATTTTCCAGACTCCTAGGTAAAAAGGAGCTTAAGAAGGCAGTTTCATACAGCAGTGATTCCTGGGGACTTCATTAGTAGAAGTGTTATGGCCTCCTTCTGGACATATCAGCAAGTTTTTAGAAGCCTGTTTATTATCCACTGTCTTTTCTATGGAAGAAACTCCTGGGTATCCATAAACATTCAAGGGGTATGGAGGGGGGCGGAGTTTTATCTACCATGTCTGATCATTGCCCAAAAATCTCTCAATGCAAACAAATGCATTCCATCACCAGCAGGAAACTGCCCTGTGCCTATGCTTTGCATTTTGCCAATTCCACTTTGATAGACATTGTAACTAGGCCTGGGCAATATATCCATATATTGCCCAGGACCGGTATTAGGTGCAGATCGCGATGACAGCTTCAAACAGTGGTATATCACTGGTGAAACCACCTCCTCCTGAGTCCCTCTACCTCCAGCGCCCAGCGGGCTGAGAGAGAAACAAACTGCAGCCGGCGCTGGAGGCAGAGGGACTCAAGAGTGGTGGCGGTTTCACCAGCGATCTGCCTTCATACAGCTGCAGAGGGAGAAACAAGCTGCTTCGGTGTGGTGTGATACAGCTTATTCCTCCCTCTGCTTCAACAAGCCCCCTATCCCTCTGGCACACACACGCACCAGTGGGATGTGGGGCTTGCTCAGCCGGGGGGCGAGAAGGCTCAAAGAAGCCCGTCTGCCCACCCATCAGCTGAAACTCTCCAGTCTCCCTTGCCCATCTCAAGGCAACAGTGGATACTGCCTCAGCTGCCACCACCTTGGACGGGTCGTGGGAGGTGCGAGCGGGAGAAGCAGACCACTCGCCCCACCCCGCTCGTGCCAAGGCAGTGGATGGGTCTGCCTCGTCCGCCACTGCTTTGACATGGGCTCCTTTCCGACATTGTGATATACTGCCATATCGTGGTGCCTAGCTGGCAGTATATGACTATGTTGCAAAACAGTTAACGCTCAGCCCTAATCTTAACTCTTGTTTGCTTGCTGCTGTATTGGGTGGGACCCTCTACACCTCTCCTTCTGCACTGAAAAATTCCAGAAGCACAACTAGTAAAGCAGTAGATGCACGACTGTGGTGCGCAGAACAACTCCCTCATCTATAAACAGTGGTCAACAGAGCGCCATTTGAAGAAAAATGTCAAGATGAGTTTCATGGTGCCAAGTAAAGCGATTGTCTATAGCTGTAATCTCATCCATGCCCTCAAGATGCTTTAGAATACGCATGCACGGGATATTTTTCTATAATTAGTTACGTTCTTTTAAAGTATTTGGTCTCTGCAAACCACACACAGTGTCCAGTGCTCAGCAAGCACTTATAGCCTAACTGCTTGCACTGCAAAAATCAGTCTGTAGCAAAGGACCATTGCAGAAGGTGAGGTAGAACAGTTCACACAGGGGAAAGGCAAAGCTGGATAGGAAATAAACTGTACACCATGTTCTGCTCTGTACTGAGATGTATTGTGCCTTCTTTGCTCATGTGGTTCTGGGATAGCATGAAAAGAATGGGAACCAAGACTGTGAAAAATGCTGCGTATTCACATTAAGAACAATTCAGATCAGATTGTAGCCATACAAGCCAACAGTACAATGTATGTTAAAGGTACACATAATGTAGACATCTTCCTCACATTTCCCCCACCCGCCAATCATCACACTACAATCTGTCTTACGTTAACGGGAGTTTCAGATTGACGCTACTGTGAATGAAGTAAAGAAAGAGTTATCATCATTCTCACACAATTGCTACCAGCCAGTGTTAGGACTCTCTTTCCCCAATACAAAAAGTAATAATCAAACATACTACACACACACACACACACACACACACACACACAGTATACAGATTTAAAAAAGAATTTATTATTTACCACCAGTATGTGTATTGTGAGAGTCCCATGGACTGCAAGAAGATCAAACCTATCTGCAAGAAGATCAGCCCTGTGTGCTCACTGGAAGGACAGATCCTGAAGCTGAGGCTCCAATACTGTGGCCACCTCATGAGAAGAGAAGACTCCCTGGAAAAGACCCTGATGCTGGGAAAGATTGAGGGCACAAGGAGAAGGAGATGACAGAGGATGAGATGGTTGGACAGTGTTCTCGAAGCTACCAACATGAATTTGACCAAACTGCAGGAGGCAGTGGAAGACAGGAGTGCCTGGCGTGCTCTGGTCCACGGAGTCGGACATGACTAAACAACTAAACAACAACAACAATAACATAAACTGCAGCTTTGCCAGTTAACTTTTAGCCATTACCCTGGTGTAACTGATCTCCTTTAGAGCTGCATAATGATTGTCAATTGGGCTTCCTATATTCTTGATTTCCTCCCCTATCTGTTGTGGGGTAGGACCGGAGTTCTGCTTTTTACACCACATGCGGGAGGAGAAGGGTGAGCAGGTAAACCAACAGAGGAATGGAAGAAGGTACACCTGGACCCATTTTTTCTCACCCGATATGTTTCTCTACAGAACTGTGAACTCCACCACCGCAGGTCACTGGGCCAACCAAGTCTCTTGGCCTAACTCACCTCAGCCTGTTATTGTCTACATGGCTATTTCTCCCAGAGTGAACAAGAGGGTGTTAAAGATGTCACTGAATCGACATCTCTTCAACTTTTGATCAAGTGACTCCAAGGTTGTCATTTTTAGGATGACCCAATCTGCAGAAAGGTCCTCAAATGCATGCAGTTGTGCCAATATAGCTTGCAGTACCAAAGTCAAATGGAAGAGCAGAGGGTTATGTGTGATGTCTCCAGAACCCAAGCCCAATGTGATCATACCTAGCTGCCCAGTTCTGGCAGTGTGGCTCTGTAGCAGCTACAGCCCACCTTGCTGCAATAGTTATGTTCGCAACACAAGCACAACAGTGCTGTTTGTGACCTTATTGTGTGTTTTGCATTTTTATTTTGTATTTTGATGCTGTGAACTGCTCCGAGATCTTCGGGTGAAGGGTGGTACACAGATTTAAAGAATAAATAATGAAATAATTTATGCTCCACCTATAGCATGTATTCAGTGACAAGGCAGTTCATAGGACTGGGTTGCTAATCTCAAACATAATCAAGAAAAAAAATCAAAAATATATATTCTACTTTGATGCCAGAAGCTTTCCGCAGCCGACAATGTCTGCCCAATACCTAAATCTGATAATAGTGCAAATGCTAAAAAATTAGCAGTCACAGAAAAAGTAGCTGCAGGGCTGTTCTTCACACAGTACCGCAGAGGCTCACAGTTAAATTATATTTTTAAGGTGATTGTGAGAGTCACAGCTTCGGAAATATCTTCACTAATTATAGCACAGAATAGAGTCTAAGCGAACTTGAATCCCCTCTTACCACTGAGAAGAACTTTACTTTCACCATCAGCTTGAAAGCACATGGTTCATTCGCACAACGCAATATGTCCTTATTACAAACAATTTTGCACGCTATACTAAAACTTATAACCAGTTGGCAAGTCTTTCATATTACAGATTATACTGCACATATGGTTTACCAGAGAAAACAAGCTTGCACTGAGGAATGGACACCACATAGTGGAAAAACTTCTTAATGAAAGTGGGTGCAGTCAGGTGCGCAGACACTTTTCAAACCCAGACAGCATCCTCTTTTTTGAGTGTTGTCCTTTTCTATTCAAAGCCCTTTTTGTCACATGTTTCCATGTACCCCATTCATATATCCGTCTCGGGTGCTGGTCAGGACTTACAATGCCCAGTAACTGAGGATAACTCCCTTACCTTGGATAAAATGCCTCTTGGGGATTGCTTCTGTCCATTGCTGCTGTCCCACCTTGGCGCCTCTGGCACTGCCATGCAGCCTTCGTGGACAGTCTTTTTCTCTGCCCAGAATATAATGCACACCCTGGGGAAAACACTGCCAGCTCCACGTTGCCCCCTCTCTTCTATTAACACTCCAAGAAGCAGTGCAGAAAATGCAGTGCAATATTTGTGCTTCTTGAGTAGCAATCTATCCAGGCTTTCATAAAGGTTTCCCACATCTGCTGGAAGGCGATTGGTTACTGCGACTCATCAGTTCTGCTGCTTAGTCACCTCTGTCACTCCAACCTGTGCCAAGTTGGAACTATTACTTCACTTCACAGCACATGCCGTACCAGTTAGCAGTCGGTTCCTGTAAACTAGTTGCTCCATTTCAAATCGAATGCTTCCCTTTCTTTCAGGACAAAAGCAACAAGCTTAAAGTTGTACAAATGATATGGTGAAATGCCCAAGATATGGAGACTGCTGACAGCAGCAAGGGGATGATGAAACCTTGCAAACATCTGGAGAAAGTCCCAAACTAAATAGAGACATTTATCCAACAGGCGCTAGTGTAATTATCTTTCTGAACATTCTCTGGGCAACGAAAGAACTCAAAAGAGCATGTTATCACAGCGCAAAGTGACATTTTGTTAGAAAACTGCTTTTGTTTTGATTACGTGACGTCTTCAGATTACTGGATGCCTTTTGACACAAGAGAAAATTTCCCGAGAAGCCAAAAGCAATGGCTGGTTCAAGAAGAACATGCCCACTCTTCCTCCTTTTAGCCTGACCTTACAACCAGCTTTGGAGGGCGTATCAGTAGCTGTGCCACCGCCACCTCACAAAGCATGACATTATACTGGAACTTTAGCAACTACATACCAGTCAGAGGCACATTGGCACGAGTGCTTACAACTGAGTTGTTCAACATAAAAATATGAAAAAGGAGCAATGGGTTCATCTTCAGTCATCAGCAGTTTAGTGTAAGGCACCTTCATGCATTCCTAATAAGGCAGCAGCAAATTGGTGGAGTTGCACCAAGGGATGTGGGTTGCCCATTATAAATATTTGGGCTACCACACATGAAAAAGATAAAAGGCATGGAGGAGCACTTCTCTGATGGTTATGCTTTGTCTTCTTATAATGGAACTTCAAAGAACAAAGGAAAACAATTAAAATCTGTGAAAACTACAATAGGCTTTCAACGGTAGGAAAAACTTTTAAAGACTAAAAACAGCTAACAGATGTTTGGCATTGGTCTACCTTGGTACAGATAAACTATCACAGCACAATTCCATGTTTTTTCAGTATTGTCTTCTTTGAATTTCGCCATTGTGAGAAGAACACAATGAAACAGTGTTTTTCAGTAAAGCACAAACCATTTCCTTCATGTTTCCATCCATTATGCAGTTGCAGAAAATAAAATACCGTATTTATCCATGTATAAGACTAGGTTTTTTCCCTTTAAAATAATGTCTAAAATTAGGGGGTGTCTTATACACGGATACATCTCCCCGCATTTTCTTAAATCTGAGTCCCCAAAAATAGGGGGCGTCTTATACATGGGGGAGTCTTATAGAAGGAAAAATACGGTAATTTATAAGCTTAGATCCACAGTAGTTCAATAATCCTAAATAAATATGTGCACCCCTTGATTTTGCAACTTCCATGCAACCCCCAAGTTCACCTGGGGGTGCATCCTTAGAATAAATACAACTACCCAGTTGCAAAATTTATATTCAAGACTTTGGTACATTCCACAAGGCATCCATGAGTCAGATGTTTGTGATTATGAAATCAGTCCCCCCACCCCAAGCGGGGTGATATGAATCCTGGGTTTGCATTGTTCTATGGAACAAAATGACTGTCTAAATGAGCACATGGAAAGGCAATTGGGGTCATGCTCCTACAAATACAAGGAATCTGTGTGAACAGAAACTATGTGCCTATACCACCATGGATGAGTGAACACACAGAGACTCTGTGCATGAAGGAATCTTGAACACAGGCAAGTCAAAGGAAAGGCTAGCAGGCGTGGCCCAGGTCCACACTCCATGCGTTCAGTTAAGAAGATAAGAAGAGCCCTGCTGGATTAGCCTTATCAGGGCCAGACTCCTATTTCCCACTGTAACCAACCAGATGCTTATGGGAAGCCCAGAAGCAGGCCCAGGGTGGGGTGGGGGACAACAGCCCCCTCTGCCTGTTGCACTCCTTCTGCTTCTGATCATGGCAGGAAGATATAACAATCATTACTTGACCAATTATCATTTTATCCTCCATTACTCTGTTAACTACCTTTTAAAGCCATCTAAGATGAAGAACATCACCACATCTTGTCGTAGTGTCATAGTTCAATTATGCGCTTTTTAAAGAAGCACTTCCCTCTGTCTGTCCTGAATATCCCACCATTCAGTTGCTACACTTATATACGAGTGAACGGGAGCATAATTTTTTCAATCCAACAAAGCCTGACCTGATGCATTTCCACAAAGGTCAAATGAAAACTGGGCGCATAAATGCCATTTTCACATAATGGATAATGCACATATGCTTCCTGACAAAAATAGAGGTTGCATCTTAATATACTGTCCATAGGCATTCAATGCATGCAAGACTGTGTGTCATTTGTGCACACGCAGATTTCTAATTCTCCTGCTACTATCTGTACAGATCCTTATGTTGTTCTCTATTCAAAGAGAAACTATTCAGCAAAAGCATGTGTAGCCGCAGAAAAACAACATCCACTTTTGGTTTTCTAATGCCCTTCCCCTCCTCTTCATGCCGCTTACAGTTAACCGTGTGGGTAGGAGGCTTTCTTGCCTGCAATTTGGGTCAGTTCAAAGGGCTTCGAGACTAATGCAAATCTGAAAAGGAAACCCGTAACGTATGCCATTGCTAGGGGGATTGCATAAAAATGGCTTTATCTGTGTTGACGTGTTTGGCTTGGCTTGCTGCCACCAGAAAAAGGAAACACACGGTGCATCCCTGGCTTTTCTTTCGTAAGAGGAAATCACCTCCCATGTATGCAAAGCGGTGGAAATGCTCCCTCGCAGGCATTATATGGTAGCACAACACTTGCTTCCCTTAGGGGCCAAACTAGACACCACATGGGTGATGTAAGGCCAGGATCTGTAATTTCAAGTAATTTGTGGCACCACACAGCTGTTTTGATGATCATGGATATGGCAAATTAACGTTTTCTAACTCTCCTTTTCCTTTCTACCTCTGGATTTTGAGAGATGGCTGTAATTACACCTGCTGGAATACCGAGACCATGTTCATGTGCAGAGGATAAGCCAGTACAGCATTGCTTTCATGCCTTCAGATTTCTGGCTGGGATGAACAGTTTTCTTCCATATTAAACAGGATAAAGATCCTGCACCTTCCGTAGTAAACATCCGACTCAGTTTCATTTCTACAGCTATCATGACACCTTTTACAAAACCCGACAAGTCTGGGCTACGTGTTAAGGACGTTAGGATGGAAGACGGCCCCAAAACTCCACAGTGATGAATGGCGGTGGTACATTCCATGAAAACGGAAACCAGAAATGCGGATGCCAAGAAGGAACAGCACAATGGCAGCTGAACCACCCCTAATTGAGAAACGGAAATCCTGGGCCTGCTCCAATGGAAAATTTATAACAGAAAAGCAAACTATCTTCCTCCAGATAAACACACACTTATCATGCCTTCTAAAGCCTCTAAGGCAGGTCTAACCCATCTATTGCTTCTGTCCTGATGCTCTCCTATCTGCCAGCTGCGATGCTGGATGGTTCTGATATAAAATTAAGGCCTCTTGAACACTTGGTTTACTATCCCCCTCACACATTTGCTTTTGTTACATAGGATAAGAATCCACATTCTACTGTGAATTATCACAACAATTAAGGAGCTTGGCTTCCATCAGAGCTCCTGTGATGCGCTAGCTATTGCATGGGTCATAGACTGGGGAGACCCCAGTTCAAATCCTTGCTCAGCCACAGGGCTTCTGGGTGATCGTAGGCCACTCACTAGCTCTCAACCTAACCTATTTCACAGAGTTACTGTGAGGAGAGAGTAGGAGATTCATGTATGACACTCGAGGAAGTGGCAGGACAAATGCAAAAAAAAAAGTATGGAAAGTTCACATTTGATTACAGGATCCACAGCTTAGTGCAGTGCTTTGCATGCAGGAACTCTGAGGTTCAATCCCCGACTTCTCCAGGTGTTTGTCTGTTTGTTTGAAAACAGAGTAGCAGATACAGTGGTGCCCCGCAAGACGAATGCCTCGCAAGACGAAAAACTCGCTAGACGAAAGGGTTTTTCGTTTTTTGAGCTGCTTCGCAAGACGATTTTCCCTATGGGCTTGCTTCGCAAGACGGAAACGTCTTGCAAGTTTGTTTCCTTTTTCTTTTCTTAACACCGTTAATACAGTTGCGACTTGACTTCGAGGAGCAACTCATAGCCTGGTAGCCTTTTTTGAGGTTTTTAAAGACTTTGGTGATTTTTGAAGCTTTTCCAAAACTTTCCCGACACCGTGCTTCGCAAGAAGAAAAAAATCGCAAGACGACAAAACTCGCGGAACGAATTAATTTCGTCTTGCGAGGCACCACTGTAACGTGAAACATCTCTACCTGAGACCCTGCAGCATTTTTCAAGAACCAGTGGTTCTCCAGATGTTGGAACTACAACTCTCATCATCGCTGACCATTGGCCTTGCTGGCTGGAGCTGGAGTCCAGCAACATTTGGAGGGCCAAAGGCTCCCAGTTCCCACCCTAAGGAGCTGCTGCAAGTCAGAGTAGACAGTGCTAGGCTAGGTGGACAGTTACTTGGGCATGGTATAAGGCAGCTCTCAACGTTCCTTTGCATTTAAGAGATAACAACATTTGACCTTCAATAGGAACAAGCTGTTCAGGAGGCATAATGCAGCAAAGCTTTTGAAACGGGTTATCTTGGCATGAAAAAGCTATATACAGAATTGAAATTACAAATTGTTGCCATTGACCCGTGCTTTTACTCACATGACCTTTGACTACAACTTTCATCCTCTCTGAACTTTAAAAGTAATCCTATGCAGGCATTCCCCCCAGCCAAGCTCTTTCTTTCTTTGTTTTTAACATCAAGTTAGTCATATACGTGAAACCAATCTACTGTTTTTTAAAAGCCCCATCGTTTCTTACTGCTGCCACTCCGTTCAGCTTTGTTAGAATGTCAGGCTGATGATTAGTCAAAATCAGCAGGCAAAAACAACTAACACTCAGTAGTAGCAATGGCCCATGTGAGTGTGACCAGTCCCTGGTCAACATTTCCTGTTGAGCTGCTCCTGAGACAGAAACTGCAATTAAAACAGTTGACTGGAGATTTCAAGTTTGAGTCATTCTGACAGTTTGGGATTATTATTCTTTTTAATTTTTAAAAAAGGAAGAAAAGTAATCACAACCTCAATTCCTTCCATGCTAATGAGTCAAGTGTGCAGCCATCAAGAATGTGAGGTGTAAAGGAAAGAAAGTCCCAAGGAAAGTTCAAATGTCACCTCAGCACAAACTCACTAGAAGTGCTTCCAGATCATGGCTAATCTCTTCTGCCTGTAAACTGCAAGAAGAAATGAAATTAACTTCTTGCACTAGTGAGGGCATTATATTTTCAGCGTTCTGTCTACTCTAGTGGGGTTGACATAGCTGTATAGACAGAGAAGGTATAAGTAACCTGAGCAGCCATTCTTTAAATAATTTATTTTAATTCTTCTCTTTGGTGCTCTAATGGTTAGGATTTGCTGTGCTCACTGCCCAGGAAGGGAATCTTTTTTTGGGGGGGGGGGCTCTACCTCCTTGTGTGCCTTGCAAGCAGAAGGTTGCAAGTTCAATCCCAGGCATCTCCAGGTCAGGTTGGGAGAGGCTCCTACATGAAATCCTGGAAAAAATGCTGCCAGTCCGTGTAGACAATACTGAGGTAGATGGACCAATGGTTTGACTTGGTATAAGGCAGCTTCCCATGTTCCTATTGGGGTTTTTTTTTTTTTCATTTTTGCTATAGTGCTTACTTGTTGCAGCCACAGTTGTCCAATAACTGACATAATGAGTTGTTATTATTATTATTATTATTATTATGCAAAACAAAGTGTTGGTTTGGACCCGAATAAATCATACTGAGGGTAGACTCACTGAAATCAATCAACAAGTTTTTAGATTGGGGAAAAATAGCTATTTTTTAAATAGGAGGGAAACCCCCCATTTTCTAATCATTTATTTAATTAGCAGGATAACACTCTTCAGTTTAAGCACTATTATTTTAATATTTTTAAAGAAGACATTGCCGGAGTGCAAATAATTAGTGCTAATTTTTTACAAAATAAAGAGGCTGATAGAATGGTGTCCACCCAAAAAGTGGCCAGTTTCACACATGAAAACCACATCTCCTGAAAAGACACAAAAATAGCACTAAGGATCATGCGTATTAGTTGAGAGTGCACTGGCGTTCCATTTCCCCTCTTCAAACAAGGCAGGTTTTCTGTGGTTTAACTAAGGTGGGGCAGTTTCACACTATACATCTAATGTGGTGTCAGCCTAGGGGAAAAGATCCTGGTGTACACACCACCATCCTGCCCTCAAAGATGCATTGTTCCCATCCACCAATCTGGACAGACCTCTGTATCATCTCTACATTCCTCCTGCACAAGTATTCATGGTGGACCCTCCCCGTTTGGCAGAGGTTTTGGGCAGGGCGCAATAATAACCAGATAAACTCAATGCACACTTACTTGGAAATTAGCCCCATTGTACACAGCGGATTACTCCCAAGTAAATATGCATAGGATAGTGTGATCGGTGCCTCAGCCAGATGCACACAGTAAGTAAGCCAATGCATTATAGTAAAATTTGCTTGGAACATCTTTATTAGTGAGGAGGAATTTGCAAACACTGTAAGACAGAAGAACTCTATCCTTGATCCTCCCTCAAATGGAGTCACTAAATGTAGTCAATGCACAGAAGAAATTATTTAATGCTATTGACTTCCCAGTGTGAAAGCTCTTAAAAGTAGAGGAAATGAAGAGTGAGAGAATGAGGTAAGTTGGAAAAAAAGAATTATCTTGAGAATAATATATTGCACATAGCTGAACCAGCACATTATATGGAATTGGCAAGATCATAGCGCCTACATCTGAAACGAATCATTTTCCACTTATATAATAAGTGAGGCACTGAAGAGTGAAAAGCTTCATGATCTATGCCCACAGTAATGCTAGACTGAAAGTGTTTGCAAATGCATTTTCTCCATTTAATGGTTGGCATTTAATTAAAATTCCTTATAAAAGAACCATGGTACCGCTTTACCGTACCATGAACTTTAAATGAAAAGCAGGCTGTTCCCAGAAAAAATCAACAGAGATTTTAATAGTGTATATATTAGTAGTGTTACATTTACTGAAGCTGGACTGTAAATGCAAGATGAATGGAACAGAAGGGGTCAGTGCTAGGAGTGAGGCCAGGGAAAGCAGACTGGGGGAAATTACTTGGTACAGCTTGATGGTCATTAATGACCGGTGCGGTCTGACAATGCGGGGTTCAAACATGGGGTTCTCAGATCCATGTAGAAGCAGAATCATAGCTCCCATGATTCTCAGTGTCCCCAAATGTGCACATATCATCATTCAGAAATGTTGGGAACCACGAGAACTACATTTCCCACAGTTCCAAGCATGCTTAGGTTCCATTGCAAATGCTTAAGGAAAGGTCCATGGCCAATAAGAGATCTCAATGAGGAGCTTCTCTTTCAGGGGTGTTTTCATTAACAGAAGCCAACTGATGTTATGCCCTGAACACTCTTAACATATATTCTGAAAAGCTGTGAGGGTGTGCAGGCAAATCCTGATATAGAAACTGATTTGGCAACCCTCACCTGGGAGGGTGGCTCAATGCACACATGCCATCCCAGCTCAGGAGCTTCCTCAACAGCTGTTTTTCGGCCACTTGAAAACCCTTCTTCTGCAGACCCTGTGCAACCGTCCAGAAAAAGAACCTTGGTACTCTCTGGAAGCCCAAGCTGCCATGCAATAAATACCACTGGACCTAAGGGATAGTTTTACAAAATTGCAAGTGACTTAACCTTTTATAAATCCAAATCACACAATGAGGTCAAGGTGGGTCAAGGCAGGTGCCATATGCAAACACCCACCAGATTGGTCTTCCCTTCTCAGATATTTTCATATGGAAATCAGGGAAATATTATGAAAATATTTGTGTATGTCAACTTTCTAAAAATAAGATCCAATGAATGCATAGTAGATGATGCCCAGCAAAGAGATGTACTAGAACACTAGTTTTACAAAGCTTTTTAAAAATTTATAATCTTGCTTCACCTTTTGTCGACTGATGTTTCTTCTATCCTTGTTCCATGGAGAACAGTATTTCAGTTTTTCATCCTATATTCTATCTTTCCTACCCCTTATTTGGACTTGTCATTCCTTGAATTTGTCTTTCTTCCTTTGTCTTTTCAGTGTTCTCTCTCTCTCTCTCTCTCTCTCTCTCTCTCTCTCTGGCGCAATCTCAAGCTCACTTTTTCTTCAACCATAATCCACCTGGACTACCCCACCAGTGCAAGAACTGCTTTTGTTTACAGCAGCTGTTCATTTGCCAAAGAGGTTTAATCAGAAGTTCTAAACTTTTGACTTTCTACTTAAAGTGACTTTGCAGATGAACACAATACAAATCATTGTAATAAATGCTAAATTCCTGGACAGTCCTCATCTCCCTCTCTGTTTTCTTCTCATTCTTTGCTATCCAAAGCTTTTACTAGCACACTGACTTAAATGTACACCCACACGTTCAAAGGGGCCAACCAATCATGCACACTTGCTCCAAACCAAACGCACCCACACACTTCCCTTCCTTCAGCTATAATCTTGTGCACCTACCCACATGCCACACGCTCCATCTTCCTCTCTTGCCCCCCCCCGCCCCCCACCCGGCATGCACATGTACCATGTGATGAATGGAAATTTAAAGGCTGGTAGTTTGCTAACATGGTGTTCTTTCAGACTATTCCCAACCACAGGAAGTGCTAATGCGGAATCAGAAAATGCCGCAAATCCCTCTTCGATCAAACACCGATAATGTGTTGGCACTCCTTCATTTCACAATACCACTCATTCCTTAAGGTAGCTTTAAAAAAAAAAAACACCTGAGGGTTTTGTCGCACAAGACTTCAGAACACAATCCTGTTTTTAAACCATTATAAATGTAGACAGAGACACCCCAGTTGAAGCACGGGACTGGGTGTGATGCTTTCTCCCATTGCAACTCAGCAAGGGAGCTTGTAAGGACAAATGACTAAGCAGGAAAAAGAAGTGATTGTAAGAAAAATGCCGTTGCTCAATTGAAGCACAAGCACGGCGGGCTGCTTCTGTTCAGACCAGACTGTATTTGGCAGAGACATGGAAATGGTCAAGTCATATCAGGCCAGCTATACTCACATCAAGCCATCCTATACTTGTTCGGAGGGACTGCAAAGTACACCTTTCAGACTCCCCTCTTGCAAATAAACTTTCTGAACTCAATAAGACTCTTGATCCACAAGGGAACTTTGTGACTGTATTCCATAGCATCCCAGTTCTCAAAATGGGAGGAAAGCATACCCGAGGAACTGACAGGGCTGCAAGAAAGGGCTGCAGGTTTTTTTCCCCCGTAAGGAATGCCTTGGCCTCTATAACCTCCACAGTTATTATCAGAGGAAGCCCTGCTAGGAGCTTCTTGTCTTTTGAGCTATGTTGTGCAGCCCCCAAAAGCAGATTCTTCCCCGCCCCTTTCTTCTCTTAGCACCTTTCTTATTTATTTTATTCATTTATGAATCACCTTTCATACGAGTCTCAAGGCAATTTACGAACATACAATAGCAGCACCTGTACAAAACAGCAAAACAACTAAAGGTAGGTTTTTTAACGGTGCAAAATAAACATCTCCTATAGAGAGACCTTTTCATCCCGCTGAAAGAGCTCACCGGACTGAAAATGTCTTCAATTGTTTCTGCAAAGTACAAATATTAGGTGCCTGTCAACAGCAGGGACGCTGTGCCACAGAACAGGGGCAGTCACACTGAAAGCCCTGCTCTGTGTTGGCGTGGAGTGTGCTTCTGATTCTTTTAGTTAACTTCAAAGAAAAACTCTGGCACACAACACAGTGAGCTACTGGGTATGTAAGGTCCTGAGCTTGTGGAAGTAACTGTCATGGCCAACGCTTCAGAGCCTTGGAAAAGCAGCTTTATTCACTGCGGCTTGTTAAAAGTCTGGAGGCTGGTGGTGATTATTATCTGAATTTTCACCTGGCTGCTTTCTATTTGTATTGTGTGCTGTTTTGACAATAAGGTGTGGTCCTTTCCTCTGGAGCAAAGTAACCTCTCTGGAATGGAACTAAAAACAAGCCTGTAAATCGTGGAGAGAGGTAAGTGCCTCAAACCATTTTCCTGTATGCTTAAGGAGGATCCCAGCAGCAGAAATTTTGTTCCTTTCTCATTGCAAAAAGAGAGAGCATCCCACCGTTCTGCCACCCCGGGATTATGGTTCTCTGCTTCTGGGATACAATAGCTAGCCAAATTCCAAGTGCTTTCCTTTATTCAGAACTCTTCACCAGAACTCCCAGAAAGAATTAGGATGCTCAAGTCCCAGGCTCAGCCTCTTCAATATTCTAAGTTACACTCTGCCCTCAATTTGACATGCAGAAGAGTTGCTGCTCACCCATCCTCACCTCTCCCCGCTCCAATCACCCCACTGGGATCCCTTGTCTCCCATTAACAATAAGTCTTTTCTCCTTCCTGTAGCTCTACTGTTTCTGAGCACCAGAAGTGTAAAAGCAGGGGCTGTCTTCTGGAGTTGCACTACAAAAGGTGCTCTACACTAGACAGCATAAGACAACCCTCTCCCCCCCAAAAAATTCAATCTTTGGGCCCTATACTTGAAAGTGCAGTAATTCTGAAATATCATACTACGGCTATGTTGTTTTGAAATGCCCTGAAACCACTTTTTTCCACTAAGTGTCATGCTAGATGGTTTCTTAAACTACTTCCTGTTCCAGAAACAAGAGGAGCAATTACAAATGAATTCAAAGCTTTTTTTAGAAAGACAGAAATATCTTAGAGAGACTGTTCTTATTTATGTCCTTAAAATTATGCCTGCACATGAATTTGGGAGGCATACCAGAACATACCCACAACCTGAACTGCAGCGAGGCAAACGGATTGCCAGATCCAGACTCCCAAAACACTAGAGTACTCAATACGTGCATTGTTGTGGTTCATCTCCACTGTGCAAACATGTAGATCCCATCATTACACATGTTTGCACAGCCTGCCCTTTCTCTCCATGCAGTTGTCTGTCATGAGCATGTGTAGCATGCTATTGGAAGGCAATTCACAAGGAGCAAAAGGATGGCTGGTGGCCTTTCCCCTTTGGTTTGAGACCACAGCAGGAAGTCTAGTGGTGGGGACCCTGGCCTCAATCCAGACACTTTCCACATTAAAATATGTGACTACTACTAGCATGGAAATCTAGCGTGGAAAATCTAGCATGGAAAATATTATTGATATTATCGCATAATATTATTTATCCAGTTAATTATAGCAAGCAAATGTTCTAAATGTGCTAATTAGATTTGTTGTAAAGGTAAAGGACCCCTGACAGTTAAGTCCAGTCACGGACGACTCTGGGGTTGCAGTGCTCATCTCGCTTTACTGGCCGAGGGAGCCGGAGTTTGTCCGCAGACAGCTTCCAGGTCATGTGGCCAGCAAGACTAAGCCACTTCTGGCAAACCAGAGCAGCACACAGCCGTTTACCTTTCTGCTGGAGCGGTACCTATTTATCTACTTTTTTTGGTGTGCTTTCGAACTACAATTTGTTGTAGGCAGTGCTATATGTGTGCACATCTCTCTCTGGCTCTTAGGAAAACACTATCTATTCCGGATCAGCATCATCAGTCGTTATAATTCAGAATCATATCTGAGCTATTTAATCAAGTGTTTTGCATTTTATGAAGCTGCTAGCACAGCGTTTTGCATTTCAGTAAAAGTGTATCCAATGGGTGGCAACCTTAAATTCCATTCTACACATGCCAACTTGGGAGTAACGTCATTGGGCAAAACAGGATTTATTTCTGGGAAAACATATTCAGGATCACATTGGAAGGAGTATTATAGGATCCTACTGCCTGCACTGAATGCTACCAGGCTGCAGAGTGACACAGTAGGCTGTAACGGAGTCACCTGCACAGGGCTTCCACTCTTTGTCGTAGGCTGGTTGAAAAGAAGACCTATATACCTTGCTCTATGCCCAATATCTTCAAAACTAATGAACTCTAGGACCTCTTAATGTCCTGGTGTGACCGGTGTTTTGTTTTGTTGGGCAACTGCAGACAACGTGTGCTGAACTCAGCACAGACCAAGCAATTTCCAAAGGTCATTTGGTGCTGAGTTCATTAGGTTCACATGGCAAGTTTAGCCTGTGGCAGTGCTACTGAATGCAGAAGTGAAGGATGCAGAAGAGCGGTTACCTTGGGATGAAAGAGTCAGATGACTAGAAGGGCTGTAGCTTCGTAGGCAGAGTACATGGTTTTTATGCAGGAGGTCTCGGATAGGCCTAGGGAAGACCCCTGCCTGAAATCCATAGAATGGCACAGTTGGAAGGGACCACAAGGGTCATCTAGTCCTACCACCTGCAATGCAGGAATCTTTTGCCCAATGTGGGGCTCAAACCCATGACCCAGAGATTAAGAGACTCATGCTCTACCAACTATTCATAATCCTACCCTATAGTGGTTTTCCAGAGCTTTCCATATCTAATATTGCCTTTAAAAATTAATTGCCACTTGGTCTTCATAGGTCATCATGCTAGCTGTTTAGTCTCAAGATCAGGACTTCTGCAAATATCTTATCATCTACCCCCAGAAAGAGGCACTGGGTAGTAGCCCCAAGGACAGTGTTTTCCTGTTTTATAACCTTAATCAGAGGTAATATAAACAGAGCTGGTCTCCCACTCACTCTTTATTTTAAAATACAGTGGTATCTTGGGTTAAGAACTTAATTCGTTCTGGAGGTCCATTCTTAACCTGAAACTGTTCTTAACCTGAGACACCACTTTAGCTAATGGGGCCTCCCGCTGCTGCCGTCGCACAATTTCTGTTCTCATCCTGAAGCAAAGTTCTTAACCTGAGGTACTATTTCTGGGTTAGCAGAGTCTGTAACCTGAAGCGTCTGTAACCCGAGGTACCACTGTAGTAATTTTGGAATTTTTTTCCCTCACAGCAGGATTCTTTTGGTGAGGGGAAACAAACACATAAAGCATAGCCAGTCTGTCCCGGCCCTCCTATATTTTCCTTAGTTATGAACCTCTCACCATGTTTCATTGAGAAAATGCTCTGTAAATTCCCCCCCCCCCCCATATAGTTATCACCAGAGCCTAGATGATATGGCCAACCCTCCCCTTCAAGTGAGCAAACAGGAAGGCAAAGTTTGTTTTGTTCATCGTTGGGCTCTACTTTTTTTGTCACCTGTTTCCTCCCTGGGCCCTGAAAGAGCAAAGCAAAATCTGCTTAATATGTGTATGTCCTGTCTCTCCTTCTCAATCAACAAAATTCATAATTTCCATAAAAGGCCACTTAGCATATACTTTTAATTATATTTTAATTCCATTCCATACTGTTCCAAAGCATAAGGAGGACAAATAGGTGTCAAGAAACACTTTCAGGCCAATTCTAATTAGTTCAAGGATAAGCCCGTTGAGTCTGATTCTTAAGTTTAGTTAGATGCATCTCAGGGGAACACTTTTTGGACAAGCTACATTCTGTAACATTTTCCACAAGTCTTTCCATAGGAGTCAATCCAAAAAGCCACCCATGGATACAAATCTGTATGTTGGAACAGGTCCTCAGCGAAGCTGAACAGAACAGCAAATACTTTCAATTTCCTCTCCCTCTCTTCCTCCCTCTCTGTAACTGGAAAGTATGTTGTTTGCTCAAGTTATGACAAAGCACTAGCTCACTGCCTGGTATTGAATGTCCATCTAGCAAATCAGTTGAATAGCCCTACTGTTAGTGTCTGAAGGAATGAATGGCTTGCCTCCTGGCCACATGCAAAATTCAGACCTTCCTGCAGATTTCTAAAACTGATGTCTGGCTGCTGTGAGTTAGGGCAATTATTTTCTCTAAATGTACATGTGTAGTTCCACTTCTTAAGGAGCTGTTCAAGTCATCCAACACCCCGCATCCACAACTATTTATTACTTCATGCCACAACGTGATTCAGTTTCAACGGTAGTCAAGCTCTGTTGTCCTCAGTTTAAGCTGTAGCCCTCCAGTAATAATAATTTAATAATAATTTATTACTGATACCACACCCATCTGGCTGGGTTTCCCCAGCCACTCTGGGCAGCTTCCAACAGAATATTAAAAACACAATAAAACATCAAACATTAAAAACTTCCCTAAACAGGGCTGCCTTCAGATGTCTTCTAAATAATAACAGAATGGCATTAGATCAGAGGTATGCGCTGAGCAGCCTTTTATGTTGCATCTTAAAGGTTGACAACCTTATTGGTCCTGTGGGCACCTTTGCAAACTGGAATAACTGCTTGGGACACAACACACACACACTTTTCTTTCAAGACCAATTTCAGCAAGGAGGGAAGAGAGAGCAGGTACCAAACAAACCCTGCCAGTAGGCCAGAAATTTACTGCCTTTTCCAGTGGCCTTTCTGTTATGTACTGAAGTTCTCACCCTGGGCCAGCAGGGGGATACTGTAGATAGTTTTCACTCAGGTCCACATATGCAAATAAGGGATTGAAAGTGACGTTCAGTGATTGGATAGTTACAGAAAATGGTTACTGTTGCGTTCTAGTGGAGCTCTATATAAGCAGGCTGGCTGAACCCTTCAGTTCAGTTCTGTTCTGTTCTGGCCTGTGAATAAACAAGAACTGTTTGAAGAATCGCTGTGTCGTCTGATATGTTCACCCACAACTTAACACTTTCTTATGCCTATCTATCTATCTATCTATCTACATACAGAGAGAGACAGATGCTAAAAGGACCTTATGTGTGCACATATACCATCTCAAACAGCAGGAGCTTTTAGATTATAAAAATAAGCTCAGGGCTATAACAGGCACATGGTAAATCCATTCTGACCCGAAAGTACTGAACCTGAACTGCCAACCTACCGCTTTCTGCCTCCAATAGAATCATAGAATTACAGAATCATAGAGTTGGAAAGGATTCTGAGGGTCATCTAGTCCAGCCCGCTGCAATGCTGGAATCTCAATTGAAGCATCTATTGCAGATGGGCATCCAACCTCTGCTTCAAAACCTCCAATGAAGGAGAGTCCACAACCTCCCGAGGGAGTCCGTTCCACTGCTTCTGTCCAGCAATTTGTAAGAAAAGGGGACCATTTCTGTTTGAAAAATCAACGTATATACAATATGCCAATCATCTGGTGAAGTACAACTTGTCTCTGTGCCTATGACTATTTCTCCAATTACACAACAGGATCATATATATGCAAAGGGGAAGCTGTACTATGCATGGTTCCAGCATACTGCACAGAAAGGCTGCTATGTCAAATATTTAGAGCAAGCACTGACAGGTCTGTTGTTGTTTTTAACCACGAACATCCTTTTCAGATGTTGACAAAAGGATTCACTTTGGTTCCTATACTGGGGTGTTGACATGAAAGCTTAAGAAGAATGCCAAACTTTTCCCCTTTTGCACTGGCACACACATGGTAAGATTTCAGCATGCACACAGGCAAACGTGTGACATGCTTACAAAATCTGATGCGTAATGGTGTGGCATCAGATCACCAAATCTAATACTAGCTGCAACATTCTGGACAAAGCGTGAAAGCATTGGAGTTGTTTAAACTACTGTACTTTTTCATTTGGCTTTTTAAAAAGTTGTTTCATTTTAGAATCTTTTAAACTTGCTTTGAAATCAAATCAGTTGATGTTGAGTGCACAGGCCTTTGGAATGGCAAAAAAGGACCACCTGGGCTGAAATAAATCAAAAGAAGCCCAAACCCATGGATATTCACTCCAGAGTAAGTCCCACAGTCTAAACTGGGGCTTTCTCATAGACACCTGTATATACAGTTACAGACTGAGACAACATTTCATATGGTTCTGCATACATTTCTGTAAAAAAAAAAAAAATGCTTTCAGAAGCAGCTTGGGCTGCAATTATAACACCACTTAGCTGGGAATAAAACTCATAGAATCCAACAGGACTAACTTCAGGTTATTTAATATGGTTTTATTATTGCCCACTGCAAGCCAGGGTTTTGTGAGTTTTCCTCATGTATTTTCCAGACCTTCTTTTGACATTTTAAAAATGGGAGCACAAACCTACACAGCGTAACAAGGCAAAGGGCTCCTGTATCTTTAAGTTAAAGCTTCCTTCTTGCAATTTCTGTCCTTTTATTGCTTCCTGTTAAGGTCAGGAGTAGGATTACTGTGGAATAGCCTGCTAATTGCCCCTTGAACAGTTCCTCTTACAAAGCAACCCTAAGTATGTCCTCTCAGAGGTAAGTCCTACTAAATTAAATTTGGCTCACTCCCAAGAAAGTAGCTTTAAAATTACAGTATTGATGTTAGCTTTACTAATTAATTACTAAAATTAGTTTTACTAATTTTCTCTCATATAGATATATATAGATATTCTGCTTCCAACTGAGGAAAAGCAATGCTTCAGCAGTAAAAGGTGCTGGTGTTGAAGCAACACGAGACTCCTCTTCATTTATATATCTTACTTATTATTTGCAGACTTCTCTTGTAATCCCTTCTAAAGTCATGGTTATTGTTTCTTGTTCCATTTCCATGCCAAATTGCTGTTTGATTTTCCATGTGAAATTATTAAAGGATCAGATTGTTTATCTTATCATTTATCTCTCCCTGTTTGGTTTCCTACTGGTAGGCTCTGATGGGACGGGAAGGAGAATCGTTATTCAAGCTCCTTTCTGTATTATCATTAAAGACTGTTTAAAATTATTACTTGCAATCTGTAAACGCTGCTGACTCTTTGAATCTGAGATTTATTACAGAAAGCATAAAATGCTACAACATGTCATTGGATTAAGCAGCCCTGATTCAGCTCCAGATGTGGAAGAAATACATAACAAGAAATCCTACGGAATTAGGCATTTTCAGACTGAGGTCATCAATTGCCATAGAGAAGATAAAAACAAATGTAGTTGAGCCTGGAAAGAATGCTGCTAAAATTGGAAAAACATTTAATATGAGTAGCCTACGGGTACAATAACACCGCACTGTAACTTAAGAAAATCCCGCAGCACAAAGCATACCAAAAGGATTGCAGACTTAGCTTTTTAGTTTCTGGATCTCCAGGAAAGCATAGCTTCCCTTCTTTCTTTCCTCCTCTGAGATTTGCCTTCCCAGTTCCATAGGGTCAAGCACTTCTGCCAATGTGCCCTATAGAAACTATTGTATAAATTGTGCTATTACGGCTTCATGGAAGAAGAAAGCAGCATAATAAGTTTATTCATTGCCCCCCTTACCAAAAAAAAGCTTCTGGCAATGATAAACTATAGAAAGTACAACTGAAACTTAACCAGCTGTTACTATTAGTAAGTGGTAGTTATATATTTGCATAGGTGGTAGGAGCGTGTCTGAATCACAATGATAGATCATGGATTTCCATTTGCAACTTGTCAAACAAGCTGCACTTGCTAGAACAGGAAGACATTTTCTTATGATGTACATAACCATTTTGGAGCAATACAACCATGCAGTAAAATTGCTTCTTACGCTATCTCAGTGGTGTTCCGTTTCCAGAAAACAAGACACCCAATTCACAGGGCAATTTCTTAATATGGCAAAAGTCACCAGCTGTGAATGGGGGGACAAGGAGAACTGAAGGAGAAAGAAACTGCCCGACAGTATCACAGAGCGCTTGCAAGAGGGTAGACAGAGAACTGCAGAAGGAATGTGTCCCTTTCCTCAAGGCTGCTGGCACTTATCAAACTGACTGGAAGACTCAGCACCGTGTCAGCAGAGTAATGTGTTGCTATAGAAGGAGTCTTCCCTTGTGATTGTGGGGATGGCTGCTACATTGGCCGTGTTCAAGCAATAGTTATATTGGGGCACACAAGATTTTCAAGACGTTTTTGGCAACCAAAACCAACCATTTTGTTTAGTGTGGTGGCATGGCAATTGTGCATAGCTTTGCAAAGAACAGGTTTGGTGGTTCTGGACAGGGGTCTTTTTAACTTCTCAAATGTTAAATGGAAAAGGTAAATCCAAGCCAAATGGGGATGGCGGCATATTGATGGGCACTGCAAAGAAACCCAACAACAAACAAACCCTGCCTGAGTGAACTGCACTGATTCCATAATGAGCAGTTATGAACTCATTTGCACACATCCTTTGTCTAGGCAAGGAGTTACTGAGCAGAGAACAGGGTCTCTTTCTTTACCCCATTAGCTTTTATAGGAACCAGCTGCCACTGAAATTAACCCATTTAAAATGTAAGCATTTGACTCCAAGCACAACACTTAGTAAATATCACAACATGACCAAACTTTACTTTAGTTCCTATTTTGCAAAGGTTGATCAGAGGGCTATTTGTTGTTGCCTTTCCAACTAACCAACAGTATTTTATTCTCCTTGTTATCATCAGAAGCATTATAGGCCATAATAAATGGGAAAGCAGCTTATCTGCAGGCATGATGGAGGTAGCCTCTTCTTTTTAAAGTTAGAGGACTTGTGCACATTCTGAGTAGTGGAGCATGCACTTCCTATTAAATTCTCTGCATCTCCAGGTAGAATCAGGGAAAGACGCCTGTATGAAACGCTGGAGGGAGAGGCACAACACTGAGAAGGGAGACCAATCTCATGATCGGTATAAGGTTGATTCCTGTTTCTAGAGTGCAACAAATGCAAAGAGCTTTTAAAAAAGGAAGGGTGTTCAAGGCAAGTCTGCTGCACTGATAGAAATTTCTTCCTGGGTAGCATCTTGCTGAGATGGAGAGGTCTCATCGCACATGCTGGGAGGGTGGGTTGTTCTTAACACGGCTGGCTACATATGTGGACATATGTATTCATCTACATTTTATGTGACTTTTTTAAGTTACAAAAACTATTGCTGTGGCAAAGAAGCATAAACACACCACTTGTTATGGGCACTGTCCCAAAGGACCCTGTGCCAATCCCACTAAAATTCACACATCTGTAATTGGTTTGGATTTTTCCTGGTATTCTTTGAAGAAATGCAGAAACCTCTACACGGCCAGATTTTCACATTAGCCGTGAACCGTTTTATGCACTGCTCCCACAAGGCCCTGTTAGCTTGCATCCACTCTGAAGGCTCAGCTTTACAGCCAACGTTTATAGGCATTTCTGCCAACATGAAGCAACCACAGCCAGTGGCCTACACATTCATTACTGCACCTGATATATACTGTAGTACTTGGCTTTAATGAGATGGCGGGTGGCAGGCAGGGTGCTACTGCACTTGTGTTCATGGCAATCAAGCAGAGCTGGCCCTACTTTTAGGCAGAGTGAGGTGGCCGACTCAGGCGGCAGATGCTGAGGTGGAGGGAGCAAAAGTAAGAGGCTGGTCAACAGATTTCCAGCCATGTGGTCTGTCCACTACTGCCCTCAGGTGGAGCGGAAGCCACCATTCCCTCACTAGTGTTGAAGTAAGACTCAGTTGCCAGTCTCTGTTCTACATTGAATGGGAGGGGGGCATCTTAACATTTACCTCAGGCAGCAAAAATGTCTTGGGCCTGTTGCGATGTCATAGTTAACTATATTTTTCATGATGTGGTTTTGGTAATGTTTGGGCCTTCCTTTTAACATCTCACCCTCAACATATTGGCTCTCCTATGGGAGGGCAAAGGCTTACAAAGTAATTTCCAGAAAACAGTTAATTTCCCCACAGTGACTGCTGAATTCTAACACGTGTGTGTGTGGAATCTTGTTTGGGCTCCATCCATCTAAAACTAGTGAGAATAACTAGATGTATTCAGCCACCAGAACATAAACATGAACTTTGAGAATTATGCAAGACTGAGTTAGGCCACTGTGGCATTTTATAGCACATCCAGGTGCCAAGATAATCAAGAGTGTGACTTCACTGCCACACAATGACTAAACATTAGTACTGAGCTAATGTTTTCACTAAACATTTAGAACATAAACCTGTTCTAAAACAAGATAGCAAACTGGCAGGCATGGAAATTATAGCACCAGTGCTCAGTGGTGTTTTATGTCTTCACTTGTTCTAGTGTACAAAAAAAGATTGAGATTGTAATTTCAGCTACTGTGCATTTTAATTCTCTGAAGTTTCTAGGTTGCCAACTAATAAAAGTTGGTCTCTATTTTAAAGAAATGTTTTTTTTATGGTGATTCCTTTAATGAATTCCTAGCATCTTGTGTTACTTTAAAATGTTGGGGGGGATTAAAAAGGTACATTAGAAAGAGATAACTCTTTTTCAGGGGCATAACAACAATGCACATTATGAATGGAAACACTGGCTGCCAAAGATCAACATCCTGACCCAAATGAGTTCCACCCTTTATACTGAGCCACCACCCTAGATGTGTTTTCAAAATGCAAACTTAGGAAGTCTTCTCTCAGTCAGTCAGAGCTTCCTCCAACTCCATTTCCCCCAAGATACACATTGATGACCATTTAAAAAAATACAGAGGTTACAAATCAGAGAAAGGCCCCCATCCTTAAAGTTGCACTGGGCTTCTTCTGGGATATATCACCACAACCTTATTTCAAAACATTGCTATTTTTATCTGGAGTAGAGAGGCAGGAAGCAGAGGCCGGCAGTAGCCAAAACTTCCCCAATTTGGTGCCCTCCAGAGGTTTTGAGCTGCACCTTTCACTATCCTTGCTCACTGGCCCTGCTGGCTGGAGCTGATGGGAGCTGGGAATCCAAAACATCTGGAGTACCAGATAAGGAACGCTGCATATACTTTAAAGTTAGCCTGGCAACAGTGGAAATTGAAAAATGGCCCCCATTGGCTAACATCCTTATGACATCTTCTCTCATATGCCTCTGTGACTGTAGGTACATTTGTAGCTCACTATTGGGTTTTCAATCTCCTTTCTGTCCTTTTTTCGTTAGCTGCCTCGGCTGTCATCTATCAGGTCCTAAAATTCTGCCAGGTCATTAAGGTGAGTGGGTTCAAGACTTTTCGATGGGAGGAAAATGTGGACTCTGTTTCTCCAGCTACTTTTACTGAGCTGGACAGCAGTCTGCCTGCCCCAATCAATCTGCTGTCACTTTTTTGCAGACCACAGAAGTCTTGCCTTGACACAGCAGAGCTTTTGAGGAGGGACAGTTGCAGCCCTTATTTTGTTGGGAAGGGGGGGTGTACTGAATAACTCTCTCTTTCTACTGGAAGCAGATCTCTTGGAAAAGCAAACTGTTTGCATCCACTCTGTGTGTGTGTGTGTGTGTGTGTGTGTGTGTGTGTGTGTCATTCAGGGTTAGGGCGTTTGATCCAGGGAAGTTAAGCTTTTTCCATTGTTTTAGACTGTACACTCTTCGGGATAGAATTCCTTATCTGAATTGTGTACAGAGCAATGTACACTGATGGTACTATATAAAGATATGTTAAAAATAAGTGGCTAAAGGAGATGCTCACACAACAATCCAAATGCCCTACACAGGCTTAAAAAGGTTGGCAACCTCCTGTCTAGCATTGGCTGTCTTCAAACCGAACAGCCAAGAGAAAAAGATGCTGTTGGTTGCTTATCCTCAGCATTTTCTTATGATTTCAGAGTTAAATGGGCAGCACCTGACTCATGAACAGCTTTTTTGGCTGTGGTTCCCTCCCTCTGGAACCTTTTGCAACTAGAATTCCTTTCGCACAGCTTTCATCAGCAGCTCAGTGCACTTTTATTCTCTAAAACCTTTAATGGTAACTGTTGATTTACTCTTTGGGAATTTCTGAACCTTTTTTTTTTTTTTTTTTTTTTTGCTGACAACCGTCCTTTTACTTTGCTGTTAAGTGGTTCTAGCAGTCTGCTATTATAATGGAATTTTATGTTATTTTAAAATATTTCTGTGTGCATTGATTTGAATGCTCAGGCTGGAAAATTGCATCAGTAAACGCACAAGCATATACAGACATGCAGATACAATCCATGTTTCACTCTTGCTTCTACCCAACCTCCTGCCGATCCCTTTTCTGAACCTTCCCTCCAAAGTCTTCAAGGAGATATTCTGGATATGTCCTCTAACCCAATTCTGGTGGGCAAATCCATTTTTTCTCCTATTTTTATTCTGGTATCTCCCCCCATATGATCTAGACTGCTATGACCGCCTACTCCACCATTCTCCCAAACTTGCATGAAAAAGGCTTTCAAATCCTTATCTGGAAGCCAGGTCCCTGACCCCAAGCTCAGCTTCCCTAGGCCCAGAAGGCAACATATACTAAGCTCCATATTGTTTAGGATACCCTAAATAAAACATTTAGGATTCATTAATTTCAAGAAACCTGGTCTGCACCCAACCTATGGTAAATAATATGAAACTACCCCATCTGTGAAGGGACATGGGTGGCGCTGTGGGTTAAACCACAGAGCCTAGGACTTGCCGATTAGAAAGTCGGTGGTTCGAATCCCCGCAACGGGGTGAGCTTCCTTTGCTCGTTCCCTGCTCCTGCCAACCTAGCAGTTCGAAAGCACGCCAGTGCAAGTAGATAAATAGGTACTGCTGTGGTGGGAAGGTAAACGGCGTTTCCGTGCACTGCTCTGGTTCGCCAGAAGCGGCTTAGTCATGCTGGCCACATGACCCGGAAGCTGTACGCCGGCTCCCTCGGCCAATAAAGTGAGATGAGCACCGCAACCCCACAGTCGGCCACGACTGGACCTAATGGTCAGGGGTCCCTGTACCTTTACCCCATCTGTGCCACAATCACTATCGCCGTTTCCTGATCCTGAAAGCTCCTGCTGAACTGGACCAAGAACACACAGTCCCAGTCACCCAAGAGTGTCTGGGATAATCTCAGTTCTAGCATTACTCTTTCACAAGACATATCTCCCAAAACAGAGTTTCTCTCACTTCTCATTACCCAAATACAATTGCACCCAGAGAAAAAATGATTTTTTAAAAAATATGGCAAATTAATGGCGGGTGTGTGTGTTGGCTTTTTGGCTGCATAGAACAGGAAAAACAGAAGCAAAGGGTCTGACTTGCACTTGGCTACAACGTGTCATATATAAACAAAGCTCACTTCAACTTTATTTCACAGTCAGTGCCAGTCAAAGGAATGAATAAGCTTTCGCTTTCAATAGCTAGCAAACATTACACACTCTTATACACTGGCTTCCCAAACAGTCATGCTGTTTTGCTAATGTTAATAGAGGCTTGCACTTAAAAGCAGGCAGCGATCTTAGGATCCCTTGCATTGTATGTGGAGACGCAGATGTCTGAAACCAAATGGCAACTTGAAGAAGAGTTTGGGGGCTGAGCATCCAAGCCCCACCCCAATATTCCTGTGTGCTCCATGCAGGATCCCTCACTAAGTTATCAGGGGTCCTGATCATGAGGAGCCTTCTAAATGTGTTTAGCTGAATACACTTTGAATCCCCCTTAAGCCTTTGCTACTCAGCCCAGGTAGATCAGGAGTGAAGTGGGGAATAGCCAGCTCTCCCAGAGACACTGCAGGTGGTGCATGCAGACTTGCGGTCCCTGTTCAGGTTGCCATTATTGATTGTTGCACATGAGTGCTAAAAGCCTTTCACAGTTATCTGCACTTAGCAAAGGAGATGCTGGAACAGTAAATCTTAACAGCAGCTTGCATATCACATGAGACTTCCAGCAAGAAGGCCTTCACTTTCATGAAGTGTTTTGAATGCCTAGCAAATAGTTCCACATTCCCCAGCTGCTGGGATGCTCTGGAAGCCACAGATACGGAGCCCCAATAAAGCTTTCATAGCAGGAATCTGCTAGCAATGAGTGACAATGGAGGATTAAAGTGCTGTAGCAATTATCTTACATTTTGGGCCACAATAAAGTATTGCACAACCATCAAGGACTGACCTGTTCCAGGGCAGGAGCAACTCCAAATGATTTTGGTGGCACTTTCCTCTGGCTGGAAAGTGTCAGGCAAACAAATTACAAAAATTAGCAAAGGCCAGCGGTATTCTGCTCTTCAAAAAAAAGCAAGCTACCCAAGCATTCAAAACTCTTTGCCAAATACAGAATTTGTATTTATTGCTCTCGCATGAAAGCTGAAGGAAGTTCACGATACCAAATCTTGGAGCATAGATTTTTATTCCAATGTCTGCTTTAAACTACCGGTACTTCTATGTGCCAAATGAATTCCAATCCTCTAAGAAGGATAGGACCTGTATATGGGTTAAGTGATAATATTGCCATGCCAACACCAATGAAACCAAGTAGCACCACAGGGAAAAAATAAAGGGCATTTCGTATCATATGCTATTTAGAATGCAGCTTATTAATGACTTGAGGATATGTCTGGTTGACATGGATAGACTCCAGAGAACAACTATAAGCAGAAGTCTTGGGAATAAAAGTCCCAGGTGTGAGAATTTTAATCCAAACTGAAATGTTCCTCATTATTCGACAGTTGATCTGTAAAAATAACTGAATCTTAAGATGGCCCCTTTAATTAGCTTCATGGTATTATGCCAACTCCAGTGTCTTAATTTATAATATGATGCACTGTCCATTTTTGTTTTGATAATCTTGTCATTGCTGTTTTGTTGCATTTT
The DNA here is from genome assembly GCF_964106645.2 of Podarcis pityusensis. NCBI lineage: Eukaryota > Metazoa > Chordata > Lepidosauria > Squamata > Lacertidae > Podarcis > Podarcis pityusensis. The sequence goes on along the minus strand of NC_138026.1, from coordinate 91,547,048 downwards.
TCAAATTGATTTTACAAAGTTACCATTAGAATGTTATATTGTTAGGGGGAAGGGAAAGGTAGGATATAAATTATCATCATCATCCGTGCTATTTTTCCGGAAAAAAGAGGTGCAGGAACTCACCATGAACGCCTCCCTCGTTCTCTTAAGAATGGCAATTGTGCCCACCTAAGAGGTTCTGGAACTGAGTTCCAGCCAGTGCCGGCCGGAAAAAAAAAGTCCTGGTCTTCAAAAATAAATAAGTTTTCATTTTTGGAAGGGAAAAAAAGAGAGAGCAAATTTTTCACTTCACACAGCTGTAGTATTTGATAAGGTATGGACACTGTCTGCTGAAGGCTTATGGCATGTCTAAAGCTACTAATGTAGCCGAAAACAGTGCACAAGGAATACTTGCAAAAACAGTGAAAGAGGCAGTGTGCCTCAGGGAAAGTTTTTCATAGAAGGGCCATGATATCTATAATTGTTCTCATTCAACGGAAAACTTTCCCTGAAGCACACTACCTCTTTCACTGTTTTGTAAGAATTCCTTGTGCACTGTTTTCGGCTATATTAATAGCTTTAGACATGCCATAAGCCTTCAGCAGACAGTGTCCATACCTTATCAAATGCTGCAGCTGTGTGAAGTGAAAATGTTGCTCTCTCCCCCCCCCCAAAAAAAATGAAAGCTGATATTCTCAGAGGGACACTACATTCTGCAAATTCCATTTTGCGTGGGATAGGAACACAAGAACTGCCTTGCTGGGTAAGACCAAGGGCTCATATAGTCCAGCATTCTGTCTCCAACATAGCCTAGGAAGATACTTCTGCAGGGTTGTAAGCAGGGCATTAAAGGGATGGTCATTCTCTGCTTCTCCTGGACACCCTGTGCTCAGATATGCACAGCCTCTGAACATGAGAGACTTCGCCCTTAGCTGTAATAGGCAACAGCTATGGATGGATAGATAGATAGGCCTATTCTCCTTGCCTACTGCTTGCTCTAAGCTACACTACATCAACATATCTTGTGCCAGGGAGTTCCATCATTTGTCTAACCATGTGCTATGTAGAAAAAGTACTTCTCTGTCCTGAACCTACAGGCAATCAACTTTATAGGGTGAACCCCAACTTGGGACGCGGGTGGCGCTGTGGGTAAAACTTGGGACGCGGGTGGCGCTGTGGGTTCGAATCCCCGCGGCGGGGTGAGCTCCCGTCTTTCGGTCCCAGCTCCTGCCCACCTAGCAGTTCGAAAGCACCCCTAAGTGCAAGTAGATAAATAGGTATCGCTTTATAGCGGGAAGGTAAACGGCGTTTCCGTGTGCTGCGCTGGTGCTGGCTCGCCAGAGCAGCTTCGTCACACTGGCCACGTGACCCGGAAGTGTCTCCGGACAGCGCTGGCTCCCGGCCTCTTAAGTGAGATGAGCGCACAACCCTAGAGTCGGACACGACTGGCCCGTACGGGCAGGGGTACCTTTACCTTTATCTTTATGGATGGATAGATAGATAGGCCTATTCTCCTTGCCTACTGCTTGCTCTAAGCTGCACTTCATCAACATATCTTGTGCCAGGGAGTTCCATCATTTGTCTAACCATGTGCTATGCAGAAAAAGTACTTCTCTGTCCTGAACCTACAGGCAATCGACTTTATAGGGTGAACCCCAACTTCTAGTGCCCAGGAATGCTTACAATACACCAAATACAACTTAGTACCTTGTATATGTAATGCCTGCTCCCTAACAGCCATTCCATCAGGCTGCAGAAGAGGGAGGGGTGAGAAGCAGAGATTTTTCATCGGCTCTGCTGAGTCACCAGCTGCCTTTGGTTCTTTTTCTCCCTCATCTATCACCTAGCAATAGTCGTTCCATCAGACTACCTGAACTGTTTCCATCTAAATTAGTCATCCTTAGAACTTCAGAACTAGTGACTCAGTTTGCTTTTTCCTCCCTCTGAACCCCTTGTTCTTTTTGTGTCACGCCTTTTAAATCGTAACTCCAAGGCCAGGGATGATCTTGTTTTCTTTTTATTGATCTGCAAGCTTTTCAGCTGACGAGCAAGGTAAAAAACATACATGCTAACTAAATAAAAAACCTATTACCTTCATCACCATAAATCTGCATTGTTGTCCGAGCCCTACTCCATATAATGCTTGCCTACAACGTGGCAGCCTCTATACAACTTAAAACATCTAAGCAGTAAGGGGATGAGAACTGGATTCAATGCTACAAGGCAAAAAGCAGCAGAAATGCAAAAAGCTAAAGAAACAATAACAATCCGATCAGGTCTTATAGCAATGAAATAGAAGTGAGCTTTCCTACAATACCTAGAAAAGATGGAACAGATATTCATAAAGCACCACATAATAGGAATTAACTTCCAGTGTTGGCAACTAATGTGGTACAATTGATAGTTCGAGGTATTTGGAAGTGCCTGCTCCAGAGACAGCTGAGCAGGGTGGAAAGGCTGGGTGGAGTAAAGGGTTAACATGTGCGATTCTGTCTCTCTCTGTTGATTCTTTGTGGTTCTGGAATGTAACCCTGACAGTGTTCCAGAGGAGTAATGGGGCCTTTGGCTCTAAAAGGGTTCTCCATGCCTGGGCATACAACATTATAATATTAGAACACATTTATGATGACTCATGCATGACAGGTACACCATGTAGTCAGCCTCAAGGGCTTCCTCCAGACAATTGCACTAAGCAACACCACTGATGGATCACTCTGTCCTCCATCCTTTTGGAGCTGAATATATTCCTCTCCAACTTGCAAAACACAGATTTAGTAAAGCCCCACACTCTGGCCAGACGGTATAAGCAGCCAAGCCTGTCAAAGATGTCAAGCTCATCACTCTGATTCGCCTCCTCTTCCTTTGGAATAACTGTTACAACATGCCCTTTCCTATGCTTATGTGCTTTGGAGCGTATTTCAAGTTTCCACAACAAGATGACTCTGTGACTTTCCACAATGCTGGATTGCCGTTTGTGTATCCTTCCACCCACTTTTAGATCTCTAGACTGCTTCCCTATTGAAACAAAGCGGTGTGCAACACAAACATTTGAACTCAACAGGTTTCCCTTTCATGCAAATAGCCCCAGGTTAAATCCTTTGCATCTCCAAGGAGGGGTCAGGAATATCCCCTGTCTGAAACCCTGTGGAAAGTCACTGCCAGCCAGTGTAGACAATGCTAAACTTGAAGGGCCAATGGACTGATTCAGCATAAGACAGCCTTCTGTGCCTTCTTCTCCATTTCAACAAAATGAGAATAACTACAGTCGACGCTACAGGACTGTTATGCAGACAGTAACGTAGGAGCTGCATACCAGTTTGTATACGAGTAGGGTTGGGCTGAACAACTTCAGAGGTGGCTACGAAATACTAGACTGATTTAATCATGTATTGTCTCTCACAGTACAGCAGCAAAAATGGCATCTTCTTCAGGGCTTGAGGATATCAAGCTAAAGTTGGGGGCAGGGAGATCAACCATACATCGCCTTTTATCCGAGATACTTGCCTAGCTAAGACACTTGGTGCTGTGGAAAACAAAATAGCTTTAGGTGATAGTGTGTTGAAATGTCAACACAAGGTCTTCCCCACAGAGAACATCCAGGAGTTAGTATAGACAACCGGATGTTCCTGAAAGGTTCCTTAATCAGGCAGTGTACGGCCTTAGAAAAAGGTCAGAGCGAGCCTTCTGTTGACTGAGCACTTAAGTGTACATCCCAGAAAGGTATTTTCCTAATGCATATCACCACCTCTCCTGTGTAGGTAGTAGCCTAGCCCAAAGTAGAATAACAAACAAATTTTCCTCCAGGGTTAGAATGGAGAGCAGTGTGATTTCCAAAGTTTTAGTAGACTAAAAGATCTCACAGAATAAAATAAAATATAAACACATTTTGACAAAAGAGTTGTTAAAAGGCTGGCAACAAACTTCCGAGCCACAAGCCGGAAACTGATAAAAAATAGGTTGCTGCTTTGCGAATGTTGTTCATGCTGCCATGTCTTCAACCTTTCAGGATCAAGATGCACGAAGTTAGTTGAAGCAGATACTTTAACTAGATTACAAGCAGACCGTGATGGTAAGGTTTCAAGTTACATAAAGGCCCTTTCAGGACAGAAGTGCTGTATTAAATATATGTATGTTCCCTTTGGAAATAACACAAACGCAAATAAGACATGTTTGCAACTTCAGAACTATTGGGAATGCACAAGGTCCCTGGAGGGGGCAGAATATATTGTAAGGTTGGGGTCAGTTTGGTCATTCAAGGTAGCAGGATTACATGGAATTAATAGGCTGCATTTGGGCTGCCAGGTTTGAACTACTGAAACATCGTTTGCTGTCAATTGTATACAGAGCTGTATGCTCAATATCCATTTTGTCATATATTGTCAGTTTGGCTTGCAGTCAGATTTTATGATTTCTCTCCTGTTGTACTCACTTCAACAAAATCTAACATTAAGAGAGCTCATAAAGTGTGTGTGTGTATGTGTACATGCATATGCCAATAAATATATGCCCACACTTGCATTCCGACTGTCACGGGAGAGGCCCACAGGATTGCATTTGCACATACAGGTAACTTGCCTCATATGCGGGGGTTATGCTCTCAGGGTGCTGCATATACGCAAAAATGTGTATACTCAAACCACCCCCTGGAGGACACAAAACTGTCTCCACATGAGCAGTCCTACCTTTCGGAGCTGGCACATTGAATGGGTCTTACCAGCAGCAGCCCAAGTAAGGCAGAGAGCTTATTAAAAGCTCTTTCCAGGCCAAGAAAACCCTGAACAAAGAGAACTTTTAAGCTCTTCACCTTCCATACATTCGATTTCTGTGATTTCAACTGGCTAGCCGTGAACCATGTACAACTGAAATAACACGTTAAACGTGCTTAAGTTGCAAGTTACCTGTATTCAGATACTCACTCCCTTATACATTTTCAATGGGCAGGGGCAAGGTCAAGATGCCCATGAATTCTTTATTTCATGAATGAGTCCTGCTGCTCTTTTGACTAATCAGGAAGCTGAAGAGGATGATAGATGAGTTGGATTAATCTAGTGAAACCTTGTTCTTGAACAAAGGAACCCTGCAAACCAGCTTACTTCCTAGTGTTAACTTGCCCCTGCCCAGTGTCTCCTTACCAACAATCTCTCTGCCATCCCATGCACCATAAAGGGGGGGGGTCCCACTCTAAGGACAAAATAGTCAAGGTACGAGACTAATAAGGATGCGGTGGCTCTGTGGTCTAAACCACTGAGCCTCTTGGACTTGCCAATCAGAAGGTTGGGGGTTCGAATACCTGTGACAGGGTGAGCTCCTGTTGCTCTGTCCCAGCTCCTGCCAACCTAGCAGTTTGAAAGCACGCCAAAAAGTGCAAGTAGATAAACAGGTACCGCTCCGGCGGGAAGGCAAATGGTGTTTCCATGTGCTGCTCTGGTTTCGGTGTTCCGTTGCGCCAGAAGTGGCTTAGTCACGCTAGCCACATGACCTGGAAAAACTGTCTGCGGACAAACACCAGCTCCCTCAGCCTGTAAAGCGAGATGAGCACCGCAACCCCAGAGTGTCTGCGACTGGACTTAACTGTCAGGGGTCCTTTACCTTTACCATTCTACTAGACTAATCTTCCTTATGTCCTTGCCTTGCCCAGAATATAAGGGTGAGAAATCCTACCTTCTGACACTGGTAAAAAGATAGCCTTCTTCTTGCTGTTGTTCAAGTACTGGCAGTTAGTCTTTGTTGTTTATCAGAAAAATATCAGATAATCAGCCAGTCTTGCACAATGTGGCTGGGCCAATAATTAAAGCATGAAAAAAGGAAGAGAGATGAACACCTTAATGCTGCTATAACCACAAATTCCCACACACAAAAGTTATTGTGCCACAATGCATTTCTGAAATTATCCCAACACTTGACAAGATCAAGGGGGTTCAGGGGAATCTTTCCTCAATATTTGGAGAAATCTCACACAGCATGTATTCATATTTTACAATAAGCACATATTAGGTAATTTACTACCCAACAACTGCAGCTAAGCTAAGAGGTAAATTACAGTAAAATTAGTTGCAACAAAAACAAGTATTGTGGCCCCTTAATAATTAACAAACATATTTTGTTATGAGCTGTCACATACTGAAGTCTGCTCTAACGAAGTGGGCTTTAGCCCATGAAATCTTGCACCACAATACAGTTGTTGGTCTTTAACCTAGGAGGTCATAAGCCTAACAATTATTGCCATTTGCTCCTTTGCAACACACCAACACTAAGCTATTTTCCACTGATACAGTTTATATCTCTTTTATCTAAGAAACTATATCCCGCTTTTTCACCATCTAGGTCCCAAAGTGGCTTACAACAATAAAATATACAACATACAAAATTTAAAGCATAACTTAAACTACCGGAAGTTAAAAATCTAAAATCTTTTTTAAAACAAAGAAAAACATCTAAGAAGCATTCAGGGTGCAATGGCCTCTTGAAATAAAAATCTTGGCTAGGTATATGAAACTCAGCAGAGACGTTCCCTGTCTAACTTCTTGTAGGAGGGATTTCCACAACACTGAAGGCCAAATTGCTCATTTATACGACTCATGCTTCTGACCCATAGGAAACCATTAACACTGCTCTCCCCAACGATCTCAGCGATTGACTTGGGGTGTGAAGGGTGACGTAATCCTTAAGGTATCCTGCGTAAAAGTTATTCAGGGCTTTGTACACTAGTAGTAGAATCTTGAACCTGGCTCCGTAGTGGATGGGAAAGTAGTATGGGCCTTTTAACATTGGTATCGTGTATGCCTGTCACTAGACTAGCCGCAGCATTCTGCACTACTTGAAGCTTCTGGACCAGCAGAGGCTACCAAGGGCAGCACCATATGGAGCACACTGCCAATAGTCCAGTCTTGAGGTTACCAATGCATGAACTACAGTAGTCAGGTTATCCCTGTTCAGGAATGGCCACAGGTAATGTACCTGTCAGTGCTGATAAAAGGCACTTCTAGCCACAGGGGCCACCTGAGCCTCAATTGACAATGATCAAGAAACTTGATGAAGACCATTCCTGGAGGACCCACCCTGCACTGACATACAGCAGCTGGCCTTGACCCTAGAATTCTGGGTACAGTGGGTAGATTTAAAAATCACAATGTTGACATGAATGATTTTTGGACTACGGAGGGGGGTGTCCATGTTGAGCTTTAATTTTTTTATGCTGGTGGATGGGAGTATTTTTTGGTTTATTGTTAAGGTGTTGCCAATGTTTTCCATCACTGTTATGGGAAGTGAGTGGTTTTAGTTTTTTCCTTTTTCCAAAATGTTGTATGGAATATGAATGTGTTATATGATTCTCCCACCTTTTCTATGATATAATGTATTTATGTGTTTTTTGGCGTGCTCTGGTCCATGGGGTCACGAAGAGTCGGACACGACTAAACGACTAAACAACAACAACAATGTTTTTTTTAAAATGTAATTCACTTGGGGACTGTTTGGGTGACAAGCAACTACTAAGTTTAAATAATAACAACAACAACAACAATAATAATAATGATTTATGAACAACCTGCTCATCTTATGCATGTCTATAAAGATGGACACAAGTATGATTTAATATGAAGACAGAAGTGCCTGGCGTGCTCTGGTCCATGGGGTCACGAAGAGTCGGACACGACTAAACAACAACAACATGATTTAATATAGTTAAATGATAGGTTTGCTAAAATATTGTAATAGAATCCTTATAATCAACAGACCACCATATATTTGCTAAGCTTGTGGATGTTGCCCTTGAACACATTTGAAGATGAAGACATTAGTTCGGTTAGGTAAATGTGTCAAAAACATTATTTTCTCCCTTTCAGATACTTCTTGAAGTCTGTATGGAACTTCTTTTATAGTCAAACAATTTTCAGGTTATGAGTGGCTATGACTTCTGTGCAAACAGCTAAGTCAGACAGAGGGAGCATGGTACTTGCTTTGTCTTTTACTTGAGAATAAAAGCATGAAGCATTCCTGATTAATAACAGCTGAAGGGGTCTTAGCAATGAAACAGAAGAGTCTGGCAAGCTAGCAAGTTTGGCTTTTTAAGAAGATGACAAATAATGATTTTTTCCTAATCATCTGGGACAAGTGTTAACAGCTGAAGCTCTCTCAGCTCTAACAAATGCCCTGAACTATTTTTCCCACTGTGAGATGACTTTCTGCCCTCATCTTAGATTGGAAATCCATATGGAATTCAATTATGGGCAGCTGGACACTTGGACTCAGAGGCCCACAAGAATCTGAAAACCATCAGGACGGGTGCAAAAAAATGCATCCCCACCAACACCCCGTTTCCCGTCAACAACTGCAATCACTGTTGTGGGATTCATATGAAACTAATTTGATCATACTGAAGTAAGTGTCCTGTGTGTGCTGGGGAGATTTAAATGGAAGGTGCGTGTGTCTTTTTAAATGAAAATCCTATTTTTGAAAATTCAAACAATAGGGAGTTTTTTTATTTCAGAAGTAATTAATTATAGTTGTCTCTCCTATATAAACAAACATGTCAAAGTATCTTAAAATATCTTAAAACCTAATTAAGGCCATCTATCAAACAGAGTTAATGAAAGGTTTGTGTAAAAAAATAACACTGGGTGAAACTATTTCAGTTATAATGCTAAGCATTATAAATGACACAAGGGAAGCATGTATTGAATTTATTATTGCTGATTTCCTCCTGGACCCAGAGTCTAGCAAGCCGTCACTAGTACTAGGATCCAAAAGATGCCATCTTGTATACTGCCAGGATCATCCACAGAGCCCATATGGGTGATCATGTACTCCTAATTAAACCCTTCAACTTCCTGAGTTCTGCAATATGTTCAGTTTTCATGTTATGAATATTTATGAGCCTACTAACCAAATGCCATGGACATTTCTCTCAATCACATTAATAAACACTATTTTGCTCAATAGATAATAGCCCTTATGGTCTCAATACTTCAAAGTGAAATTCTGTGCAATATTTTTTCAAAAGTTCCACTTTCTTCAGTGGGGCTTCCTTCCAAATAAATATACTCTTACTTAGCCATCAAGTAAGAGATGTTGTTTAATATTCTTGAATGTGTAAAGAGAGTGCCAGAGAGAAATGTGTCTCCTGACTCAGCTATACATAATGGCTCTATTTAATTAAAAGCTAATACATTTAAATTATCATAGTAACCAGTTAGTAAGCATGCCTGTGCAAATTTACAGGAATTTCAAAATAAGAAACTGCATTTAAATCAATCATTTTAATTTGTTCTTTTTCCTTAACAATTCAAACAATTTAAATCACCTTTGTTTAAATCAAACCACTCTGAGTGCATGGTGGTCTCTGTCATACCGCAAGAAGCCCTGGTGCCCATTGCCCTCTGGCACCTATGGATGTACCCTCAAGATGAGGTGTTACCACCCTGTTCTGGTTCCTTTCCCCCACCAAACTCTGTTTCCATTTTCCAGATTTCCCGCACAACATAATGATGAACACACCTAATGGAAACATCAGTTGTGTGACTTCTTAGCATGAAGATGTGGGTTATCTCATTTCACTCTTAGCAGAATGAAACTTGATGGAATAAGCCAAACACACGAAATATTAAGGGAAGGCAAAAGTAAAAGTAAAGCGATCATAAGCACCAGAACAGAAACAGATCGAAAAGTGAGTGAACAACTTATTCCTCTTTAAGAGGATTCCCTTCCGAAAAGGGCAGAGGAGACGCCCATCACCTGCAGAGGCAAGCTATTGAGAAACCTGCTGGTAATCTCTCTTATTGTCTGACACTTGCTTTGCTCAGAACTTACCACTCTTGGTTTATCCAGGGTTTGCAGGAAGGCTGGGCTCTGGTCCAAGGATCTCTCGGGATCGCTGGAGATGTCTTCCTCAGACTCTTCCCAGGATGAGGAAAAGCCTGTGGAAGAGGCTGAGGAGGAAGACAACTTCCTGACAGGCATGTTCTTTCGGGGGCTTCCTCCTGCCTCTTCCTCCTCCTGAGCACCCAGGTCAGTCACTATGACAGCAGGGATGCTGCTTCCTCCTCCGCAGCAACTCTCAGCTTCCATCAGGGGCTTTCCCTGCTCCTGCTGCTCTAGGGCTGCCGAGGTCCCAGGCAGAGGCTGCTGCCCCCCAGGATGCTGCTGCTCTTGCAGCCCAGCTCCGTTAGCTTCAGCCATAATGTCTGGGGAGGGCTCGGGTGCCGGCAGCAGCTTCTTCGCCGAGCACTCCACAACTAGCAAGCAGCTCCTGCTGCTACCCTCCTCGCCGTCAGTCTTGGCAACACAAGGCGGGTCTCCTGCCGGGAGCGGCTCTCCAAGGGGCTTCTCCGTCGCGTCGGAGCCCTGCCCTCCACGAAAGCCGCTCCTCCCCTGCGCGCCTTCTAAGAAATCTGGAGCCTTGGAGGACCCGCTCACCTTGGGCGGCCCCCGGGAACGCCGCGCATCGTCTTCCAGGAGCTGCCTCCCGTTCCCCGTCGCCCCTTGACATCTCCTCGCGCTCACCACGTCTCTGGAGTCCTGACATTCAGAGGAGCCGCTTCTCTTCTCCGAGTCCTGCCCCCCACCGGACCCCGGCCTCCTCTCCTCCTGCGTCCTGGAAGCCCCATTCGCCCTGTCCATCGCGCCCCGAGGGTGCGCCTTTGGCGAGGGGTCCCCTTTCTCCCTCCCCTCGGAGACGCGCGCCGGAGGCGACTTGCTCTCCAACTCTTTGGACTCCTGCGCTCCAGTTCTCCCGCCGCCCATCTCCTCCTTCTCCTCCGGGCGCTGTGCTCTAAGAAGGGGCCCGTTCTCCGTCTCCATCGCGCCTTGCGCAACCGGAGAATCCGTCTCTCTCTTCTCCGCCTGCTGCTCCGGCGTCCTCGCCGTGTTCTCTAGCCGGGCCAGGGGGCTCTCCGGCCCCTCGACGGTCGCCTCCTCCTCCTCCTGCCGCCGCTCCGACCCCGCCTCCGGCGCGCGTCCAAGCACTTGCGCGCCCCGAGACGGGATGGGCGAAGGCGACCTCCTCCTCCTGCCCGCGCCGGGACTCTTGAGGAGGAAGGCGCCCGCGGAGCTCTGCGCCTGGATGTGCGCCTCGAAGAGCCCCACTTTCTGAGTCACTTGCACGTTCTGCCGCTGCAGGAGCCGCGCCGTCCTGCGCGCCTCTTCCAAGCCGGGCGAAGGCGAGCGGCCAGGGGGGCTCGCCCAGCTGGGGCTGCTAAGCCGGCGGCGGGGCCCGCGGGGCGCAGCCTCCTCCTCGCCCCCTGCCTGCAGCAGCAGCGGCTCCGCCGGCGGGAACAGGAAAGCTGGAGTGGCGGCAGCAGGAGCGCTGGAGCGCCCGGGCAGCGGGCAGTAGCTGCTGTGCCTCTCGGTTCCCGGGACCAGAGCAGGCAGCACCTGCCTGCGCGTGACGGGCGGCGTCTTGCTCCTGCCGCCTCCGCAGCCGCCCTTCTCCTCGTCTTCCTCGCCGCTCCTCATGACCACTAGGCTGTTGAGCGTATAGCAGGACACGGCCATAGTAAAGGGTCCGCTTCTTCTTCCTCCTCCTCCTCCTCCGCCACCTTCTCCTCCTCCCAGGTCAGCCTCTGCCGAGCAGCCCACGTCCTCTCAGGGCCGGCGGTGGCGGCGGCAGTAGTAGTGGCGGCTGCAGCATCGCCCAGGGAGCAGCCGAAGAAGCGCAGAGGCGGTGTGCTGGCCCCGGCCCGCCGCTCCATAAACAACTGAGGAGAGAGGGAAAGAGAAGAGGGACAGTGAGCGCGGGAAAACCGAGGCGTCTTTAGCCGCGCGCGCTGATTGGCCGCGACGTGCGCGGCTCGGCCAATGGCGGCGAAGCTCGCGGATCATGGGCCGGGCTGGCGGCATGAGGGAGTAGCTACGGCTCAGACTCTCCTCTTAAACTATGGAGAGCGTTTAAATGCCCGCACGGCAAACCAGAGCTCAATTTAATGTGCCTTTCCACAGACAGCGGAGATATCAAGCGGAACCTTATTTCAAATCCGGCTGGGGGAAAAACCAAAAACCCTCAGCGGCGAACAACAGACCCATTATTAACCACCCACCGCCTCAGTGTTTAATGACACTGTATTTAATGTAAGGCGGAGAGGGGAAACCCCTGAACATACCGTACTGTGGTCAAATCCAGCATTTCATCCATTAAACCCAATATTAAACCGTACCTACGGAGACCATACTAGTCCAAAATCATAGCCCGTCTGATTTCAGTGCCATGGCACAGCCTCGGGGATATACAGTATAAATAATGGAATGGAATAGAATGTAAAGGAAAGGAAGCACTTATATCGGCTGGATGAGTAACTTTCCCTAAAGTAAGCAGTCACAGGCATATTGAGAAGTGAGATCTGCGGACACGAGTGCCTCTGGACCAGGCAGTACACAGAATAAAATCAAGATATAAAATCACAAAATACATAATAAAAAATTAAAAAAACAACCCCCCCAGCAGGGCAGTCCAGGGAGGATGCTATTGGAAGAGATCAAAAAGATTGGGGCACAGTGGGGAGCCACGGGCAAATCTCCTTATTAGCTCCCAGATCTTAACTCTGACATTAAAGTTTGGGCAAATAAAAGTCTTAGACTTGGAGGCAAAAGTTGTGGGGGAATGTGTAATGGGCAGCCCTAGATGTAGGACTGAGAGACTGTGGTGGGGATGCCAAGAGACTCACAAATCTAATGGGCCTAATCATGGACGTAGTCAGGATTTATGTTAGGAGGGGGGGGGACCAAGCTACCTGTGACACAATTGGTCAGTTAGTTAAGCATTTTTTATTATTTACTTGATTGGGGGCAGCTGCTCATGGCCATGGGGCTAATCGTGTGAAGGCCTACTTGAAGTGGAAAATTGAACTGTAAAGACAAAAAGCATGACAAGACTGAGGGAAGGAGAGCTACTGACATGTCTCTTTGGATGTGAGCTATCCTACTTCACACCATTCCTTTATTTTATACCGTACTACCTTACACTGTACCTGTGCACACTGTCAGTTGCTATATACCTTGGCGTATGCTTTGAATTTGTGGGCAACTTGCTGAAACCTAGGCAGAGTTACTTCATGTATAAATGACCTACCCAAGATTGCAGTCTTAGGAACTTTTGTGAGAATAAGCACCAACTGAATTTACTGGGATTTATTTATGACTAAATATGCATAGGGTCACACAATACGCAGTTACTTCCTCCTATACCAGAGTTGGTACAGGTGCATATATTATTATGTATGGGTGTACTGTTGTGTTTGTAACTTATAATGCCACTAAATCTTTGGGCATAGAAACACTTACAGCTTTTAAGTCTTTTACGCATCTGTATGGTTTGCTCTAGTCCCGATTCAGCAATGCTAAGTTGTGTGATGCAGACCTTTATTGTGTGCATTTAATGTCTTTTACATTGTGACTACCTCTGTGAATTCAGCTGACCATTTATTTATTTTACAAAATTTGTAGGCTGCTTAACTGTAAATAAAACTTCTAAGAGGCAATTTTATGTGCCTGGCTGCATGAATAAGCATTTGGTTTTTGCATCTGTCTACTTACAAGGTCTCATAAGACACAAATTTCAGATGAGCAGTTATCAAACCATGCTACTATGCACCACTGCACCTAAGCACATTTGTAATTGCTACATAGCTTTGCTCAGTAGTTTACTATTCTGAATTTGTGAGATGCTGGACAGCATGCTGAAACCTGAGTGAAGTTACTTCATGGATGGAATCTAGTCTTACACACTTTTCTGAGAATAAACCCCACTGAATTTCATGGGAATCACTCCTTAGTAAATATGCATAGGGTTTGGCTGCAAATGCAGTTACCAGAATCCCATACCAGTGCCACTTGGCCAAATGCCTCTATCCCTACATTAAAGGAAAAGATGTGACTATTATTACTGATGCCTATATATTGCAATAAGCACATGCAATTAAAGTATTCTAGGGCAGTGTTGCTGAGTGCACCAATTTTTGTGATGCCTGTTCAAGATAATCTAAAGCAGAATAGTTACTCCTTGATGCACTTCCTTTTGTATTTAAAAACAAAGCGGCTAAAGAATCATTAAGATGGTGGAATTTCTCTCATCTTTCAGTGCAAACCTTTGAAGATTATTATGATGCTAGTGGTTATCAGTAAAAAGAACATCTTATCCCTGTGTGGTGTTACACTATAGGCTTCTGGTCCCTGAACATATATGTCCCACCCTGTAAATAGTCAAGAGTTAATGTTATCAACAGTGAGTCTTGTATCACCTTAAAGATCAACACATTTATTGTGGCACAACCTTTAGTGGTTCAAGTGCCCTGCATCAAATGCATGAAAGTGTTAGCCTTGGTAGGCACTGTATATTTCCACCCTCTGAAGGCACAACCTAGAGAGAACTATGAACTCGATTGGCCATGGTTTTAAAAAGCAGCCATGGGCAAATATAAGCTGAATTATGATGATAGAATAATATTTAATCCTATCCCTTTGAATTGTTTTCCCAGTTCCTCACCAATACCTGTATGCTTTGCCACATGGTGCTAATAACAGCTGGAGAAGCAGTTTTAATCAGGAAAATTGCACAGGCGAAAGGGCTCACATCCTCTCACTCATCACTGAGGTCCAGATCGGAATTCCTTTCCCCCACCCCACAGCTATTAATAGCATTTAAAAAATAATGTAGGAGTTCCTATTCATAGATCTCCTTTGCCTTGTCTAGTTTAGTCCCAAGAGCAACACTTTACGTAACTGATTACGTGGACTCTTCCCCAAAACCCACAATAAATTTGTTCATTTCAAGTGCCACAAAACTCTGGAAATTGCAACAATATTATGATTGTTATTAATTAATTAATTAATTAATTAATTGAATTTCTACACTGCCCTTCATTCAAGGAACACAGGGCGGATTAAAATATAAAACAGAGAAATACACACCATAATAACAAACAAAAACAATACAGTACTTCCCTCCCCAGTTTAAAAGACCATAGATTGTTCAATTAACCAAAGGCCTAAGAAAAGAGAAATGTTTTTGCCTGGCACTTAAATATATGTAACGCAGGCACCAGGAAGGCCTATTGAGGAGAGCATACCACAAGTGGTAAGCCACCACAGAAAAGGCCTATTCTTGTGTGGCCACCCTCCAGACCTGTCACAGAGGAAGCACACAAAGAAGGGCCTCATATGATGATAGCAGGGTCCGGATCAGTTCATATGTGAAGAGGTGGCTCTAAACATATCGAAGTCCTGAGCCATTTAAGGATTTGTAGGTCAAAGCCAGCACTTTGAATTGGACCTAGAAACTAATAGTCAGCCAGTGCAACTGGACCACTTTTGGTGTTATATGTTTAAACCAGAGATTTTCAACTTTTTTGAGTCCACGGCTCCCTTGACCAACTATGTTCTTTCTGCGGCACCCTTGTGGGGCTCAGGAGCCAGATTATGTCACCCCTTGTTTGCAGAGCTGGCGGCCTCTCACCCTTTATCGAATACCCTCCCTTGTGGTGTGTTCACTTAGCCTCCTTTCCTTGGGAGTCCTCTGCGCAGTCGCTGCTGCTGCCCCTGGTCTCTGAGCTGCCCCACCCCAAAGAGAGATGCCTCCTCACACTGCCACACAGGGGCCTAGGACTTGTCTGTCCATTCCCAACAGAAAGGGCTGAAGGGCTGGCTGGCTTGGCTGCTTGCTTGCTTACTCTGAGGCCATCTCAGCTCCCGGCAACCAGCACTCCCTGACGAGCCCCAGAGGCACCAATTTGCCTGTGGAGCTTGTAGCCAGGGCTGCTGCAACCAACAGCTGTACAAGTCTTTGGGAGGCAGAGATGCAAGAAGGCATCAAGGAGAGAAGGAAGGAAAGAGGGACAGAGGCCAGTGTTGCCCACGGCACCCCTGAACGTCATTCAAGGCACTGCTGGATTCCATAGCACCCTGGTTGAAAACCGCTAGCTTAAACCATCTTGTCCCAGTGAGCAACCTGGCTGCTGAATTTTAAGTGTTCACACTGTTTTTTAACACTCTGTAACTGCAAGTCATAATGACATAAGAAGGGCCCTGAAGGATCAGTCAAACGCCCACTTAGTCCAGCATTCTGTTCTCATGATGGCCAGCCAGATGCCAAAGGAAATCTCACAAGCTGGACCTTTCTGCCAGAGCACTCCCCCCACTTATGATTCCTTGCATTCTAACTCCACCCTCGCAAGGAAGGCAAAGCCCATGTTTTTGCTACAAGATTTCTAAGGTTAAAAGTGGCTTGTTCAAGTCCCCCAAATATCACAACTAAACTAGATATGGACTCCTAAAGCCGAGCGCCATGTTTAGTATTAGCAGCACGACTTTTGTGAGCACAGTTAATTACTTTACTAAATCCACTGTGCATAGCTACACATATTAGCATGAGTTTGTTCTTAGGATTGTGTAACCCTCTGGATCAAGGCTATGCTTATGTTCCCTGTTTTTTTCTTGACATTGCTATGCACATATGCTACCTCTCCCCCTCCCCTTGTTGCCTATGGCTTCTCAGAACACCGCAAATGACATGCCTTGTGGCTCTGCTTTTATACATAATGTATGCATATTTGCAATTCTGCTTTTAAGCACTTTTCTTGCAATTCCACATTTCCGAGCAGCTCCGTGTAAAACAACGCTTGTATAGCAAAACAAAACCCACAGCTGTGGACCTGAATGCACCCCTGTGGGGACTCCCTGTGCATCTCTGTGTTTACATATACCTTACTTTGCAGAATTCTTGCATACACTGTTTTTGTACAAGCAGTACTGCAAATACCTTTGGTGACTCGGTTAAGTACAAGGCACA
The DNA here is from genome assembly GCF_964106645.2 of Podarcis pityusensis. Taxonomy (NCBI): domain Eukaryota; kingdom Metazoa; phylum Chordata; class Lepidosauria; order Squamata; family Lacertidae; genus Podarcis; species Podarcis pityusensis. The sequence continues at coordinate 91,530,295 of NC_138026.1, read as the reverse complement.
CTTTTCTCCAGTATTGCATCTATGGGGGGGGGGGGGCAGGAGTCAACCGTGGCGTACTAGCTGGCTCTCTGTGCTACCTGAACGGCTCATTAAAATTACAGCTCCCTTTTATGGAAACTCTGAGTGCGTCCAAATGCCGAAGGAGAGGAAAGGAGGCGATGTGCATTAGATATTGGGTAAACATGCTGGACGTGGCCATGTGTGTTTATGCGCAGTCTAAACCCCGTGATGGATGCCTTACCGTCACGCTACACAGGGCAAACAAATGTTGGCGATGTCTGCCCAAACAAACAAACAAACAAAGGTGAGTAACTGCAGATCAGCATCGCAACGCCCTCCACCCCCATCGCAGATTTAACTCCGTCGGCTGAACCGCCTCTCATCGTAACGGATACAATTCGCTTCTCTGGAAGTCTCCGCAGGACTTTTGGGGGTTTTGTACTCCAAGCGGATCTTGCCCCCAAAAGGTAGCTTGTCCCCCTGCCAAAGGAACCTGCAAGGACTCGGAGCCCCATTGCCAGTTGAGCAGAGCGCAGTTCGGCAACCTCTTGAGAAATAGCCATTGTGAAATGTGTGCGCCGTTGCCCGCCCGCGCACCCAGCCTAAAAATCTCTTCTGCTCCTACAGGGTCTGCGAAAGGAGCGATCCCCTCGGCCGAGCTGGGGGGTGGCGGTATGCACAGAGCGAAATAGGAGAGGTTGGCCTTACCTGTTCCGCAGATAGGCTGTTGCACCTTTAGTTCACATCTCCTAGCATCAAGGCGCGCAGACTTCCAAACACCCCAGAAATTATTTCCAACAGTCAGATCGCAGCTTTTTCCGGCGTCCGTTCACTGCCCCTCCTCTCTCTCCCCGCAGCCGAGCTGCAAAAGAGCGAGTGAATGGTTCGGTCGGCAGAATCGAGAACTTTTGTTTTGTTGGCCGATCTGCCGCCGTGCTCAGCGCTCGACTTTTGCAACACCGCCCTTGTCATTGGCTGCTTCTTCAACGTTTGTTGAATGTGCGGGAGAGAGAGAGAAGGAGGGAGAGAGTAGGGAGGGGAGGGGGTCGGAAAGCAGGAAGGAAGTTGTGAGCCTGTCTGGGGTTGAACTCAGCGGAACAAGTTTCTTTTCATTTTTTTTCTCTCTCTCTGGTGCTTGGCAGGACCGATGGAGGGAAACACTTAAAAAAAAAGTTTCCATTGTTAACTAGCTCAGAACAAAATCTGCTCCAGCCGTTGTGGGTTAAAGATACAGCATCCGTTTTTCCACCCCTCGCTCGCTCTTACTATGTATAACTTGCTGCAGCTATTTAAAAACCTTTTCAGCTCCTTTGGGCAGAACGAGATCCCAAGCTGCGGCAGCTGCAGCTTTGCAGCCGGGGTCTCCATTCAAAGCCACCCGCCAGCAGTGGCGTAGCGTGGGGGGTGCAGGGGGGGCCGGCCGCACCGGGCGCAACATCTGGGGGTTAGGGTTAGGGGGCGCAAATCCACGGGTTAGGGGGCGCAAATTACTTGCCTTGCCCTGGGTGCTGACAACCCACGCTACGCCACTGCCCGCCAGGCAATAATAATGCAATGTGCCCACGTGGGAGCGTGCACGCATGCAGGAACAGCAGTTGCTTCCCCCCACCAAACCCTCCCTGGAGCCCGTTTCCTTTTTCAGTCTTAATTTCGGGCAGGGAGGTGCGGCCTTGACTTTGCTCACTGAAAAGGGGAAACGGTCCTTTGGGAATGTGCTCTGGCAAGATTAACCCAAGTCTTGAGGCCTGAAGTATATTTTTATACACAGGACCAGACCAAGCATAAGAAGAGTCCTGCTGCATCTGGCCAAGGGCCCATCTAGTCCAGCATCCTGACTGGGAGTGGCTGCTGAGACCATATAAAACCAGTCCTGAAAGACCTACATTGGCTCCCAGTAGGTTTCCAAGCACAATTCAAAGTGTTGGTGCTGACCTTTAAAGCCCTAAATGGCCTTGGCCCAGTATACCTAAAGGAGCGTCGCCACCCCCATCGTTCAGCCCCAACACTGAAGTCCAGCTCCGAGGGCCTTCTGGCAGTTCCCTCACTGCGAGAAACCAAGTTACAGGGAACCAGGCAGAGGGTCTTGTCGGTAGTGGCACCCACCCTGTGGAACGCCCTCCCACCAGATGTCAAGGAAATAAACAACCATCTGACTTTTAGAAGACATCTGAAAGCTGCCCTGTTTAGGGAATTTTTTTATGTTTGATGTTTTATCGTGTTTTTAATATTCTGTTGGGAGCCGCCCAGAGTGGCTGGGGAAACTCAGCCAGATGGGCAGGGTATAAATAATAAATTATTATTATTATTATCATTATTATTATTATTATTATTATTATCACCGTGATCAGCCAGATGCCTATGGTTAGCCTAAAACCAGGACCTGAGCACAACAGCACTCTCCGCACCTGCGATTCCCAGAGACACTGGTATTCAAAAGCATACTGCCTCCGAAAGTGTAGGTACAGCATAGTCATATTGAGTACAGTGGTACTTCGGGTTACATACGCTTCAGGTTACAGACTCTGCTAACCCAGAAATAGTGCTTCAGGTTAAGAACTTTTCTTCAGGATGAGAACAGAAATTGTGTTCCGGCGGCATGGCGGCAGCAGGAGGCCCCATTAGCTAAAGTCGTGCTTCAGGTTAAGAAGAGTTTCAGGTTAAGTACGGACCTCCGGAACGAATTAAGTACTTAACCTGAGGTACCACTGTAGTTGCCACGGACAGCCTTATACTCCATTAATTTGTCTAATGCTCTTTTAGAGTCATTCAAGTTAGTGGCCATCTTGACTTCTTGTGGCAGCAAACTCCCTAGTTTTAACTATGCACTGTGAGAAGCCGCCATGTGCACAGGTGCTGCCAAAGGGAGAGCCAGGGATGCAAATGTCCCATCAAGTCTAGTTGCTTCTTAAACCCCCACCCCACCCCAGCCGCCCCTTGCTGGACCCCCACAGTGATGTGATGAAAAGAAGGTTTTCACCTACACATGATCATTGAATTAATAACGGGAGATTGAAATAAGGCTGTAATCATAAGCACACCTAAAAATCAACTCTGTCACAACCAAGACACCTTTTTCAGCCGGAACTTGCCGGAACTCAGTTCCAGCACCACTCAAGTAGATTTCGGCACTTCTTAGGTAGGCGCCATTGCCATTCTAAGAGAATGAGGGAGGCGTTCATGGTGAGTTCCAGCATCTCTTTTTCTAGAAATAATAGCACTGGTCACAACCAATAGGATGTACAGTACTTCTAAGGAAATATTTTTAGGATGGGAACATCGATGTATGTTCTCATTCAGAAATCTAACGTGTAAGATATGTTGCCCTTGTCTCCCTACATTGCTTTTTCTGGTGCTACAACTGCCTTTGAGTAACACCTCTACAGTACTTTGCTGCTACAGGAGAAATATGAGTCAGACCAGCTATCTTTTGGCTCCTCTTTTCCTGGAACCGTGTCCTCTAAGTTCTGGTACCTGTGTTTGCTTGTTTTCCTCTTCCCTCCTCATACCTTTTCCCTTTTGTATTGTGTCTTTTAGATTGTAAGTCTTAGGTCAGTGTAATTTTTAAATTTTTGTACAATAGAGTATGGAAGTTGTCTTGCAAGAGCTTTTGAGCACAGCTGAAGGATGCCAAATAACATGCTTTAGTTATTAATACAAATTTATTCGGTTGTATCTCGCAGCCCTACAGACATTTGACTCTTCTGCATTATTCCTGTCTATTCATTTTAATGTTATCCTTTTTTTAAAGGATGCAGATAGGAAGCATATCAAATTATGCTATTGACAACATGGGCATAGCCAAGGGGGGCAGCTGCCCCCCCCCCCGGCGTTCGAGTAAAACAATAGAAATACTTAACTAACCGACCAATTACATCGGTTCTGCCTCCCCTAACAAAAGTCTGCTCCCCAAAAAAGTCCTCCCCCCACCAAAAAATAATAATCCTGGCTACACCCATGATTGACAACTAGATGTATACAATTTATTATGGGGACTCCATTTCTATTCTCTGCACTGGATACCAAAATAACTTGAGATTACTCTACTTAGTCTGCAATCCTAAACACCCTTACCCAGAAGCAAGTCCCACTGGATATGCATAAGATTCTGTTGTTGTTTGGTAAAATTTCTGCTGAAATTTTGTCTCCATTCAGGATCAACTCATTTGTTGTCCCCAGTCTGGAAGACTATAAGCAGTCTGAGGTCTCAGGGTCATGCAATTGATGAAGAGGGCTGCAGCCTATGAGAGCTAATGCCACAAAATATGAATTCTCACATCACTCACTGTTATTGCTATGTCTATCTAACATGACTTTTCTTCTGAAATATGATGCACTACTGATAACCAAGCCACTGTTTGGGGACCAGTAATTTCAGAATTGCTCTGAGCCCATAGTACATTGTGGTTTTATTTTTATTTATTGAATTTCTATACCACCCTTTAACTGAGGATCCCAGGGTGGTTTATAATATAATTTAATGGAAACACTTAAATAATGCCCATCAACTCAAAGTTTCCAACGTAATTTACATTTGCAATAGGTCATAAAATGCAGTAAAACAGCTTGCAGCCGTAAAAGACAGCGCTCAAGAATCACAGCAGTCACAATCACAACACTCTTTAAAAAAACAAACCAGAATTTAGAAATGACAGCATGAAAAAATAAATATGTTGTACGGAAACACAAAGCTCAAAGTAATCAACATCCTCCCAATTCCTCTTAATCTTGTCTTCAGTGCAGTCAGTGACTCCATGATGGATGGCTGAAATGATAGCAAATTAGGTTTCTTTTGCTTCCGTTGGGCAGATGTAGGTGCTGCATAGAGGGAAAAAGCAGTGTAGGAGACTGGGTGAAAAGGAGGGTACAAGGAGAATAAGCATTAGGACAAGGAATGAATAAAGTGGGGGTGAGGTTTCTTACTCATTTTATTTTTATACTAGAAGAACTAGTGTGATTAGTTACAGTGTCCAGTTAAGACACGATAGAACATGGTTCAGGTCCTCAATTCAGCCATAGAGTTGTCCTCATTCTAGTCCCCATCCCTTAATCTATAATTTACCTCACAAAACAGCTGTGAAGATAACAGAGGCAGGGCAGAACCTTGTGTGCTTTAAACTCATTGGAGGAAGGCTGTGTTAAAAATATAAAAATAAACATATAGGTTTCTTAATTGCATCCTGTTGCTTTGTTCCCATTTTTGGTTCCTCTCCTTTTTTGTGTGCCCTTTGATCGGCGGAGCCCTTAACAGTACATAACCTAAAGACAGCACATTATACTGGAAACATGAAAACAGGAAGTGCAAATCACTCACACTTGCTCTGTCACTGCTTTTTTGTAACATCCAAAGCTGTCGTCCCACACCCATGGAACAAAGTCTGCGCTCAAGCATTTTGAAGAATAACTGTGAGAGCTTCTTGTTTAGGCTTGGCTGGGGTCAAGTACATAGCATTTTTCTACTTTAATTACTGCTCTGTCTATTTTAAAGGTTATTGGCTGGCTGGCAAGGGTATTTGCCTAAATTACTAAGGTCTTGGGGAATGTGGTATGTTTTACCTAAATGTCAGCACTTAAGGGGCCAGTCACATTAATGCAGCACATCTGATCTCTGCATTGCCAATAACGGGCTTCAAGTTCAAACCCACAGTAATGTATTGCTCCTTGACATGGCTGACATTTTCCTAGTGATATGAGGCCACAGCGAAAGAAATGGTCACTGCCATTAGGGATGGAAGAATGTGTCAATCTCAGTTTCTCTTAGAGTCTCATTCTTCCAATCTTACATTCAGTTCTCCAATTTCTGCAGCAATCGGCATTTTTAAAAAAAAAATTCCAAGGAAGCTTTTTTTGTGTTGTTTTCACTAAGATGTGTGTGTGTGTGTTTTGTGCAAATTTCACACTAATAAATGCCTTATCTATGCATATTGTCTAGCTGAAGAACTGTTTTGCAAAATTCAGAAAGGAGTAAATTTCAAAAGATAGTTGTGTTCCACTTTGTGTTCTGGTTCAGAAGTGCAAATTAGGGTGTTTCTCGTTAAAATGCAGACAAAAAGAGATTCATCCTCCATCCCAACCTGCCATTCCTTTGTAAGGATGTTGTGCACCTCTATTGCAGTGTGTCAGAGCAACTAAGCAGAAGCACAGAAAACTGCCAAGCAGACGTTTCTTGTACAATACAAGAATGTATCATATTCTTGTATTATAGCTGTTACCTACCCTGCCTGAACTATATAGGGAGGGCGAGCTACCAATGATTGTAAATAAAACAAATTGTTTTCCTGCATTTAAATCCCACCTTTCTTTCATAATGGAACCGAAGGCAAAGTACATCTGGCTCACATGCAATCCAAGCACTGACTTCTCAAACCCAGACATACAGTTTCAGCAGGGTGTTCGTCTTATGTGTCCCAGGACTAACTTTCAACTTCAAGTAGTCCTAATATTACACAAAAGCATACATTCACTGGTTTAACAGCACGGTTCTAAGCACAATCACTCAGAAGCCTCACTGTTTTCTGTGGGGCCTGCTCCCACGAAAGTATACGTAGGATTGCAGCAAAAGATGTTATGACAGAATCCAGGCCTGAATAACAATACACCTTAATTTATCACATTGCTATTTCATCTGTGGTTTTCTACATGTGTCTAAAATAACCTGTCACTGCTTGCACATCCCTCTGCTGCTCAAACTGACACTCCAGCGCTTCTTTCTACATGACTGGAATTGTTCCACGTTTGAACATGCAGGTTTGCTGCCAGGGCATCTAATCTGTCCCTTAGCTTGAACTTTCTGTCGTTTGGCAACAGTTTAATCAGATGGTGAGAAAGCCTATCTGTGCCAATCGATAAAAGAAGGGAGTAGTAGCAAACAAAGTCAAAAACTGTGCACATGTTGCCACGCCCACAGTTCAGACTTGCCTGGTGTGCAAACAAGTGCAGAGGCTGCCATGTGTGAATCCCTATGATGGAAGGAAGACAGGCACAGGTCAGTTCCTGGATGTAACCCCCCACCCTCACGCAAGAGACTTTTGCATACCTGATCCAGAAGACCTAGGTATGGAAGCCTATTTCATCATGTGGATTGCATGTAATGAATCAGTATTTTTCATTCATCATTGCTAATGGCTGTGATCACACACTCATTAATATGTCCAGTGGCTCTCAACAGTACCTGCTTTTTAAGTTGTGATTTAAACAGGACTGTTAAGTTGCACTGAAATCAGCAGGTCTTAAAAAGTGCTTGACTTTGCCTGGATTGTGCATTTATGAATATGACTAGTGCAAAGCTATGCCCTGGCTTCCCTTCCTTACAAGGAGCAGAAAGAATGAAATAACAGCAAGGAAGCTTCCATATGGGATCTTCATATCACAAAGGAGTAATTCTGTGCACATGATTGGCAAGTTAGCCTTCACACATTCTTGGCCTGTCCCCTGGCATGAATATTTGTTGGTATTCCATCATTTGCGGTCCACACCAACATGCAGCGTGTACAGATATTTCTGTCCCTGTGTGTGCATGCATCTTTTGAGAAAAACGTCACCAGAGCAAATGTAACCCAATCTTAGTTACTATTCATCACAATGGGCAAAATGAAGGTATGTACATTTGATGTGGGAGGGAACAATATCAGTTTCTATTGGGTTTTTAAAGAAATGAATTACAAGCTCTTGCAAAAGCATCATATTTAGCTGCATCAATCGGCTCTTTTATTTGGTGGTAGTGGGTGGCAATATCCTAGCAAATTACTAATGTTCAATAGGTCCCTGTAGCCATTAACAACATGACCACAATCTCCACCCCAAATGCAGCAGCAGCAAAATTCCAAAATTATGATAAGATAAGTATTGTGCAATACCTCTGCATTATTATTATTATTAAGTTTGATGTATGTATTGTGATTACAATCTCTGAGATTATCCCCCACATTTAGTGTGTGGAGATTATGAGAGAATAGCTGCCTCATACTTGGTTACTGAAATTTTGATGTGCCTTCAGCATGTGACAATTGGTGGAAATAGTCTTCAATTTAATGTGGGGGTACTAGAAACAAATGAGCAAGTTTCTGCTCAGATGGGGAGCAAACAGAAGTAGGGGTATGGCAATAGAAATCACCCAGCAAAACACCTCCACATGCAATAATCATAATCTTAAACATAATATTTACAGTAAGGACCCCTGACCATTAGGTCCAGTCGTGACCGACTCTGGGGTTGCGGTCCTCATCTTGCTTTATTGGCTGAGGGAGCCAGCCTACAGCTTCCAGGTCATGTGGCCAGCATGACTAAGCTGCTTCTGGCAAACCAGAGCAGCATATGGAAACGCCGTTTACCTTCCCACCGGAGCGGTACCTATTTATCTACTTGCACTTTGACGTGCTTTCGAACTGCTAAGTTGGCAGGAGCAGGGACCGAGCAATGGGAGCTCACCCTGTCGCGGGGATTCGAACTGCCGACCTTCTGATCGGCCAGTCCAAGGCTCTGTGGTTTAACCCACAGTGCCACCCGCGTCCCTATATTTACAGTACCTATGTTTTATTCTAAGGTCCAGCATGTTCACACTCCTGTCTCAGTGACATCTACGCTGGCTTGGTCATGCCCACATAATGGAAACAGGATCCCCAAGGGCAGGATCCCCAAGGAAGTGCTCTACAGTGGGTTGCCTACTTGCACCAGGCCAATTTGCAGATCAAGTCTGTGTTACAAAGATGTCTGCAACCATGACATAAAGCCTGGCAACATCAACCCTGCTGTGTGGGAATCCCTTGCAGATGGTCACAATGCCTGAAGCACGCAGTCAAGTTATGTATCCACAGCAGTGACCAGAGGAGGAATGATTGCTGCAAGGAGAGCAGAGAGAAGAAATGCCAGGGTGCATCTGCAGCAGCACAACTGGACGCCTTCATCTGCCCCAGCTGCAACAAAACATGTCTCTCCTGCATCAGTTTCTACAGCCACAGCAGGTGCTGCAACTGTCCAACAGCTTGACCTCACCCCCAAAGGCACACTCCTTCATTGTCTCACGAGTCAGATGGATGCCATCCCAGGGTGGGTTACAACATTAAAACACAGTATTTAAAACAGTTTAAATCACAGAAATAAAATGGGTCCTAAAAATATGCAGCTCATCTCAAAAGCCAAGTACTGTGGTACCTCAGGTTAAGTACTTAATTTGTTCCGGAGGTCCGTTCTTAACCTGAAACTGTTCTTAACCTGAAGCACCACTTTAGCTAATGGGGCCTCCTGCTGCTGCCGCACGCTGGAGCATGATTTCTGTTCTCATCCTGAAGCAAAGTTCTTAACCCAAGGCTGACTGACCGAACCCAAAGGGTGCTCATCAATGGTTCCTCTTCATCCTGGAGAAGAGTGACTAGTGGGGTGCCACAGGGTTCTGTCTTGGGCCCGGTCTTATTCAACATCTTTATCAACGACTTGGATGATGGACTAATGGGCATCCTGATCAAATTTGCAGATGACACCAAATTGGGAGGGGTGGCTAACACCCCAGAGGACAGGATCACACTTCAAAACGACCTTGACAGATTAGAGAACTGGGCCAAAACAAACAAGATGAATTTTAACAGGGAGAAATGTAAAGTATTGCACTTGGGCAAAAAAAATGAGAGGCACAAATACAAGATGGGGGACACCTGGCTTGAGAGCAGTACATGTGAAAAGGATCTAGGAGTCTTGGTTGACCACAAACTTGACATGAGCCAACAGTGTGATGCGGCAGCTAAAAAAGCCAATGCAATTCTGGGCTGCATCAATAGGAGTATAGCATCTAGATCAAGGGAAGTAATAGTGCCACTGTATTCTGCTCTGGTCAGACCTCACCTGGAGTACCGTGTCCAGTTCTGGGCACCACAGTTCAAGAAGGACACTGACAAACTGGAACGTGTCCAGAGGAGGGCAACCAAAATGGTCAAAGGCCTGGAAACGATGCCTTATGAGGAACGGCTAAGGGAGCTGGGCATGTTTAGCCTGGAGAAGAGGAGGTTAAGGGGTGATATGATAGCCATGTTCAAATATATAAAAGGATGTCACATAGAGGAGGGAGAAAGGTTGTTTTCTGCTGCTCCAGAGAAGCGGACACGGAGCAATGGATCCAAACTACAAGAAAGAAGATTCCACCTAAACATTAGGAAGAACTTCCTGACAGTAAGAGCTGTTCGACAGTGGAATTTGCTGCCAAGGAGTGTGGTGGAGTCTCCTTCTTTGGAGGTCTTTAAGCAGAGGCTTGACAACCATATGTCAGGAGTGCTCTGATGGTGTTTCCTGCTTGGCAGGGGGTTGGACTCGATGGCCTTGTGGTCTCTTCCAACTCTATGATTCTATGATTCTATGATTCTATGATTCTATGATTCTACTATTACTGGGTTAGCAGAGTCTGTAACCTGAAGCGTATGTAACCTGAAGCATATGTAACCCGAGGTACCACTGTAAAGACATGCATTCACCAGAAGCTGTATAATGAAGGTGCTGGACTCTGTGGGGAGAGTTCCACATGACAAATGGTGTATAGTCTTACCTTGATTCTCAAATGCCTTGGTACTCGTATGTTTTGGCTTCCAAACGTTGAAAACCCGGAAGTAAGTGCTGTGGTTTTCGAGCATTCTTTGGAAGCCAAACATCCGACGCGACTTTCACAGCTTCCAATTGAGTGCAGGAAGCTTCTGCAGCCATCGGAAGCCGCGCCTTGGATTTCAAACGGTTCCGGGAGTCGAACCGACTCCCAGAATGGATTAAGTTGAACAACCAAGGTACCACTGTATCAGGAAAATGCATTAACAAGCTTCCATACCAGTAGTGGTGTAGATAGGTTGTTTTAACTAATCAGATTTTCCGCAGGAAGGAGAAATTCAGATTAAATGTTGAAAAAGTATAGGCTGGCATTTTGATAACAAGAATGTTTTGTGTACCCAGCCCCAAACTTGCATGCACAATCTGCACCGATTCCACAAGAAACTCCCACCTGGAAGCACTCTCTGAATGGGAGAGTGCAGTGTATTTCTCAAAGGCACAAGTGAAATCAGTGGGACTTAAGCTTAGCATTGGGACATACTACACTATTACCCAACTGATTTTAGGAAGAGAAAGAGGCAACAAGTCTTCAAATTCACTATTAAGAATGGCTGGAAAGATTCCCCTTGTAACCTGGCGCACTTATTCCATTAGACTGTAATCACATAACCATAATTGGACAGCTTTGTGTTTGCTTTAAATCATTTTTACTGTAGCAGTAAAAGTTCTTTTGTTTTCTGAAATGTGACATAGAAGGTTATTTTCTTTTTCTCCCTGTATTCTCTGCACTATTTTTTTGTGTCTCTGTTTTCGTAACCCATAATAGATGTACATTTTGTGACATTGTTGAGATAATCCACAGCACCTTTATAGGGATGAGATGAGCAGGAAGTTACAGTAAATGCTGTAAAAGTTTCCACTCCATGCTGCGTGGCTTAAACTTTAGAAAAATAGGGAGGTATTCTGGGCTTTGGGAGGAACCACTTTATAATTTTAGAACCGAAAAGGGGAAGGTGGAAATGTCATACGCCTCAGAACCCAAACCTCAGGGCATGTGCACTAAAGATTTAATAGAATGCTTAGAACATGGAATAACTTTATCTCAAGCTTCTAATTTGTTGAAAGGACAGCTTTGAAAATGTGCAGCAGATGTTAATAAATTGATAGGTTGGAGTTATCATTAATCTTGAAAACTAAAGCAACAGAGTTATGAAAAGAGCCTTAAATGAGGTTGCTGGACAACAGTTTATTTATGATCTGTATACAGTACAGTGCTTCTTATTGCCATGCAACATATTACAAAAGCCAGCGGGCCTCTCTTCTGAAATTAT
>NC_138026.1:91430742-91518246 GCF_964106645.2 Podarcis pityusensis | reverse complement strand
GCACTAGAAAAAAATATATTGGCAACAGAGAATCTGCTTTGCACACACAAAAGTAGGGTTGCCATATTGCCTATTGCCCAAAAATCAACACCTCCGATATGGGCTGCCATAAGACCAGGTTTTCCTGGACATTTTTAGCCACTTTTCAAAAATTCCACCCAGAGGCCATTCTTGACGGATGAATCCTGGCTATGTCCAGGAAATTCCAGATGTATGGCAGCCCTATGGAAAAGGTTCCCAGGTTCAATCCCCAACATCTCCAGGTAGAGGTGGGAAGGATTCCTGGCTGAAACTCTGCAGAGAAGCTGTAACTTAGATGAGTCCCACGATACTGAGATACATGAGGCCCATGATGTGACTAGTTTACAACTAATATGCTCCCATCGATGTTTAGAGGCCCAAATGGGACAAGTCAATTGGAGGTCTGTGACTGGATTTCCCATAAGTTTTCATTGCAGCGGCTACAAGGGTCCCAGTTTGGACTGGTGTCACTGTGCAAGGTGAGAAAGGCTTTGGAGTCCGTCCCTCCCTCCTGTCTTTTTTTCCTTATAAAAATCCCCTCCCAAAGCTGCTGTTTGCAGGCTGAGCAAAAACATGCTGGCACTCCCCCTGCCATCCAGTGCTGCTGCTGTAATTTGAATCAGGGAGGGGTGCTTTTTGACTGTTTAAAAAATAAAATTGGTTGGCTTACAGTTTATTAAAAAAGATTAGCCGAGTAAAAACAGCTTGGAAGCTGGAGCTAACCTACTACCCATCAGCTATCTCGTTCACAACATCGCTAAGGTATAATAAAATATACTGGAGTCCCATTGCTGAAGAAAAAAATGTTCTGCGTTGTGACAGGTAGTGTCATGGCTGCCTCATTCAGAAGGAGGGTCAAGAGAGGAAAAAGAGAGAGAGCAGAAGGCAGGGGCAGAGCTTAGGTGTTTAGTGGGAAACCACAAAGTCTATTTTTCCAATGCGTTAGTCTCAACTCTGCCCTCTGCTGACTGGAGGCATGCAAAGCCGCTTATACAACATTTTCGGCTGTGAAAAAAAAGGAGGATCTTTGATGATCTTGTTTGGTTTATCAGTAGAAGCTGCTCAGCATGAATCACATGAATATGTTAGCAACCTCCACCATCATTCCAATTGCTGGGCAGCCTAGACGTGGATTAAAGTTACTTGTACAAGAAGTTTTCAGTTGCAGGGATGTTAAGCATCCTGGCATATATGGTGACATCATTTTTAAAGAGATGGTCTTGACATCTTTTTAGAGATGATCTAATAACAAAGAGCTATTAGACTGAAATATACTCAGAGTCGCAAAGTGATTTCATGCTCTTTATTCAGCTCATAGTGGTGAGGAGGAATGAATGAATGTCCCCTCACAGTATCTGCTTTATATACATTATTTACACAATGGGCTGCACATGATTGGCTAATTCTGGAATTCTACTGTAAGCCAATCAGGTTGTGGATTCACTTCTATCTGGAGCAGGATTGGGTGGTTCCTGCCAACCAATCATACTGCTGCATTGTTCTAGGACCAATCAGACTGCTGCATTCTGAATCCTATTGTTCTAGGACCAATCAGACTGCTGCCTTTTGGATCCTATTGTTCTAGGACCAATCAGACTGCTACAGTTTGGATCCTATTCAACTCAGTACATAACACCCCTCCCCTCTAAGTTCCAGTCCTGCCCGGGAGGTCGCATTCATAGTCCTCAAGGTATGCCGGCGGCCTACGTGTGCGTTGTGGCCTGGGGTGTTCCCTGGTCCGGGCTCCGGGTTCTGGCTCGTGTTCCACGGATGCTGGCTGTGATGCGGCTGTTTGGTCTGGTGCAACCGGCTCGCTCAGTCGTGGTTCTGGTTCCGGTGTCCTTTCGGCCTCACGGGTCCTCTCTGTATTTACTGATTCTGCCTCTCCTGCTGGCCCCTCCTGCTCTATGGGCCTCACTGCCCCGCTGTTCCCTTGGGACTCCTCTGACCTGTCCTCCTCCTGGTTTTCTCCCGGGAATCGTCGCCGTATCTGGTCGCAGTGGCGGCGCCAGCATTGCCCCCCATCCGTTAGCACCTCATACGACACGGGGCCAGTGACCCTGGTGATTGTGGCGGGTACCCATGCTGGGCCTGCCCCAAAATTCTTTGCGTACACTGGGTCCTGGGCCTCGAAGGTCCGGGGGTTCCTGCCTTCCCCCACCACTACCTCATCCTGAGCTCTATCGGGGTGAAGGCGGTCCAATCTGATTGCAAGGCGCCGACCCATTAGTAGTTCAGCGGGGCTCCGGCCAGTCGTTGAGCTGGGGGTGCTGTGCTGTGCTAGAAGGAATGTGGCAAGGCGGTACTCCCAGTCCCCTTGCGTCATGCGGCGAAGGGTGTCCTTGGTGGTCCGCACCATGCGTTCTGCTTGGCCATTGGTGGCAGGGTGGAACGGCGCCGAACGGATGTGGCGGATGGCGTTCTGCGCTGTGAAGGTTTGGAATTCTCCTGACGTAAATGCAGTCCCGTTGTCTGAGACGAGAGTGTCAGGGAGCCCGTGGGTTGCAAACAGCCTGCGTAGTACCCGGATGGCTGCGGACGTGGAAGTGGACGGTACCAGTGCGACTTCCAGCCATTTGGTGTAGGAGTCCACCACTATGAAGAATGTTTTCCCCTGAAAGGGGCCAGCGAAATCCACATGCAGGCGTGACCATGGTGCTCGGGCGGACTCCCAGGACTGGACTGGGGCCCTTGGGGGATCTGGGCGGGATTCTTGGCAGGCCTGGCAGTGTTTGACCCAGGCCTCTATCTCTCCATCGATCCCCGGCCACCACACATAACTCCTGGCAAGGGCCTTCATTCTTACTACCCCTGGATGTGTCTCGTGTAGGGCTGTGAGGACCCTTTTGCAGAGGGGCTGGGGAACAACGACTCTGCTTCCCCATAACAGGCACCCCTTGTGGGCCGACAGTTCATGTTTGCGGGTTGTGTAGCCGGCGAATTCTGGCCCGGGGCTGCTGCTGGGCCATCCCCTCCACACCCAGTCCAGGACCCGGGAGATGACCCTATCTTTCTTGGAATGGTGTGCAACTTCTTGTGCCTGAATGGGGCAGTCGGGAAGCAGCTCCAGGCTCATAACCTCTTGTGCAGGTGCTGGGTCAGGGCCTGTTTCCGGTAGTGGTAGCCTGCTGAGGGCGTCCGCATGGCCCATCGCCTTCCCAGGTCGGTGAATCAGTGCATACTGGTAGCTGGCAAGGAAAATTGACCACCTGAGGACGCGAGGAGACAGCACTTGGGGGGTCTGCTTTTCGGGGGCAAACAAGCCAAGCAACGGCTTGTGGTCAGTCACCACGGTGAAGGGCCGCCCGTACAAGAAATCATGGAATTTTTTTACTCCCTTTACGATTGCCAGACCCTCCTTGTCGATTTGCGAGTAGTTCCGCTCGGTTGTGTTGAGTGTCTGGGAAAAGTACGCCACCGGTACCTCTCTTCCATCCGGGAGTTGGTGCCCCAGGACAGCTCCAATGCCATAGGGTGAGGCGTCGCATGCTAGCACCACCGGCAGCCTCTCGTCGAAGTGTGCCAAGACCGAGTTTGAGACAAGCAAGTCCTTGACTGCCTGGAATGCGGCCTCCTGGCGCTGGCCCCACACCCAAGGGGCCCGCTTGTCCAGGAGTCTGTGTAGGGGCTCCGCTACCGCCGCCTTGTGGGGAAGGAAGGAATGGTAAAAGTTCAATAGTCCCAAGAAGGCCTGAAGTTCAGTCTTGCTCTTGGGCGCTGGGGCATCACAAATGGCCCGTACCTTGTCCCCAGTCGGGTGGACCCCTTCTGCGTCCACCATAAATCCCAGAAAGTCCACCTGAGGCACTCCTAGTAGACATTTTTCCCGCTTCACCTTGAGACCCGCCGTCTGGAAACGGTGCAGAACGGTGCGGAGGCGGTCCTCAAACTCCTCTGGTGTGGGGCCGGCAATCAACACATCATCGAAGAAGGGGGTGACGCCAGGAATCCCTTTAAGGAGAGAGTCCATTATATTCTGGAATATGCCTGGTGCCACGCTGACACCGAATTGCAGCCGCTTTACCCTGAACGCTCCTCTGTGCGTCACAATCGTCTGTGCCTCTGCTGTGGCCTCATCTACTGGCAGCTGTTGATATGCTTGGGCCAAGTCCAGCTTGCCAAAAATTTTCGACCCAGCCAGGGTGGCAAGGACATGGCTGACCACTGGCACTGGGTATGCGTGGGCCGTGAGGGCCTTGTTTATGGTACATTTGTAGTCTGCGCAGATGCGGACCGAACCATTAGGCTTGACGGGTGTGACGATTGGGGTTTCCCAGGGAGCATTAGGCACCGGCTCCAGCACTCCTTGCTCTACGAGTCGGTCCAATTCCTCGTCTATACGGGGTTTCAAGGCGAACGGGACCCGGCGGGCCTTGAGCCTGACCGGTCGTACTGCGGGGTCAAGCTGTAGCGCAATGGGGGGGCCCGTATACTGTCCCAATTTCCCATCGAAAACCCCTGGAAATTCCTTGCATATGGCGTCCACGTCCACTTGTAAGCTAGTGTGGTTCACCCCGGTGACAGCTAGCCCCAGTGGTCCAAACCATGCCAATCCCAGTAAGCTAATGTAGGGGCCCTTGACCACAAGCAAGTCCAGTTGCCGCGTCCGCCCTCGGTATTGCACCCTGAAGGTCCCCACCCCCATTGTGGGGACCTTACGTTTCTGGAAGTCCCGGAGGGTGAATGGGGCCGGCCTGAGTTTGGGACCCCCAGTGGGACACAGTTTCCTTAAGGTCCTTGCCGAGATTATGGATAGAGTTGAACCCGTGTCAAGCTCCATGCGGCATGGGGCCCCCTCTATCTGTACCTCTACATAAATTTTCTCTACGTTGGGGTGGGGCAACTGGTATACCTGGAAGTCCGTGAGCTCCGTCGAGTTGCCTTGGTGCGTTGGGCCCCGGGACCTGGGGCTCTTGGATTGGTCATCTGATGCCTGGTGTCGGGTGGGCCGAGCCCGACACACCCGGGCGATGTGTCCCGATTTTCTGCACTGCCTGCACTCTGCGTTGCGGAAACGGCAGGTCCTCCTCTCGTGACTCTCCCCGCAGCTTGCGCAGTTCCCTCCTTCTCGTCGAGGCAGCTGTGGTCTGTGCGCTGCTTGAGTGCGCTGCTGTACTCGGTGCACCTCCTCCCTGTCGGATCCTGAGTCGTCGGTGAGGTCTTCATGGTGGACCCTCGGTTGGGATGGCAGGCTCGGCCGTGCCTCTTGGGTCGACCTCTCGGCAGCTTCTGTTGCCAGGGCCTCCTCCAGAGCGACCTGGAACGTTAGGTCCTTCTTAGCGTAGAGGCGCCGTTGCAGCTTCTCATCCTTCAGGCCACCGACGAGGCGGTCACGAAGCATGTTCTCCAGCTCTGAGAAGTTGCAGAACCGGGCGGCTTGGCGGAGAGAGGTCACAAACCCAGTTATGGTTTCCCCAGGGGCTTGCCGCTTTGCGTAGAAGGCATTTCGACGAGCCACCACTGAGGGCTGCGGCGAAAAGTGCCCCTTCAGCTGTTCCATTATTGTTTTGTATGGAACAGTAGCGACGTCTTCAGGCGCAAGGAGAGCCCGGGCGATTTCAAACGTCTCCTCTCCGCAGACGCTGAAGAATATCGCCCTCTTCTTGGCGTCTTCTTCGTCGGTGACCCCTTTGGCTTCTAGGAGGAAGGTGAAACGGGAGGCGTACGCTTCCCAGTCTCCAGATGCTGGGTTGAATGGCGAGAAGCTGCTGTTGGCTGCCATTCTGAGTTCCTTGTGCCCCGGAGCTGAAGCCTGGATACACGGTGCGAGGCAGCGGTGCGGCAGTTGGCGGTGCTGCGGTGCTGTGTGTGGCAGTCAGCTCAGCGGGATCCCATCCTCGTCGCCAGTGAAATATACTCAGAGTCGCAAAGTGATTTCATGCTCTTTATTCAGCTCATAGTGGTGAGGAGGAATGAATGAATGTCCCCTCACAGTATCTGCTTTATATACATTATTTACACAATGGGCTGCACATGATTGGCTAATTCTGGAATTCTACTGTAAGCCAATCAGGTTGTGGATTCACTTCTATCTGGAGCAGGATTGGGTGGTTCCTGCCAACCAATCATACTGCTGCATTGTTCTAGGACCAATCAGACTGCTGCATTCTGAATCCTATTGTTCTAGGACCAATCAGACTGCTGCCTTTTGGATCCTATTGTTCTAGGACCAATCAGACTGCTACAGTTTGGATCCTATTCAACTCAGTACATAACATAGACCATTGTGAAGGCAGCCTGTGGGGTGTGGAATTAGCAAGGAGTGCCTGTTTTGCCCTATATGTAGGGCTTTTGAAGAACAGTATATTGTTAATTCAAGATTTTAGGTTAAACAGAGTTGCAAATTTGGATCTGGCAAAAAGGAAGTGTAAAATGAGTGCAGTATGGGCTTTAAAATTAGATCAGGAAGAGACAAGTGTATAATGTTACATAACTTTCAGTCTGTTGCAGCAATAACAATAATCTTTGATTAGGATGCTGAAGTATGTTTAGTAGTAATAGAACTTTTTCTTGTTTGCTGTTTTGGTGTAATAACAACCCCCGCAAGTGATCTTTTTGGCTCAAAAGCTCCCTAAACAGCGAACAGCCTATTAATATAGAAGAAAGATACAATAAAAGTATACTGCATGCAACAAATCAATCAATACGATATAAAACAGCAACATTACAAAATACCCAATCGTGTTAATGAGCTTCATGCTTTCACCACAGACGGCAGATCTACCTCCCAGTTGGAAGCCAGGTTAACTCACAACCCTGCTGCCACAATCTCTCACCTAGGATCAAGCCCATTTACAGCCAGTCACATAAGGTAGAGTGTTCTCTCCTTCATTATACCCAGAAGGAAAAACCCAAAGGACTGACTGCGTTTTGGTGGTACTGTACTCCTTTTGAGGCCAACATGAGAGCAGCAACTCACTGCCAACAGTGGCTTCCTCATAAATAGGGTCTCCCCTTGGAAATCACCCATAGGTGGGCCAGAGTTTTTACTCTTCAGGGCTAGCTGGCCCAACATTTTTCAGTGCAGTCCTATATATGTCTACTGAGAAGTAAGTGTATATAGGTAAGCGTCTCAGGTTTGCATAGGGTTGCAGCCTTAGTAGACTGTCTAGTAGTAGTTAGGATTTAGAGGTGATACGAGGAGAAACAGGTGACTCCCAAACCATGTGGTTTCCTGAGCCAGTGCTGACTTGATCCTCAAAGTGATATGGGCAGCAAATTAATTACTTCAGGAGCTAAATCTCAATATGTTGATGTCAGGCAAACACTCAATTTAATTTTCTACCCAGGATTAGAAGTCGAGCAGGGAGATTTAGAAAATACTTCAAAGAAATTGGATTGAGACGGACAAAGGATGACTGTCCACTGCTAAAAGTTCATGTACATATGATGAACACCTCTCCAAAGCACAACACAACTGATATCCCATACTGTGAATCCACGTTATTCAGGGACTGTCATGGCTAGGGAATTTGGCTCAAAGCAAGCAAGGGCGGGGGGAATACTTTAATTTCAACAAAATTTTGCTAAGCACAACTTTTTCACATTGCATACAGGTTTGCTTGTATCCTTCAAAAAATATTTTCTATTCTAATTATTCTTTTCTTTTCAAAATACTTCTGTTTATAACTCAGTCCTCACTTTTGAATCCCATTTGGTCAAGAGAACTTGCATTACTTGGAAAGGGGGAAGCAAAGTGACATCATTCCAGCACTACAATTAATTGTTATATGATTCAAACCTAATTCAACATCGATCTGACCATCCATAGTAATGAACCAGCAAACTAGAACATGACAGCTCATGCCATCAATTTCTGAAGACCACAAATGGCCTGTGATTGGTGTGTCATTTCATAACATTACTTATTCCAACCTTGATGTTTAGTTTTAGCATTTTTAATAGTCAGCCACCTTGAATGCCAGGACAGTGCATTTTGTGGACTTCTCATTCAGTAAAGAAACAACAACAAACCACACACATGATTTGGGTTGTGTGGGTAGTAAAATGCCAAGAAAATAAGAGGCTTGCCCCTTTAAACTCACCATCTACATTTGCTTTTGTATATAGTTCTCATGGGATACCAAACCCCCACACCCACATTGCATTTTTCAGTAATATGTTCTGCAATAAACAAATCCCATTCACCAGTGGAATTCCCCTTGATTCTATTGGAAAGGAACCACCAAATATAAAGATGATTTGTCCTTCTATGGTTTGTTAAAATGTCCATAGACAAGTCATTGCCATCCTTTTTTACATTTTGATAAGAACCCCATTTAATTTTGAGGCCTCTCTCAGGATCAGTGTAAGGGGTTTTGAGTAACAGTCAAGAAGCTCCTATGAAGAGTGCTTTGCAATGGAGGAAAATAAGATCCTATAAGATCCTAAGGAAGAGCTTCCTAGAAAGAAATTATAAATTTTATGTTTGTACTTGAAGGAGATGTGGGGAACTTATTAATGGGGCTTACATCTAGGGCTTTTTTCAGCCAGAACTTGCCAGACCTCTCAGGTGGGCACCATGGTCATAATAAGAGAACAAAGGAGGTATTCATGGTGAGTTCCAGCACCTCTTTTTTTTAAAAAAGAAAAATAGCATTCTAGAAAAGTAGAATACATAATATAATATATTATATTGTACTCTAATATAATAATATAATAAATTTTAAGAGGAAGGACATCCCCAAAAGACACATTTCCAGTCAATTTCTCCACATTTTTGTAGGCAGCACTACTAACATCTTCAAATGTCTTCATTGTGCTGCCAACCAGATCGACAAAGTACAGCTATAGAGTAGGTTCCAGCACTTACAGCCATAACCAGAGAACAGGAATCACTGTTAAAACCAGTCCTTTAAAGGATGGCTACAAAATGCTGCCTGAAGATGAATAGCTGGACAAGGAGAAGGAAAGTTGGAGTCGGTTTAGGGGTTTGACTTTATGGGAGTGTTATTTGAGGGGGTGGGGCGGAATTGTACAGATCCTGCCAATTGCATGACATTTTCTCCTTTTCATTATTCTTAATGAACAAGATCCTCCCACATCTAATAGGATCCAAAGCTGAGCTGGATCTGCTGATCAAGAGCAAGCAAGCAAGGGAGGGAATCATGCACAGCGAACAAAGCATCTCAGAAGGGCAGTATGATCCTGGACAGACTCACTGGGGAGGGAGAACAATGTGTACCCTTCTCTTTCCAAACCTTTAATGGAAAGTGGGGTTTTTTTGCTAGAGAGGTGCCATCGTTCGAAATGGCATGGAAGGTAGGCAGAATGTACTGAATGTCTTGCAAATGCTGCTGTTAACAAGAAAGCAGCCTGTATCAGGTTTAAAATTGGTTTTAATATGTGTTTTTTAATCAATGGTTTTTACTGTTAAATAGCTTCAGGAAGTCATTCATAAATGAAATGAAATAAATAAGAACAGAGGGCTGCTCCTGAAAAACGTGGCTTTATTTTTCCTCCCGTAGCTTTGCTTCCTTCTGTTTTAGGAATCTGACATTTCCACAGAAAAAACTGCATGCCCCTACAGCTTCTTAATAAAGCCAGAGTTACAAACAGATGCAAAACTGCTGATCCAAACTTGGTTCAGTGCACGTCTTGCAGTTTCACTTGACCATTTTTGTGTGTGTGTGTGTGTGTGTGTGTGTGTGTGTGTGTGTAAATATTTTTATTTCAGCTTTCAGTAGGTACAATGCAAGAAAAATGGTCATAACCAAGCAGTAAAATCAGGAAAGAGAAAACAAAACCCATATCTGTAAAATAAGTACATTTGTTTGTGATGATTTCACTTGACTTTTGAAGCCCATGTTAGCATACAGAATTTGGCCAGGACTAACCAAAGTATATGACTTTGCAGTGTTCAGAAGGGTGCATGAATGAGTTCAGGTTCTGTATGTTCCATCAAAAATGGCAGCTGTAGCTATGAAAGAGGTTCCCCCCTCCACTTCCTATTTGTGGTGATCCTTATGATTAACAAAGAATGACAGTAAGGAATAGAATTTGCTTCCTGACCAGCACATGGTTACCATAAAATGATTATCTACTCTGGAAGTTTTGAAAAGGAAATCGGTAGGCAAAACATAACATAATAAAATTAAATTGAGCAGAACCAATTATAACAACACATGGGGTGAAGCAAAGCAGGTTCTTCCCCTCCATTAAAAAAAAAACCCTTGAAAAACACACACACACTGATACGGGTAGGTCTATCATGCTGCTCTCCTCCTCCATTTTTCCCCAAGTTTGGGTTTTGATGTTGTGGCAAGGCTCAGTTAGGCCTAAAGCAGAAACTGGGCCTTTTTTTAACTTAGCTCCCTCTGGTGGTTTCATTTCTTTACTTCATCAACAAGAAAACCCCACCTTCAAAAGGATAATTTGATTGTCAGACATTTATAATTATGGATTTGTTTGGCTTTTTTATTATTATTATGTAGGATAAAGGCATACCCTCCAACATTTTTCTAATGAAAATAGGGAGTCTTATTTCATAATGCAACATCAAAAAAACGAAGATCATGGCCACTGGTCCCATCACCTCCTGGCAAATAGAAGGGGAAGAAATGGAGGCAGTGAGAGATTTTACTTTCTTGGGCTATATGATCACTGCAGATGGTGACAGCAGTCACGAAATTAAAAGACGCCTGCTTCTTGGGAGAAAAGCAATGACAAACCTAGACAGCATCTTAAAAAGTAGAGACATCACCTTGCCAACAAAGGTCCGTATAGTAAAAGCTATGGTTTTCCCAGTAGTGATGTATGGAAGTGAAAGCTGGACCATAAAGAAGGCTGATCTCCGAAGAATTGATGCTTTTGAATTACAGTGGTGCCTCGCAAGACGAAATTAATTCGTTCCGCGAGTTTTTTCGTCTAGCGAATTTTTCGTCTTGCAAAGCACGAAATCCCATAGGAATGCATTGAAATTCAATTAATGCGTTCCTATGGTCAAAAAAAGTCCAAACAAAGCCAAATTTGGTACAACAAGAGTTTATTAAGTGCTCTTTAAAGTCACACATACTGTAAAGAGCATTTCAAAAATTGAAGGAACAATAAATTAAGTTTCTAAACATGACAGAAAAACATTTTAAAATCAACAAAGTGTACAGTACATTTTCTACGACTCTGGGGGACAACTCGAAGAAGGTTCCTCTTCCACTCTTTGCTTCTTGCTGAAGAACCCCCTCCTCAACTGTTCCCCCAGCCACCCACCACACAGAAATTCAAATCCAGAAATTATTTTAAAAAACAGCAGAGTGGCCCAATGGTAACAGAAAATCATAAAAATGCAGAAAAAAACCACACAAGCTTCCAGATTCTTGCAAACCCCTCCTCAACTGTTCCCCCAGCCACCCACCACACAGAAATTCAAATCCAGAATTTTTTTAAAAAAACAGCAGAGTGGCCCAATGGTCACAGAAAATCATAAAAATGCAGGAAAAAAAACACAAGCTTCCAGATTCTTGCAAACCCCTCCCCAACACCAAGTCTTTGAATTCCAAACACCCCAACCCAAAATCCAAAAACCCCCAAAAAAGTTTTAAAAGTTTAAAAGAAGTTTTAGAAAAGCTTCAAAAATCACCAAAGTCTTCAAAAACCTCAAAAAAGGCTACCACACCGCGTTCTATGAGTTGCTCCTCGAAGTCAAGTCGCAACTGTATTAACGGTGTTAAGAAAAAGGAAACAAACTTGCAAGACGTTTTCGTTTTTCGTCTTGCGAAGCAAGCCCATAGGGAAATTCGTCTTGCGAAGCAGCTCAAAAAACGGAAAACCCTTTCGTCTAGCGAGTTTTTTGTCTTGCGAGGCATTCGTCTTGCGGGGCACCACTGTATGGTGCTGGAGGAGACTCTTGAGAGTCCCATGGACTGCAAGAAGATCAAACCTATCCATTCTTAAGGAAATCAGCCCTGAGTGCTCACTGGAAGGACAGATCCTGAAGCTGAGGCTCCAATACTTTGGCCACCTCATGAGAAGAGAAGACTCCCTGGAAAAGACCCTGATGTTGGGAAAGATGGAGGGCACATGGAGAAGGGGACGACAGAGGACGAGATGGTTGGACAGTGTTCTCGAAGCTACCAGCATGAGTTTGACCAAACTGCGGGAGGCAGTGGAAGACAGGAGTGCCTGGCGTGCTCTGGTCCAGGGGGTCACGAAGAGTCAGACACGACTAAACGACTTAACAACAACAACATTCCATAATGATGACAACAACAACACTTTTATTATTTATATCTCAATTGCTGCAACCACTCTGGGCAATTTCCAACATAAATAAAAGCATAATAAAGTATTAAACATTAAAAAAACTTCCCTATACAGAGCTGCCTTCAGATGTCTTCTAAAGGTTGTATAGTTACTTAGCTCTTTGGCTCAGAAGGTGGGATGCATCACTCTGTACCTTCCAACATTTCTCCAATGAAAATTTGAGACACCCTAAGGAAAAGCGGGACATTCTGGGATCAAATCAGAAACCGGGTGGGCTTCTGTAAATCTGGGAATGTCCCTGGAAAATAGGGAAAATTTGAGGGTCTGTAAGTGGAAACTTGGGTAAATGGCTGAGAAAATATATGTAAGGTAAGGGTAAAATGTAAAGGACCCCTGGGCGGCTAAATCCAGTCA
This sequence comes from Podarcis pityusensis, assembly GCF_964106645.2. Taxonomy (NCBI): domain Eukaryota; kingdom Metazoa; phylum Chordata; class Lepidosauria; order Squamata; family Lacertidae; genus Podarcis; species Podarcis pityusensis. Next base: position 91,505,613 of record NC_138026.1, on the reverse strand, counting down.
AAGGCGACTATGGGGTGTGGCGCTCCTCTTGCTTTCAGGCCGAGGGAGCCGGCGTTTGTCCACAGACAGCTTTCTGGGTCATGTGGCCAGCATGACTAAACTACTTCTGGCGCAACAGGATTCAAACTGCCGACCTTCCGATCGGCAAGCCCGAGAGACTCAGCGGTTTAGACCACAGTGCCATCTGCATCCCTTAGAAAATATATGTACATGTTTGCATCAACAGTTTCTGGGAATAAGATGAGGCCAATGTTATTGCTTGCTGTTCTTATATTTCCCTTATTATAGTGGAACGAAACATTCTTACCAATAGGAAAGAAAATAATACGAGATTATTATTATAGTTATTATTAAAAGAATTTGTAGTTTCCTTTCAAAAGGCAGAGATAGGTCTTCTTTTTCTTGACAATACTGGGACTGCTGCCGAGTACTTGAGGCAGTTGCTTTGGTTACCACTCTGCTGGGCGCAACAATCATCCTGACCCACCCCACTCTACCCCACCCACTCACCCTTTGCTTGCCTCGTATCCAGAGAGAGAAGCAGAGGCAGATGCTATTCCTCCTGTTCAGACAGACTGTAATTGTACAGGTTGCTCTCTCTTCTCTCTTTCTGAGAACCAACTTGTGCAGCCAGCAATGAGTAATGTATTGTACTGACTATAAATGGTATGAATTGTGGGAGCTCTGACCATCCACTTTCATCCTCCTGTTAGCATCCTGAACAGTTGAGGGAGGAGAGTCATATACGGGTGATATGTTTTCAGATAGTTTTAATTTATATATTATTTTGCAAGCTGTTTTGAGACCCAGAGGCGGTTTTTAAAAATTGGGGTACAATGCCGACTAATTAACTTGTTAATTTGTTGCCTTTTACATATGTCTCACAAGGCTGGAGGAAGAGAAGAAGAAGAAGAAGAAGAAGAAGAAGAAGAAGAAGAAGAAGAAGAAGAAACAATAGAAAATAAACACTAATATAAAGGACTTTTTATCCAGCCATAAGAGACACAGAAATGATTTCGTTCACCTCTCACTGTATACAATATGCAAACTAGGAGGGATTCTGTTATCATCATCATTACTCATTGCATTTTTATACCACTTTATATTTTAAAGAAAAAAGCCAACTCTGAGAGAAATTAAACTTTATCAAACACAATATTCTAAGTTGATAAATCAGGAAATTGAATGGAAGGTTAAATTAATGAAACAAAAAACGTTTGAGTCGGCGAATAAATGTGGAAAACTGCTAGCTTGGCAGTTGAAGAGAAGACAAAGATTAAACACTGTTACAAACTTGGAGGTTGATGGAAAAAACATCCAGAATCCGGTGGACATTAGAAAGTGTTTCCAGAGATACTTCAAAAAATTATACACCCAAGGGCCGCAAGATGATGTTGAGATTAAACAATTTTTGGCAAAAAACGGATTATCTAAATTGTCACAAGAAAATAGGACAATCCTGAATTCTAAAATAACACGACAGGAGATCGAACAAGCTATCCAGAACATGCAACTTGGCAAATCTCCAGGACCAGATGGGCTGACCTCCAAGTACTATAAGACATTGAAAGACTATTTGATACAACCTTTGATGGAGGTCAGCAATGAAATTATGGAGGGGAGGAGGGCACCGGAGTCGTGGAAGGAAGCATTTATCACATTAATACCAAAGTCGGAAGCTGAAAAGACACAACTTAAGAACTACCGTCCCATCTCTCTCTTAAATGTGGATTATAAAATATTTGCAGACATTTTGGCAAATAGATTTAAAAAAGTTTTAAATGAAGTAATTCATAAGGACCAGGCTGGCTTTCTCCCAGGAAGACATCTGTTTGCTAATACAAGGAACATTATTGACATTTTGGAACTTCTGCAAACAGATATAAATACAAAAGCAGTTTTAATTTTTATAGATGCGGAGAAGGCCTTTGACAATATCTCCTGGAAATTTATGATGGGAAATTTAAAAGAGATGGGAGTGGGACGGGGTTTTGAAAATGGGATTGAGGCGATATATTCAGAACAGAAAGCTAAACTGATAGTTAATAATGTGGTTACGGAAGAGTTTAAAATTGAAAAAGGGACACGACAAGGTTGCCCTATTTCCCCTTTGTTATTTATTTCGGTTCTGGAAGTGCTATTGAACATGATTAGAAGGGATCAGTTGGTGGAAGGAATTCAGGTCGGTCAGAAACAATATAAATTAAAAGCTTTTGCAGATGACCTGGTTTTGACCTTGCAGAAGCCAGAGCCCAGTACGAAAAGAGTATTACAACTGATTAATGACTTTGGTCGGGTGGCTGGATTTAAATTAAATAAACAGAAAACTAAGGTTTTGGGGAAAAATTTGACTAATACAGAGTCAGAACGGTTTCAGAATGAGATGGAACTTAATGTGGTGAAAAAAGTGAAATACCTAGGGGTAAACATAACAGCAAAAAATCTAGGTCTATTTAAGGACAATTATGAAAAATGTTGGACAGAAATTAAGAGAGACCTAGATAGTTGGACAAAATTGAAACTTTCTTTGTTAGGCCGAATTGCTGCTATTAAGATGAATGTATTGCCAAGGATGTTGTTTTTATTTCAAACACTTCAGGTTTTGGACAAAACGGAGTGCTTTCAGAAGTGGCAGAGAGACATTTCCAAGTTTGTCTGGCAGGGCAAAAAGCCCAGAATTAAGTTTAAGATATTAACCGATGCAAAACAAAGAGGGGGCTTTGCCCTGCCAGACTTAAAGTTGTATTACGAAGCCGCAGCGTTCTGCTGGCTAAAAGACTGGCTACTTCTTGAAGACACTGATGTGTTGGATTTGGAGGGGTTTAACAATACCTTTGGATGGCATGCATATTTATGGTATGACAAGGTTAAAGCAAATAAGGCCTTTAAGAACCATATTGTCAGAAAATCATTGTTTAATGTCTGGTCAAAATATAAAGACTTGCTGGAAAATAAAACACCAAGGTGGCTTTCACCTTTGGAAGCCAAGGCCCGAAAAAGACCCAATATGGAGGCTAAATGGCCAAAATATTGGGAAATACTAGAAAAGGATGGAGACAAATGGAAATTGCAGAGTCTAGAGAAAATGAAAGACAAAGTGCGAGACTGGTTACATTACGCTCAGATCAAAGAAGTTTTTAAAAATGATAAGAAATTAGGGTTCCAGGTGGAGAAATCGAAACTAGAAACAGAATTGTTAGAACCAAAGATTAAGGTACTTTCAAGGATGTATAACTTGCTGTTGAAATGGAATACACAAGACGAAACGGTTAAATCGGCTATGATAAGGTGGGCACAGGACATTGGGCATAATATCATGTTTGAGGACTGGGAGAGGTTGTGGAATAATGGACTGAAATTTACTGCATGTAACGCCCTGAAAGAAAATGTAATGAAAATGATTTATAGATGGTACATGACCCCAGTCAAACTTGCTAAAATTTACCACCTGTCTGATAATAAGTGTTGGAAATGCAAAGAGTGCGAGGGAACGTTCTTCCACCTCTGGTGGACTTGCCCTAAAGTGAAGGCGTTCTGGGAAATGATCTATAATGAACTGAAAAAGGTATTTAAATATACCTTCACTAAGAAACCAGAGGCTTTCCTTTTGGGTATTGTCGGCCAAGGGGTGGCAAAGAAGGACCAGACATTCTTTATGTATGCAACAACAGCAGCAAGGATACTTCTCGCAAAACATTGGAAAACCCAAGATCTACCCACACTGGAAGAATGGCAGATACAACTGATAGATTACATGGAACTGGCTGAAATGACCGGCAGAATCCGTGACCTGGGAGAAGAGAGGATTGAGGAGGACTGGAAGAAATTTAAGAACTATTTACAAAAGTATTGTAATTTGAGTGAATGCTAAATAAGATGCTAGACTAAAACAACTGAGCACCACTAAATTTAGAAGCTTTTTTAAGAAAATAAGTAAGACTGTGAAAAATTAGCTCCTTTTGAGAATTATATGATTATGAAATATAGAAGGGATATAAGAATTTAAACAAGATGATAAATTGCTGACAAAATGTTTTAACGATGAAAATGGGAGCGGGAGGTGTGAGGAAGTCCAAAGAAAATGTGAAAATATGTTAAGATCGATGTTACATTGTTTATTATGTCTATTTTTATTGTAAAATTTAATAAATTGCTTTAAAAAAAAAAAAATATATTTTAAAGAAAAAAATTCAAAGTTGTTTACAACACATTAAAATGTCAAATGACACAATCCATAATGAAACAAATTCAAGTATCAAGAAAAATATTTCAGATCCATCTCTAAGTGACATTTTCATCCCCCATACTGATTTACCTACTTAATTTATAGAGTGCCCCATATCAGAAGGACTCTAGGAAGCCAGTGTGGTGTAGTGGTTAGAGTGTCAGATTAGGACCTGGGAGATCAGGGTTCAAATTTCTATTCCTTGTCATGATTCTTCATTCTCATGAATTCCTCTGTCATGGAAGCCCAGATCCATCTCCTTTGATTGGATGTTTTACTTGCAATACTGGTCATATCTCTTATCTATGAAATGTGGCAGCTTCCCTCATAATTTGTTTCTGTTAGGCAACTTCTAGTAAAACCCAGAGCTAATGACAAGCAAAACACAGCAACCTGCAACACTGCAAACACGTCTCCCAGTGAGTTCTTCTTTTTAGCTGTGCTGCTCAAAAAATCAGACAGAGGATTTACATACACACCAGTAAATAAATGGCTTTAATTCAAATTAGTTTCCACCAGTTAGGCACCTCCCATCTCAATCTGAAGTTGTATAGCCGTACACAGTGAACAGTTTCCTTGTAAAAGCAACTGCTGCATCTGCAAGATTGATTAAAGATACTTAGTAGGTACAGTCTGAATCATAATACAGGGCTCTTGTAATTGCTCACAGAGGCAGGACTGCAAAATGCCAAGTCTCAGGGCCTCTGCCCTCATTACGCATTGCTTGGGGAAGCCCTTAGTGGCACAATGGCCATGTCTGGCAGCTGCAACTGTCAACAGCAAAGATATTTCCCTACATTCAAAGGAGAAGATTCATCATTCTCCCTCTGCAAACAAAACAGGCTCACTGCATCTTCAGGGATGGAAAGGCAATCCCAGAAAGCATCAGGAAGGTTCACAGGGAAAGTTCCAGGGAACTGTGAGCTCCTTTTTCTGATGCATAAGAGATTTAAACTAAATGTGTGTGTGCATGTATGTGTGAAAGTCCCTTTGAATTCTCTCCCATTTAGGATTGCCTTCCTTTTGAGAGGGAATCTCATTCATTTAGTACAGCAGTGTGGGAACTTGTGGCCCTCTGGATTTTGTTGGACTGCAACTCCCACCAGCTTCATCCAGCGTGGCTAATTGTGAGGGGTTGTGGAATTTGTAGTCCAGCAACAACTGGGGCCTCAGAGGTTCCCCATCCCAGATTTAGAGGTTTGCAAAGTTACAATAACACACACGGAAATGAAAGAAGGCCGTCAGTGAATCAGGTTCATGGATCCAGGATTGTACATCACCAGCAAATTAACAAAGCTCGAGATCCAGGATTATTCAAAGATCAGTGCACGTGTATAAGAGTTCCCACGTTACAGCACACTTGACTTCAATGCAGGAGATGAAGGCCCTGTTTGGGCATTCAGGCAACACATTCTTGTCCAAGAGCAATGCCCTGATTTTCCCACATTAGGCAGGGAGGTCTGAAAGGGTTCTTTCAGTGCATTCAGATGAGCACACTTTGCCTCCATGTGACTGGGAGCCATGATCTCTTGGATGATTCGATCTATACCTAGCTGAACAGGGTTAGAAGCCCCCTTCTGGTCTTGGTGCTCAATTTGATAAGCTGTCCTGAGGGAAGGAAGACACTGGGGGCTGGGCTTGTACACTGCCCCTTATCGCACATCACTTTGAATGCCTGAAGAGGGCTGTCAACAGATTATTAAGCCTCAACAAGGAAGGCATTGTGTAGACCAGGGACTTTCCACCAAAGTTTAGCTACTATGAAGCTTAACTGCTGCTCTAGAACAAATTTCCAGACTGTGGGTTCACGAAACCAGTAGTGGCTGGTGACTATTTTATTAAGAGGCCTAGAAAGGTCTTCATCCGGCCCTCCAATACTGGCACAGTTTCACACAGAAAGTCAACAAAAGGACATTTTATCCATGTTCCAGTTTTAAAATAGAGCAAGATGAGTTTTTCTACACACCTTAGAAAGGTTAGCTAAGCAAATCCAAATGCTTGCCATATCATGAGTTGCTTTGACTTTTAGCTTACAGGCACTAAAAGGAACAGAAGGTTGCAAATGTAATGGAAGTAGATAACATGGTGGCCAAGGATATGGAGCTTTCCCTCAGCACAATACTTATCTGTCCTAGAAATGACTGCAACACTAAAATCAGAAACAGATGCAGAAGGCACACTTGCCAAGAAATCCCCTGTAACAAACTCATTTGGGTTTTCAAATCTTGCTAGAAGGCATAGTGTGTGCAAAGAGAGCCAGTGTGGTGTAGTGGTTAAGAGCAATAGTCTCGTAATCTGGGGAACCGGGTTCTCGTCTCCGCTCCTCCACATGCAGCTGCTGGGTGACCTTGGGCCAGTCACACTTCTTTGAAGTCTCTCAGCCCCACTCACCTCACAGAGTGTTTGTTGTGGGGGAGGAAGGGAAAGGAGAATGTTAGCCGCTTTGAGACTCCTGAAGGGGAGTGAAAGGCGGGATATCAAATCCAAACTCTTCTTCTTCTTCTTCAAAACCTTCAAATGATAGAGAAAGTAAAAGGGCCTGCCTTGGGGAGAACCTATATTTCAGTCTTACATGCCTTTCAGAGACTCTGTGGAGACTAGTCTATTGGGGAAAACAGGGCACTGCCCCACCAACCTCAGTCTGCTCTCAGCTTGCCTTCTTACTTGCAAGCAATCCAGAGAGGGGCACAGCCTGTCAGCTTCCTCCTCTTTGGACTCAAGTGTCACTGTTTGGGAACTCAGCAGGGACAAAACGAGAATGTGTTGGCTCCGCCTGCCATTAACTCTGAGGACCATCCATCACTAAGGGCCTTTCTGTGCCCTTTCCCCCAGCTTTTTGTTAATTTAAATATTTATAATCCACACTTTCATAAAGTATATCTGGTTGGCTTACAACATACAAAAGGTAATAAAGTCAGACCATAAATACCCATAAAACACAAGAACACCAATAATATTTTAATGTCCTTGGCTCCCTGTTTCCTTTGTATCCTGCCTCTTAGCACCCTAGCCTCTCTGAAATCCTCTGAATTATGTGAAGACATAAACATGGCAAGCATTAGACCCTGTCAAAACTAAAACAATATACTGTATACAAAATTGCGCTTTGTATAATTTATTTTGAATGCTGGAGATTTGCTTTTTCTGTTATAAACATCTATTTTTAGATACAGTGCTCCAGAAGACTTGCCAACAATACATTGTGTTTGTGTGTGTGTGTTTTTCCTGACTGGCATAAAGAATTTTAATAAAGGGCTGTATGCTTTCTACATAAATCAATGTAAGCCTGCTGAAATGTGGAGCACTCCAGCTATAATGCACCAAAACATGTAAGTTTATTTGTGGTTGATTTTCAGTACAGAAGTAATCCCATTAAAAGCAATCTAATTATTCTGTTTCAGAACCCAGCATCTGCTTGCCTATGTTTACAGAACCTGAGCAAAAAGGAAGAGCATGTAAGTTATTTTACACACTTCTGTGGATTTCTACAAGTCTCTAGACCTCATGAGGCAGCCAGGGTGAACTTACGAGGGCTTGAAGCAGAGGTGAGAGATGCTTTTGCAAAACATGCTCCCAATGCCTACATATGCACTGGCTCTACTTCAGACCTTCCTAAGGTTCAGTACCAAGTGCTGAGAACACACACAGAATCCTCTCTGCAATTGTTATCCCCTTATGGGGAGATTCTAAACACACCTAGGAACCATTTTGCAACAGAACCTCTGTTTTGTTAGGATACAGTCTCCGCTTATTGGCCTGATCCTACATATGAATGGTGCTTCTGATTTAGAATAGAACTGAAAGATGGAGTTGGGCGTCATATTCATATGGGTGATACTGGACACCAAATTCCCAGCTCCTAACAATTTCATATAGGTATTAAAGAACGTTAGAGGCATGATGTTGCCTTACAGAACCCCATAGTAGAAATACCATGGGGCTGTGCAACAAGGACATAAGCAAGGAGCCTCACTGTGCAACTCTCTGGTCCTGCAGATAAGAAAGGAAGCTTGCAATGCAATCTAGACGGACACTACAGTGGTACCTCAGGTTAAGAACTTAATTCATTCTGGAGGTCTGTTCTTAACCTAAAACTGTTCTTAACCTGAGGTACCACTTTAGCTAATGGGGCCTCCTGCTGCCACCGCACCGCTGCTGCACAATTTTTGTTCTCAACCTGATGCAAAGTTCTTAACCCGAGGTACTATTTCTGGGTTAGTGGAGTCTGTAACCTGAAGCGTCTGTAACCTGAAGCGTCTGTAACCTGAAGCGTCTGTAACCCGAGGTACCATTGTATAGTCAATGACATCAAATGCTATGAGATCAAGGAAAATTAATAGGTTTGGCCTCCCACTCCCCTTTTCCCAATAAAAGTCAACAAAAGGGAGTTATTTATTTGTTAAATTTGTAACCTGCCTTTTCACTGAATGGTACTGGAGGTGGCTAACAGCAACATTACAAAGACAGCATAATACAATACAATAAAACAGCAATGAAATTGACAGTGATAAAATAAAGGCAGGTGAAACATCAGTAAAAAACAACAACCCCAATTATAACACATTTCCAAGTGGGCCAAAAGCCTATGTAATATAAATGTATTTTTTTTAATACAGCTTTGTTGTGTGGTCTATTCTGTATGAGGCTAGGGGGTTGAATTCAATGGGCTGCCCAGGAATACAATTTCACTTCAAAGTAGTTTTTTTACTAGATCCTGGAGCCACTCATTATATTATACATTGACATAATATTTTTAATGAGTTGAAGACTTAGAAAAACTCCTATAATAAATATGTTCATATGGAACCAGGGGGTGGGGGGAGGGAATTGGTGTCCAAATACTCTAGCAAGACTTTTAAAAGTGTTGGCTCTAGCAGGGTGGTGTTACTTCAGGCAACAAAATATCTTAGCCTTGTGGTTGGGTGGAGATTGGAACGAGAGTCCCCTCAGGTTTAAATCTAACAGTCTAACCACAACACTACACTTATAATTATTTCCTCAGGAAGCTTGACAATTATGAATCAAAGAATGACTAGAAACAATAATTAAGTTTCCTCCAGGGTCAGCTGCTTGGCATGTGATCTATTTAGAAAAGTAGAATGTGAAGGGAGATTCCGCCTGCAGGGTTCTTAATAGCTGCGGTTAGAAACAAAATCCTGAAAAATATATATCCCTTCTCACAGTGTGAGCAGGCACAGGAAACTGTTCAAAAAAGTTCTTAATAAAACGTAAGCTGGTAGAATAATTTGTTCCTTGGCTGGTTATTTATTTATTTATTGCATTTATATTCCATATTTTTTCTCCAAGCTCAAGGTGGCGTACATGGTTCTTCCCAGGGGGGTTTTCTGCCAGAACTTGCCAGAACTCAGTTCTGGCACCTCTCAGGTGGGCACCATTGCCATTACAAGAGAACAAGGGAGGCATTCATGGTGAGTTCTGGCGTTGGTTCTTCCTTTCCTCATTTAACCCGCTCAACAACCCTGTGAGGTGGGTCAGGCTGAGAGGCAGTGACTGGCCCAAATTCACCAAGTGAGCTCCATGGCTAGGTGGAGATTTGAACCCTGGTCATCCAGGTTCTCGGCTGGCACTACACTATCAGTTGATTTTTAAAAAAAATTAAGACAGATAGATAAAACAGAAGTCATGCCACTGTGTAGCTGTAAGAGCGTGTGGGAAAATTAGTTTGTGAGTGAAATCTTCAACAAACTTGCAAGGAAAACTCATTGTAACGCTCTGTAATTTACTTCTGAATATGCATGTTTAGGGTTGAGCTGTTCTTCTGGGGAAATAAGTATCTGCCCAGTTTTTAAGGAGCAGTGTTTTGGCCTCTAAGGCCTCTAGATTCAAATGCAAACTCAGTTTGCTGTCCTAAGCATTATTACTTGGAAGCGATAACATACCACCCTTTTAATTCAGTCCTCTGGGCAGTTTAAACTTGTCCTTAAAATACAAAATCGAATGTACAGTAAACATGCGGCTTGCTTTTGAGCAAACATGGTTGAGATTTGCCCTGCATCCCTCACAAAACTGATATCCTCACAATTAGTTTATTACATATCTTTAGGACCATACGTTCAAGTGACTTTGTGACTGGATGCACTACACAGCTACCTCAACAAAGACATCTCTCTCAGCCACATGCATATGTTATTAATAGCGTGGTGCAGTGGTCAGAGTGTTGAACCAGGCCCTGGGAGATCAGGGTTCAAATCCGTCAATGCCTTTCCGCCCAGCCTACCTCACAGGGCTGCTGTTGAGGACACGAGGTGGGGGGGGGGCAGAACAAGGTTTTCCACCTTGAGCCCCTTGGAGGAAAAGCAGAATATAAATAATAATAATAATAATAACAAAACAAATTTTATTTATACCCCACCTTCCCCAGCCAAGGCCGGGCTCAGGGCGGCTAACAACCAATAATAAAAACCAGTTGATTGAATACAATTTAAAAACAAGATTAAAATACAACATTAAAACATTAAAATGCAGCCTCATCACAGGAGAAGAAATGCAATCAACCAGCAGTGCAGATTTATAGACAGGAATTGCAGAAGGTGACAAAACTATTGCATTCCCTTCTCATGCATCCGTAGCCGTGAGCCACAGATTCGGCCTCATTTCCCTACCGGGCTCCCAACGCGTTGCTGTTTATTTGCAGCACAGACCTTTAAAAAACACACACACCCCAACAGAGGAAATACTGACGAGGCTTGCTTCCCATTGGTCGATTGCCGCCCTGCCCATCTTCCTCATTGGGCAGAAGGCTGGGCATTTCCTGAGCGGCAGCCGCCTGCTTCAATGAGGAGACGCGGCATTCCGAAAGCAGCCTTTCGAGAAAGAGAACGCGCCGGAGCCAATCAGGAGCGGAAGAGCCGTCGAAGGGGTTAAGGAGCCGGGCGGCCAGGTGAAGAAGTCCTGGAACTCGTGGCTTCGGGTCGCGGCAGAATCCGGCCGGCCGGGCGGCGCGACCCAGCCAGGTGAGGGTCTCGGAGGCGCGGTGCAAGCGAGCGCTTTCTGCCCGGCAGCTCCCGACTTCCGGGCGTCTTTCTGGCTTTCAAGGATTACAGCCTTGGACTGAATCCGGTGCAAAGGGCTGCGGGCAGCGGAGTAAGACCGCGATGCGAGTGGGTGGGAAGAAGAGGTCGCCTTAGGTAAGAGGGAAAAGGGTGGATCTCCCAGGACTCTCTCCCTGAGGGTGGATCCCTGCTATGGGCCTGGAGTGGGGAACGCCGGAGGGAACTGTGCCCTGCAGACTTCCTCTTTACCAGGGAGTGGTAAAACATTTAAAATGCCTCTCTGCTTTGAATATACTGTAGTTTGTGAAAGATGCCCAGCAAGCTCTTAGTGCAGAAAGATCTTCAGGGTGGGTGTTATTATTTCAGCCAGGCATAATCAAACTCGGGCCCTCCAGATGTTTTTGGGACTACAACTCCCATCATCCCTGACCACTGGTCCTGTTAGCTAGGGATGATGGGAGTTGTAGTCTCAAAACATCTGGAGAGCCAAGTTTGCCTATGCCTGATTTCTGAAATCAGTAATCTTTTGGGCGTTTTTGCATTGCCCTTTTAAATGAGCACTCCTGAATTCATCGTTTTATGTTTTTGTTTTCCTGTTCAAGGAAAGTGAAAAGTGTATTGCTGGCTGTTGTCTTAGAGGCACTTATCTGATCACAGTTATGGTACGCTATAGAAAGTGTTGTCTCCAGGGTGGTGTATGAGTTTAATTAATTAATAGCAACAACAACATTGAAAATGTGAGCTTAGCTGCTTCTAGCCTATGACCAGGGTGGGTGCTATCATTAGGCCAACGAGGCGGCTGCCTAGAGTGCAGACTTCAGAGGAGTGCAGTACTGACTTTTGAGGAGCACAGTTTTCTACAAATTAGTTTTTGTTATAAATTTCTGATAAGATTTTACTTTTACATTTTGAAGAATTTTATCATCTATGTAGTACAGTAATTCATACATTAGATTTTTTAAAAATGTATATATGAAATAGATACAGTATATAGTATCAACAAAAAATCTACTGAAGCTGTACTTGAGGCTTGCAAAAATTGCAGAAATCATGGATGCACAATGGAAACGAATATACTGATGCTGAAGAACTGTGTGGTGAACTTACAGCAATAGCTTGAAGTCTTTCATAGCCTGTGCTGCCATAAAGAGTAATGGATGATGTGCCTAATGTTTCTGCTGTTCCAAGGATCCTTCTAAAAATTCCATTGTCAGTGGCAAGTGGTGAACATAGTTTTTCATAGCTCAAACTTATAAAAACTTACATACACTCAACAGTGTTGCAAAAGAGTTGGCTTGGCATGCATCAGCGCTTGACCTGAAGGAATTAGTGACAAAATGTGCAAAGAAAAAGGTGTGCACAGTGAAATTTTGATGTGCCTGAAATAAAAACTTTTAAGAGACTTTAAATTTTAACATCACAATTCACAAGCGTATTCAAAATGATTTGGGCGCTAAAATGTTTTCTTTTGTATTTGAGAACAATAATCAAAAGATAGTTGTATTGTTTATTCTTGCAATTTAAATGCAGGTCCTAAGGCAGCTTCACACGAATTCGTCAGTAACTGCACGCTGAGTTTGATTGTCATGAGATTTGGTACAGGAAATGATTTCTATACTGCCTTTCTGCTCAGGCACCCAATGTGGTGGTTTATAATTTAAAAAAATTAAAACAAAGACATAGCATATAATGGGGGAGCTAAGGGCACAAGCTCCTTGACCTCAGCTTTCTTGCCTCTGGGTATAAAGACTTCCCGTACTTTCTTAAGCAGCCCCAAGGAAAGTTGTAGGACTCAAAAGGTGTAGGGGAAAGCCCCGGGATATGTTGATGCTTTGCCATACTGGTCCCTTAATTCCATGGCTTCAACTGAAGCAGCTGGATGCTTTGCCTTTGTCATTTACTCTAAACAATAAACAAGGAAAAACTGCATATTTAATCCTTACAAATTATAATAGCTTATATTATCCTTATAATCCTTACAAATTATAATAGTATCCCTTTGTTAGGTTGAATAACTAATTGTGCTTTATCGTTCCAGTTTTAACTGAGTAGATTTCTATTTCATCCTTTTAAAACATAATGACAACTGTTCATGTATAAGCTACTCTGCTATTCAAAAAACAAACAAAGCTGTTTATTACGAGAGTGAGCATGCACACACAGAGAATACAATAAGCAATGTGAATACTTCAGGATCCTTCCTTCTTTAAAAGGCAATAGGTAGAGCATCTGCTTTGCAGGTACTCTGATTCAGTCACCAACATGAAATGTCCAAAATCCTGGAGAGGCACTGCTAGTTAGTGTTGACTAGGGCTGGGTGGTATTTGGTTTTCAACATAGTGATATATCAGCAGCGAAACATCACAATATACCTATATCTCACAATGTCTGAAATAAGATGGAGTTATAGAGGCATTGGCTGGCTTCAAGTATTTCCCACATTGTGATTTTTGCACAGCACACACGCACATCATGATTCACAATACAGTCGTACCTTGGAAGTCAAATGGAATCCATTCCGGAAGTCCGTTCAACTTCCAAAATGTTCGGAAATCAAAGTGTGGCTTCCTATTGGCTGCAGGAAGCTCCTGCAGCCAATAGGAAGCCCCGCCAGACATTTGGGTTCCAAAGAACGTTAGCAAACCGGAACACTTACTTCTGGGCTTGCGGCGTTTGGGAGCCAAACGTCCCGAGTACCAAGGTGGTCGGGATCCAAGGTATGACTGTATATTGCCAGGTCAAAACTTCTCAAACCAATATCACATTATGGATTTCAAACTGGTTTCCAGCAATATATCACCCAGCCCTAGTGTTGACAGTGATGAGCTGGATCAACCAATGGTCTGACTTGGTGTAAGGCATGTCAGGGCAACGTGGGGGGGGGGGTGGTTCAGCTTCTGCAGGTTGTGATAATTTCCTTGCTTGACCTTCACACTCTCATTTTCCACCTAACCTTGAGAATGTTTCCTTGGGTGTCAATCCTAACCATTTCAGGGAAAGCAAAGTACCTTTTAGAACAGTAACCTTGCTTCTGACTCTCTAAAGATTGCATTGTTCTAACCTGGCACATTGTAAACAAGATGCCATTTTTTGTTTTATAATGATATGCCAGCCGGTGTTGTGGGTAAATTAGCAGCTCACAATCCCAGCTGGGGACATAGCACGAAGTAGGGCTAAAAGTATGTACAGTGGTACCTCGGGTTAATTACTTAATTCGTTCCGGAGCTCCGTTCTTAACCTGAAACTGTTCTTAACCTGAAGCACCACTTTAGCTAATGGGGCCTCCCGCTGCTGCTGCGCCGCCGGAGCACGATTTCTGTTCTCACCCTGAAGCAAAGTTCTTAACCCGAGGTAATATTTCTGGGTTAGCGGAGTCTGTAACCTGAAGCGCATGTAACCTGAAGTGTATGTAACCCGAGGTACCACTGTAGATATAAAAGTTTAGCAATGGTGTGCAAGAACACCAGAAATTGCAAGTTGTGCAAAGGTTACCCAGAACAGATTGTGTTGTCGGGATTCTGTTAATGGATTTTGTTCTTAAAATTGAAAGGTGATACTGTTGAGGCTTTCCTGGGAGCCTTGTCACCTGCCCTAGGAGGAAGCCCTGTTCCTTAATTGTGTGGGAGCAGATTGTAGGAGCTCAGTGGGGAGTAAAGACACTCCATTCATGCTCAGAGGTACTCATTTAGTCATACGTGTTTTTGCTTTTTTAAGGATGCATAGTCAAAGATGAGAGAGGGTAATATTAAAGGAGCAGTGGAGAGAACTACAATATTTTTTTTCCTGTTAAAAGTACAGTGGTACCTCAGGTTAAGAACTTAATTCATTCTGGAGGTCCGTTCTTAACCTGAAACAGTTCTTAACCTGAGATACCACTTTAGCTAATGGGGCCTGCCACACTGCCGCCACGCGATTTCTGTTCTCATCCTGAAGCAAAGTTCTTAATCTGAGGTACTATTTCTGGGTTAGCGGAGTCTGTAACCTGTAGCATCTGTAACCCGAGGTACCACTGTACTGGTAAGAAAGGTGAGGACTAGCCCTCAAAAAGGCCTATAAAGGAAGTTGGAAGTGGAGTGCCTAACTGTACATTCCATGCTTGTCTCACAGTTAGACTTGTTTGCCATGTGATTAGAGAAGCACAAGTGCTGGAAGAAACCCCCAGAGCCTGTAGATTTAAAGCACCATGTAAGTGCACAACAGGAGCAGATTGTGTCTACTTCTAAAATAACCACTCTCTGGATGTGCCCTTTTCATGCTCCACTTCTGTGCTAGTGCAGCAAATCTTGTCATGTTTGTTTCAGTCAACCTGACTCCAGTGTGCCTGATAATCACAAGCCACATGGGAGCTTGTTGGTCCCCTTGCCAATTGCTGCTAGTCCAAACAAACGTGCATCATCAGCAGTGCGACACAACACACGCTTGAGCTCTTTAAGCATATGTTCTGTGGAGATAGCATCTCATTTTTTGTTTTCCAAAGCTGAAGAAGACAGTGATAGAATTGTAGAGTTGGAAGGGACCCCAAGGCTCACCAAGTCCACCCGCCTGCAATGCAGGAATCTCAACTAAAGCATCCATGCTTAGAAATCTCCAAGAAAGGAGAGTCTGGAACCTTCTAAGGGAGTCCGTTCCACTGTCAAAGAGCTCTTGCTGTCAGAAAGTTATTCCCGAGGTTTAGTCAGAATCTCCTTTCTTGTAACTTGAAGCCATTAGTTTGGGTCCTACCCAAGTAGGCTCCATAAGTTTGTTCCATCTTCCATGTGACAGCCCTTTAGATATTGACGATGGCCATCATATCTCCTCTCATTCTCCTCGTATCCAGGCTGAACTCCCACAACCATTTCCAGAGCCTTGTTGATCATAAGATGTTTTGAACTAGAGGGGTGCCCTTGTCCAACTTTCCACAGTCCAACTGGAGCCAACAGTGGAACAAAATCAAATGCGTCTGGACTTGGGAAGGCAAAACTGACTCCATTTGTGAATTAAATGTCAAGCTTCACAACCTAGAAACCAGACTTTGCCAGCTGGGCGCCTTCCCATTGTTTTGGACTACATATCCCATATATAACCCAACACGTGCTAGCTAGGGCTGATGGGAGTTGTAGTCCAAAACATCTTGAGGGCACTCATTGGTAAAGACTGACCTAAGCCATACATTGACATACACATAAAAGTACAAATTTGCATAGGGGTTAATACAGATTGGATTTGTATATATCAAATTCTAAAACTGGCCAGTAGTCAAGAGCAGCCAGTTCATACTCTCCTACAGCAGAGGAACTCTTGAGGCTGAGAGAGAAGCAACTAGCACAGGGTCAGCCATGGAAGAGATTTGTTTATTTTTATTTGTTATTATTGAAGTAGTCAAAGTTGGAAACTCTTGCTGGTCAATGCAAATCATCCCAGTGTCTCCCCATCTCTTCCTTAGAGGAAGCTGAGTGTGAGTTGGGCTTAACAGATAACAGGGAACAAGTGTAAATATTTCATTTTGCTTGGGCTAGATTACAACATGAAGCAAGATAACAGGTAGAACTTAGAATAGAAGTTTCCTAATTCTCGGTAGATTTCAACCTCTGAGGCCTGGATTTCAAATTTGGGAGGCCCTGCTCAATGTTACAAAAATCTGTATCGAAGGATAGCATCCAGAGATTCAGAATCACTTCCAGCACATGTGATTTTTCCTTCCCTTTGTGTGTGGTGATTATTACGTTCCAAAGTGTTTTCAGAAAGATGTTATGAAAATACAGCCACAAATCAGTTTGGGCAGAGCAGATGCTGAACCCTGTGATGGGGTGGGGAGTGTGTATGTTGTTTCCCCACTGGCTTCCACCCTACCTTAGGCTCATAGGCTACTCAGAAGCTGGATCTAAATGCATTGGTGCAGTAGTGAGCTTCTTTCAGGAAACAAAAGGGAACAGCATGATGGCATGAGTGTGACTGTGTATGGCAGGGGTTGGCAAGGCTTACCGGCCATGGGCTGGATCAGTCCCATGGAAATCGTCTATGGGCTGGACTGGCACAGCATGATGCTGGAAATCGTGTCTGTGCATGTCCGCCATACCAGAAATTGCTTCTGCGCATGCCCAGGTACCGAAAATTGCACCTGCGCAGAAGCGATTTTCGGCGTCATGACATTCGCAGACGCGATTTCCGGTATCTCCATGTGTGCAGACACGATTTCTGGCACCGCTTGGTGAGTCCCTGCGCCCCACTGCACTGGTTTAGTGCAGCACACGGACTCGCTGAGCGGGTGGCTCAGTTCGGGGGCAGCTCAGGGGCCAGTAAAACGGTCTTTGTGGGCTGCATCCGGCTCATGGGCCGCACGTTGCTGACCCCTGGTGTTTGGTTCTGTCCATGATGATGCCCTTCAGCCCTGGAGGGCATGTTACCACTGCTTATGTGTAGGGTAAACGTGACTATGAACCATTCTAAAAGGCCAACTTTCTTTGCAGTTTACTACTTTTCAGTGAATGAAGGTTTCCTTTCCCCAACCCTTGGTTTAAGTGTGTTTCTTTGATTGCAACTCCCCATCCCCACCCCCCTGCTGCCACAGGCATATCTAGATGAGCATCAGTGGTTTTTCAGCAAAGGATTTTGCTTTTCTCTGAGAGGCAGGTGATTGGGGAAGGGAGATTAGGTGGGTAGTAAAGGTAAAGGGATCCCTGACCATTAAGTCCAGTCGCAGACAACTCTGGGGTTGTGGCGCTCATCTCGCTTTTTTGGCCAAGGGAGTCGGCATACAGCTTCCGGGTCATGTGGCCAGCATGACTAAGCTGCTTCTGGCGAACCAGAGCAGCGCACGGAAACGCCATTTACCTTCCCGCCGGAGTGGCACCTATTTATCTACTTGCACTTTTTGGCGTGCTTTCAAACTGCTAGGTTGGCAGGAGCAGGGACCGAGCAATGGGAGCTCACCCCATCGCGGGGATTCAAACCACCAACCTTCCGATCGGCAAGCCCTAGGCTCAGTGGTTTAGACCACAGCACCACCCACATCCCTCTAGGTGGGTAGTAGTTACCACATATTCGCCATCAAGACACTTGGAGCACATCTTGTTTTTTTTTTTTTAAATAATATTTATTAAAATTTTCAAAAATACAAAAAGTAAGAGTTAAAATACATTCAGAACCTTATTTTCATATATCCACTTTCTGGGACTCCCCCCTTCCCCCACCCCTATCATATTCCTTTTTCATGTTGTTGGCTCCACAAGCTCTCAGTTCTGATTAAAAACTTAATTTGTTTAGACCATTGTTCGAATTTAAAATTTCTACACTCCTCATCAATACCCTTAATAAAAAACCAAAAATTTCTTTCCCAGGGCCCACCCCATTTTTATTCCACAATTTCCCTTTTTTTTTTAATAATAAAGACACCCCACATAATAGAAATATCAGAAATAAGAAATAAAAGGTATAATAGATGAAACAAAACCAGTTCAAAAAAAAAAAAAAGAAATTGACAAGCCTTTGGATTTTAGTTCTCCCCCTCTGTCCCCGGTTTAATTTCCCCCTAACCACCAAACCATGTTATCCGCCTGGAATTCTTACAATCCATAAATCGCCTATTTCCCCCAACTCCTTGCTGGCTTTTTTTTTTTTGTTTGTTTTTTTCCTTTCATAATTATTTTTTAAAACACTTAGCTTCAGATCTTTAATAAAGCTCCCCCCATTGTTCTTTCCAAATTGTAGTCCAGTTTCCTCTTGTTCCGCTGCTGAAACGTTCTAATTCAGAAGCTTAGTAAGTCTGCAGGGATTATTGTTATTCAGGAACAAAAACTTGCGTTCAGTCCCTTCCTTTCTTCAATAGAAAATTCTATTGTCTCCTTTAGCTGAACACCCTGTAGACAAAATATTATTTCCGTTTTGCAGCTTTCCCAGAAGATAACCAGTTCTGTAAAATTCCAATGGTATTTTTCCACTTACGACCATCTTTGTAATGTCCCGAAACTCCTCTAGGGGGATTGTTGTAACTTTGTTTTCTCTAGTCCAAAAGTCCGATTGTTATCCATGTTTTCGCCATTTTGTATCCAAGTTTTAAAAAGTTGTAGCAAATTGTAACAAATTTAGCCAGCAAAGTTCTCATAATAAAATCCTCTCTGCTTTCCGACTTTGACAGCTACTTTGACAGCTGTCAAAATCTCCGACTCTTTTCACCAGGCTCTCTCTTCAATCACCCCGGTTCCCAGGGGGGGGGGTTACGTTTCTTCTCCCTCAATTCGTCCTCCAGCACAGTTCTTATAATTTCCCATCGTGGAATTCTTAGTTTTTATCAGCAATACAAATCTTTTTGGACCTTGGTTTCCCCGTCCTTGTCTTGGAAGGTTTACAATAGGGGGGGGGACTGACTTCCTTTTTGGATCCCCCCCCGCTCGTGTCCAATTCGAAAAGAAATTCTTTTTTTTCCTCCTTTTAAACCCAGTTTCCAAATTACTCACGGGTTGTTGTTAAGAAGTCCGAATTTTCAATGGAAGAAGTCAGCGCTCTCCGCCGGATGGCATGCGGCTGCGCTCGGCAGGGATAGCAGAGGACTCAAAGCACCACGCTTCTCCCCGGCACCCGATCCGTAGCCTTTAAAAAGGCTCCTTCACGAGTCGGGAGGGCGCTGACGGTGCCAGCCGAGTCTCCATGTCCACGGCCCTCGTGGCCGTGGTTTTTAAGGGTCCCTGCATCGCCGGTGCGGTAGGACCCAGCCCCTGCCGAGCAGGCTCCCTCCGGAGCTCGGAGGGAGTCCGCCATTCGGCGATGGCGCCAACCCGGAAGTCCCCACTTGGAGCACATCTTGAACCTCCGGGATGTTGTCCGGTTTTCGTTTCTTCAGGAGTTGGCTTATAAGAGCCACAGAGAATCATCACAGTGCAGAAGTGCCATTAATCCTTTTCCAAACCAGTCCATCTATCTTTGGAACTGTGGAACTCAGAATTCCTATATTCTTTTGCCTCAAGGCTTTTCCAAATTGTTTTCCGTTACTTCTGCCAAAAAATGGACACCTCTCTCTGTGTGTCTTATATTTACAGTATATGCATATATGAATTTTTAAGTGGCACAAAATACAGTTCCAGAGTGTGGATTAGATTAGCATAAGATTCACAAGATACATGGATGCTTCCCTGTCTCAGTGCCTCTGACAATGGAAAATATAATTTGGCATTGCTAGTTCTCGCTATATCTAAAAGAGTTTTAAAATCTTTTTTGTTTAGGCTGACCTCCTATTTTAGACTTTCAGTGAATGAGCTTAAATTTAGAATGTTTTTGTATTCAACTAAGTCCTAAGAACAGGTTCATTAATTTTGGTGGGTCTAAGTTAATCACATTCATGAACTTCAGTGGGTCTACTCTGAGTAGGACTAACATTGAATATCACCCATAGGGTGTTTTTTATGTTTTACTCTGCTGAAACTTACACAGGCATCTTCCAACTTCGCTGACAAGCACACCAAAAACTGTGTGAGGGGGCGGGCGGAACAGGGGAACCCCCACTTGTACACCTCCAGAATGGAACCCCTGTGTAAGTGGGGATTCCCCTGAAGCTTTGTGCCGATACGTATAAAATGCCTAGTTTTTCTTCGTTTTAAATTGTATTGTGCTTTGATTATGTGTAAGTAGCCTTATGTGGGCTGTGCTCAAAATAAGTTCGTAGGTGTCATGATTTTGACTTTTTCTTGCCGTTCTCCCATGGCTCAACCTTTTGTGGGTCTCTAATATAGCACTGCAAGGTTCTCTGTGAAGGAGGAAGCATGATCACCTTCATGAACAACTCAGACAGCGAGGAAGAACCCTGCAACGAGAGAACGTCCTTGATGTCGGCTGAGAGCCCCCTTCTGCCTTCTTACCAAGATGACACACAAACACCAGAAGCAGGAGAAACACTCACGCACAGGGTAGGTGTATATTCCACTTCTGGGAAGAAGGAACACTTTGTAAAACCCTGATCTTGTCCTCTGTGCGGGTTCTTCCTTCATATGCCTTCTTGAGTCACTTATCTGTGTGGGGGTTTTTTGCTTGTTTTTAAGCCTTAGAATGAGTGACATAAGGTGGAGACGATATTCCTGTTAAGAGGAGCTGGTGATGCTCAAATTCTCTAAAACAGAGATGGTCTGGAGACCAAATGTAGCCTTCTGGACTCTCCCCAGGCCACAGCCTTCACTAGCATTGCACCTTCCTCAGGTGTTTTTTTTCTGGCTGGAATGTCACATTCCGAATGTGTAATTAAACTGAGCAAAAGCATCTTGCTTACCTGGAGCATCAAATTTTGTGTGTGTGTGTGTGAGAGAGAGAGAGAGAGAGAGAGAGAGAGAGAACCTCTGACTGTAGCGTGGCTTGAATGTAGCTTATTGTCCAAAGGTAAGAGTCCCATCTGTGTTTTGCCTATGCTTCTGCCCACCGCTGTCATGTGACACACACACCCTACTCAAAAGATAGCCCTCTAGGGAATATGGACCATTGTCTGAAAGAAGGTTCCTCATCCCTGTGGCAGAACATAGGCAAGCCCTGTGCACACCAAAGTCTCCTCAACCTCCAATCATTTGGGTGGGTTATTGAATGGAGGGATTGCTGAGGGCAAGGAGCACTGCCTGCTCCTTCTGTTTTCCAAGTTATACCCTGTAGAACAGGCATAGGCAAACTCCGGCCCTCCAGATGTTTGAGACTACAATTCCCATCATTCCTAGCTAACAGGACCAGTGGTCAGGGATGATGGGAATTGTAGTCCCAAACACCTGGAGGGCCGAAGTTTGCCTATGCCCGCTGTAGAACATGTTTTTTTTTCTTTTCTTATTTACATTTTGCAGGATAAATGAACTTGGGTAGGTTGGCAATTGAGCAGATGAGCAGAGTGGGATGGAGGCAGGGTAACTTGGGCGGACAACTGGTGATCCAGGTATAGGACCTGCCAGCTGCTAACCCCTGTTGCATGTTCTTCCTTTGTAGAAAGGGCGTCCCGGCAGCAGCGGGAGCTCCAGCAAAACTGCTGATGGAAACGCGGCCGACACGGAAAGAATCCCCAGAGTGCTCGCTGCCGTGGATAGCGAGGAGGAAGAGCTGACCTTGAAATACGGAGCGAAACATGTGATCATGCTGTTTGTGCCTGTCACATTGTGCATGGTTGTGGTCGTTGCAACCATAAAGTCGGTGCGGTTTTACACCGAGAAGAATGGACAGCTGTAAGTAGTCCTTGTCTGACGCTGGGTAATGTGATTGCCTTTAAGGCTACATCCAAACAAGCCTCCTTTCTTTTCATTTGATCTTTTGCTGTCCTCCTTTCTTCAATTGACCCTTTGCTATTCCAATACAAATCTCAATCCCTACTTACTGCAAGGGTCAGTTAGAGTTGGGGATTTGCATTGGCTTAAGTATATTGCCGATCAATTTGTGCCAGAGCAAAACCACTTTTTTTTAAAGAAAAAGACATGCTATGCTTTTCTTGCAGGATTTATACCCCATTTACGGAAGACACGCCCAATGTGGGCCAGCGTCTCTTGAACTCTGTGCTGAATACCATAATCATGATCAGTGTCATAGTAGTAATGACGATCTTCTTGGTTCTATTATACAAGTACCGTTGTTACAAGGTAAGGCGATGGCCTAAGATTTGCAAGCGATGAAAACAGACATACTATTTTAGCAGTCCTCACAATGGATCTTCTCAATTTGCCTTGTATACCTGTAAGTCAGAAACCGATCATGTGTTTTTGCTCCTCCATTCAAGTGTATTGCTCACATTTCCAAAATTCTGCTGTGATATTGCTGGGCAAGTTCTGTACTTAGGCTCAGAATTAATATGCAAATTATCATTTCTGAACCAGACTTACTTCCATAAACGTACAGTCATACCTCGGGTTAAAGTTTCTTCAGGTTGAGCGTTTTCGGGTTGCGCTTCGCAGTGACCCGGAAGTAACGTAGTGCGTTACTTCCGGGTTTCGCCGCTTGCACATGCGCAGACACTCAAAATGACATCACGTGCATGCACAGAAGCGTCGAATCACGACGCACGCAGACACAGGTTGCGGTTTCTTCAGGATGCAAACGGGGCTCCGGAACGGATCCCGTTCGCATCCAGAGGTACCACTGTATCTTTTAACCCTGTCTGTTTATTTCCCTGTTTGGCCATAGTTCTGAGCGAGAAGGTTTGGACTGATACTGCAGCTTGCATGGTGCAATGGTGATCATGCAGTCCTAAAACTCACCTTCCAAAAATTTGGGGATTCTCATTCCTTAAATGAAAGGACTGATAACTTGGTCATAGGCAAGGAGGGAGTCCAAATTTTAGATTCAGCAACATGGAATGTATGGTCATCCAATAACTGGTATAGTGTGGTTTTTGTTGGCAACCCTACAGATATTAAGAAGGTTGCAGGATACATCATTTTGTGCCTGTCCACAATATTTCAAATGGGTTTGGGTAAACAAGCCATTTCCATGGGATTAGACTGACATGGAGCTTTGAAAGAGTTTCTTCATGGCACATGAATCAATTTTTTTAAAGATAAAATGAAAGACCACTTCATTCCAAAATAGGTCAAGAAACTTGATTGTGTTGAAGCGTGAAATTGGTATTTTTAAAACAGGCCTGCACTTTTTGTAACCCATCGAGCAAAGAGCAGCCCACCTGCCATATATGGTGGTCCACAAGGGACTTGATTAAACTCCCTGTCCTTGCTGTCTGCCTGGGATTACGAAAACAGAGCTTGGCAAGCTACAGTACATATCTGGTGGGCTCTGTCCAGCGGGGAGGTCAGAAATTGTACAGACCTCCTCTTTAAACAATCCCAAGTGCATCAAGGAGAATATCCAGCAGTTCATTATGAAGAGTGAGAAGTTGGGAGATGGCGGGTCTTCAGAAGACACCAAAGAGTGCTTACGCAACAGCGTTTTTTCTCTCTCTAAAAGGAGACTGCGACCAGTTGTTCATCTGGTTTATTAGTTATTTTGGATGACCTCCCAAGAACTTAATAAAGCTCAGGCACTTTATTAAAGTGAAGGTAATTTGAATGTTATGAAATGAAATGAGCAGGAATGAAAGAGCAGGAAGAAGCACTTGGAGAAAGCACAAATGCCTCTTTGGGTAATACATAGCAAATGCATCCCTTTGCAAAGAGTTGTGTTTCAACAGTATCTGGGTGATCCCTGCAGGCTTCCTAAGGGGCTATGCAGTAAAGTCATAATAGGAGGTTGAAGTAGGCTAGTACAGGCATGGGGAACCTGCGGCCATCCAAATTGGCAAATTTCAAAAGAGAAGGGATCAGATTACCAAGAGAGGTTGCCACTTAGTTTCTATGAATCAGGTTTTGTTTGTTCTTTGTCCCCTGAACCGATAAACCAAATAGCGCATGTCAATTTCAGGCCACATTGGAGAAAGGTGCACCAAAGTATAACATGTTGACATTGGCACCCAAGCAAGGAGGACACCAGGGTGCCTCTGAACTGAAGAGAATGTGGCGTGCCAAAGATTCTTGGGACCTGTAATAAGGAGATCTCTGACAAGTACTTTGGAGCAGAAAGATGGGAAACCTTTTGTCCCTGTGGTCCTCCTAGATGTTGTTGGACTCCAGCTCCCATCAGCCCCAGGCAGTGGTCAGGCATGATGGGACTTACAATTGGACAACACTTGGCGAGCCACAGGTTCCCTATCCCTGAGCAAGACACTGAAAAAACTCACAAATATACACTGACCTTTCATGTTTTTGCTCAAAGTCACTCTGAGCCAAAAGGTTACTATTCCCACACAATCCAGGGCTTTCTAGTTTCATCTTTCCATTTCTTGCACTTCCTGATTGCTGCATCAGAAATGTTTCCATAAAGCAAACATGCCTTAAAGCCTGTTGGATGGTTGGTGCATCTGTTTCATTGCTCTTGATGTTAACCATAGCAGCATTTGAAGTCTGATATCAAGGAAGCCCTGGAAAGAGAAGGAACAAAACACCTCAAGAGGGAAGCCACACGTTCAAAGTCTTTGGCACATAGGTCTAAGCCATGGTGTGCTTTAACCATGGTTTGTCCAAAGCCTGTTTTGTTTTCCAGCTGCTCTTGGCTTGGTGTTTCTGTGGTGTGGCAAGTGTTTGGGATAGAGTGGCCAAATGAACCATGGTTGTTGGGTTCAGGCGTAACTCTAAACTATGCTTTGTTCAAGCCATGGTTCACTAGACACCTAAAAAAGCAATGGCTTCGCATCATAGTCTGATGCTAAAAAACAAAACTATAGTTTTGGGTTGGATTCAGAAATTCAGACAAACCACACTTTGCTGAAACAAGCCATGGCTTCATGTTATATGCAAAACAAGCCATAGCCTGAAAAACAAGCAGTATGGTTAAGAAACTGGTTGAGGAGAGGAACACTTCTTTGATAAATCTGTGCAAAGCAACCATGTGTACCACTGCCTTCTGTTTTAACAGTTCATTCATGGCTGGCTCATTCTCTCATCTCTGATGCTGCTGTTCCTCTTCACCTACATCTACCTTGGGTAAGTGTGAGTAAGTGCTGTTGATCCTTAGCAACTCAGCAGGGCTAGACAGAAGGTAGAGAACAGCCAATGACTATGTCATTAGATTAGTATGAGTTTCTGACTTCTGAGAGTTTGATAATAATGAAAATATTGGAATCCCTGATCTGTTTTACATCAGGGCAAAATCCTCATTACATTGTTTGTAATGTTGTCTTCTAGTGGTTACTTTGCGAGCCACCCAGAGTGGCTGGAGTAACCCAGTCACATGGGCAGGGTACAAATAACAACAACATCATCATTCTTCTTATCATTATTACTTGTTTCCTTGACTAAACTTCTTTTTCCTTTTGTTCTGCAGTGAAGTGCTAAAGACCTACAATGTGGCCATGGATTATCCCACCCTATTCTTCTTCATTTGGAATTTTGGAGCCGTTGGGATGATTTGCATCCACTGGAAGGGGCCCTTGCACCTCCAGCAAGCCTATCTCATCATGATCAGTGCCTTGATGGCTTTAGTCTTCATTAAGTATCTGCCTGAGTGGTCAGCCTGGGTCATTCTGGGAGGCATATCGGTTTACGGTACGTCTGTAATGGAAGAGACTTCTGGGTAATGGAAGAGATTTTCCGTTTTCTATTCTTCATCACATTCTTTAGCTAGGAAAAGGGAAACTCATAGGAGCTAGCCTAAATCGGTGTTTGTACCAGCTATATTTCATAGTCAGCTAATGGCCCTTTTTCCATTACAGTGTTTTTTCAGGGGGATGGCTGAGAGAGAAACCCTCGGGAACCTGACTTGTATCGAGTCGCATAGTCCTGTCCACATTGATTAGCTTTCCAGGGTTCAACAGAGGACATTCGCTTTTGCATGCACAGCGAACTTGCACCTGGATGACAATAAAATAATTGACAATTTGTTTTTGTCCTTTTAATGGGCCCGAGATCTCCTCCTTGACACATCAGCTTCCTCTGCAAGCATTGCAGAAGCATTCCTAGAAATAAAACTGGAAAAAATATGAGAAAAATTGGTGCAGGGATTAGGGAATCATGATGAATGGAACAAGTTGAGAAGCTGTGTTTATGTTTTTGACATGAACTGTCAACTGATACATTCCTTTTATATCCCTCCCCTGTAACGTTCTGTGAATGGAAGTAAAGAGGAGAGACTCATCGCTTTTTTGTTGTCTATTGAACCATGGTTTGAACCAAGTATAGTTTAGAGCAGGGGTTGGCAAGCTTTTTGGGGGGTTGGCCGGTTCACCACACCACAAACCTCCTGGTGGGCCGGAGTGTGTGTGTGCGTGCACGGCAAAGGGGGCTTCTCTCTCCCCCCTCTCTCCCCCAGACCCTCCCGTCCCCCTGCCTATCTAGGGTGCTGCCGAGAGACAGAGGATGGCGGTGGAAGAACAAGCAGCCCGAAAGGGCCGTTTTCGGGCTGCTCATTCTGACGACGACAGCATCTGCCGCCTGCAAGGGCAAGCACCAGGAGCCATGCTTGGCAGAGCGGCGGCGGCGGCAAACAGCTTGCTCCAACAAGGGGCTGCTAAAATGCGCTCGGCCAGCTCAGCCCAGCTGCCTTCCTCCTCTCGGCCACACGCAGCAGCCACTCGCCCATTGGCCAGGGCCTCAAACCTTAGCAGGCGATTGGCTGGCAATTTGCTGCACCAGGGGGAGGGAGGAGGTTCCGCTGTTGTGAGGGAGGGGGGGAAATGTCAGCGGGGGGGGGCACCCACACTGCGGGGGAAAAACCACGGAAACGGCCTTGGGCTGGTTCCGGGAAGCTCATGGGCTGGAAGCGGCCCATGGGCGTTAGGTTTCCGACCTCCGGTTTAGAGTTACAACTGAACCCAACAACCGTCGTTCATGTGGCTGCAGCTGCACCTGCTTTTTAAGTGTAGGTTTGTCAGTGACAAAACTACTCCCCCTTCTCTCCCTCTCCCCTCCCTGTTTTTCATCTACACCCAGTCTGTGTCTCTCTGAATCGGTCCCAAAGGTTTGAGAAGGATCCAAGTTGCTTTAGGCTGTTTTGGAGGACAGCCACTTCACCCTGGACAAGGGTTAAATCTCTGAACTGACCCAGTTTCAGATTCATCAGAACCAAATGCTAGCTCCTCACCCCCTGGTTCCTTCCCATGCCTTGAGGTTGTTGCTCAAGGTCCCTTTTTCAAATTCTCCCACCCAATGAGGTTTGGACAGTGGCCATGTATGTCAGCACCTCTTCAGCATTGGCCCCGTGTCTGCAATGGTCTTCTTAGAGGTCCGCCCGATAAGTGTCTATCTGGCACTAGGTAAATACCTCTTTTGTTTTCCCAGGACTTAGTTTATTTGGTTGGGGTAGCACTGCTGTAGCTCTGATAGTTTTTATTTCTCTGTTCTGCTTCAATGCTATGGAGTTGCGTTCCTCTGCTTTCTATTTTTCAAAGTGGTTTTTTTTTACTTGATAGCTGTGTGTTTTTAATTTGCTGCTCATGATTTGATTTGATTTTTTATTATTTTATCTTGTAAGCTGCCAAGAGGGCATATCTATAAATAGAACAACCCCTTACACTGCAGTGACTGAACTACGTCTGCCATGCATACTTTTAAAAAAAAAAGTAGGAAAAAATGACCTGCTGATAAATGGCAGGAAAATGAAATACTTATGAAGTGACTTGGGATCAAATAGATTTCTCTCTCTCTCTTTCTCTCCCTCTCTCTCTCTCTCTCCAGACTTGGTGGCTGTCTTGTGCCCAAAGGGGCCGCTCAGGATGTTAGTGGAAACAGCGCAAGAAAGAAATGAGCCCATATTTCCGGCACTTATTTATTCGTGTGAGTAAAACAGAGGGGGTATAGGGGCGTCCATTGCAGAATATACCCTGCAGCGTAGCAACATGGACTCAGGACCGCAATACCTCAAGGACCGCCTCTTTCCATATGAACCTACCCGGACCCTGAGATCATCTTCTGAGGCCCTTCTTTGTGTGTCTCCTCCTCAAGAGGTGTGGAGGGTGGCAACACAAGAATGGGCCTTCTCTGCAGTGGCTCCCCGTCTACAGAATGCTCTCCCCAGGAAATTTCACCTGGCGCCTTCAGGTATACACCTTTTGGCGCCAGGCAAAAATGTTTCTTTTTAACCAGGCCTTTGGTTGACCTGATTAACATCCTATGCCCTTTTAAAATGTGGCTCTTGGGGGGCGTGCGTGTTATTGGGTTGTGGTTTTTATTTTGATTATATATATTGTGGTTTTTATGTTGATCTTTTCTGTGAACCACCCTGAAACATTCAGGTATAGGGCGGTATATAAATTCAAACAACAACAACAAATACAGGAAACCTTTGATCCTCCAGATATTGGTGAACTACAATGCCCATCAGCTCCACCAAGCTAATGGCCAGGGTGATGGGTGTTGTATCAGCAACATCTGGTGGGCCAAAGGTTCCCCACCTGCTATAAAGAGCCTGGAACTGAGAATGTGAAGTGCAGCTGTTTGATGAACAGGACACAGGCGTGGGCAGCCTGAGGTAGTTCCAACAGACCTTGACACCTGCGCATAAGAGCAAGCCCTGCTGAGGGTGGCAAGCTTGCAGCTGCCACCAAAAAGGTGACACTTTCTTGGTTCCCTGGTTTGCACATAATGGGGGGAAATTGGCCTAATGTATGCTGTGGTCTTTGTGCTTCAACTGTTGCAAAATGGTCCTGGTTGTCATCCATAGCTTCATAAACCATGGTTTGTTTTGCTAAAAAGCTTCATAAATGGAATTGCTCAGCTTATGAAACTCTGGATAGTTGTCCAAACACAGCCAGCAGAAGTTCTACTTCAAAATGAAAAAAACTGTTTTGGCTTAACAAAACTTTGGAAGCAGAGTGTTTCTTCAGTTTGGAGAATTTTTTAAATAACAAACTGATGGACAAAATAACAAACTGATTGGACAAAATAGTCCCCACTGCACCCAGTCTATGTACAGTGGTACCTTGGTTCCTGAATGGCTTAGTTGTCGAACAAATTGCCTCCCAAACACTGCAAACCTGGAAGTCAGTGTTCCGGTTTGCAAACATTTTTTGGAAGCCGAACATCCGATGCAGCTTCAGCTTGAGTGCAGGAAGCTCCTGCAGCCAATTAGAAGCCACGCCTTGGTTTTCAAATGGTTTCGGGCGTCAGACAGACTCCCAGAACTGATTAAGTTCAAGAGCTAAGGTACCACTGTACTGATGGGTAAGTGTAACTACCTGCAGTGCATTATATAATATGGAATATGGAGCTCCGTCATGTATTATTTTCCTTCCTACTCTATAGCTACTATGATGTGGACTGTGGGAATGGCAAAACAAGACAATGCACGAAGGAGGTCTTCTGAAGAGACATGGGATCAAGGTGACCTATGCACTCTCTGTTTTGTTTTGTTTTGTTTTGTTTTGTTTTTAAGTCTTCATTTGCTTATAAATAGCGTGTGAATTCATTCTGAAATATCTTGTTAGTTGGCAAAAATGGTGGATGTACTTTGCTGACTGAGACTCCCGACTACTTTTGAAATTAGACGTTCTAAACTTCAGTGAAATAGTTAACATTGGCCATGAAAGGAGGGCCAATTCTGGCACCTCTTACAACTTATGTGTGAGTGAGAATCTCCCAAGATTTTTCTTGGACCCAGATCTATTTGGCAGTGTGCTCAAGTACTGAGATCTGCAGATGACTCCCTGATTCTATTCCAAATGTTCCGGATGCTAGGATGCTTTCCACTAGGAGCAGGGTTTGCTGCTGTTGTGCTTGTTTTTTAAAAAAACTGTAGTCCCTTTTTCCTTTCAAATGCTGTTTCATCAAGTCTTTGTGAAGTTGATGTACCATATTGGCCTGCATATAAGCCGCACTTTCCCCCCAAATTCTGACTGTGAAAAGTTACAGTGTGGCTTATATTCATGACCTTATGGTATGCAGCCAGGACCGTGGGGCAAACCGCGCCAGGGACGTGGTGAAGCGGTGCCCACCCTGCTCGTAGTTCCCTGTCCTCTCCCCCAAGGCCGGGAAGGGAGAGAGCAAGGAAAGGGAAAGGCCATTGGCAACGCAGCACAGCACAGCTCCCCCCCCCCCCCCCAGTATGCAGCCAGGAGCAGTGAGGATTGGAGCGGTTTATATTTGGGTATTTTCCTTATTTTCTCCCCCCCAATGTTAAAGCTGCGGCTTATATTCGGGTGCGGCTTGTATTCAGGCCAATACGGTATTAAGGCTGCTGCTTCTTTCAGCCTTCATCGATTTGCTTTCATCGATATAGTTCTGGTATGTGTGTGTTTATGATACTTTCATTATTCTTGGTTTCACTTTGTGCTGTGAACTGCTTCATCAAATTAAGATGATAAGAGTGGTATATAAATATTGTATGGAAATCCTTGCTTGGAAAACAGTGAAATGTTTTGACACATACTGACTCTTCCTTACAAGTGACCTGTAGGTAAGTTTGTAGAAGACTCCAGCTTATATGTGCTTGTGTGCATATATATCCAATAATTGTATGTACTGACTTGTTGCGGGTGGCTTTTGGTCTTCTCAGCAGAAGGAGCACAGAACCATGATGATGGTTGTTACACTGAGCCAGCCGTTCCTGACATGAGAAATTCAAGAACAGACCATCCAATCGATCCTCCCTTAGAGGAGGAGGAAAGTAAGTTGAAACCCTTTTATGGCCACTTTGCTGGTATTTACACAAAATATGAATTTGGACATTCTGTTCACCAGCTTGGTGTCTTCCACCTGTGTCTGGCTGGTGCTGATGGGAGTTGTAGTTAGAAACATCTGGAGGGCACAAGGTTGGTGAAGCCTGCTCTAGTATCTTTAAAATATAGGAAGCTCCTTTCAGATTGAGTCCATTGGTGCCTATAGCCAAATGCCACCCTTTGGCTAGAAGCAGCTTCCAGGTTAGAGGTCTTTACTAGCCTATATTATCTGAAAGCTTTCAAATGGAGATACCAGCTACTGAACGTGAGATCTTGTACCTAAAGCAGCTCTGCTCTCTTTGGTCCTTTTGTACTAATTTATGCCAAACTACATGCCATGAATTGGAATGGAAAGGTTTGGGGCTATGGCAGAGTTCTTAACATCTCCCCAGCATTTTGAGTGTCAGTTTCTGCAACAGCTGATAGTATTTTGGGGAGGGGATCATTTTGGTGATGAAGCTTATATCTGGGGGATGAAGGGGCTTGCTTTTATGATAGTGTGTGTGTTTGTGCTTTAAAGTATTTTTGTATTGTGCGCTTTTAGAAATGACTTTGACAGTTTGTGAAAAGTGTCTATGAAATTAAATTAAAAATTATTCCTGGGAGGAGTCTTGGAATGCATCTGCATTCCAATGCATTCCATTGCTTTTTCCACAATAGTTCTGTGTCCTGGAAATGCTACGAATACAAATAATTTGCTTTGTCAGTACAGATGGTGATGTTCAGTTAGGACTCACATGAGGCTATGACCCCAAGGCTTCCCCTAATGATTTGTGTGGACATAATGTATGCCTGACCATGAACTGGATCAGATACAGATTCAAAACTTTGGAGAATTAAAATCCACACTTCACTCTCCCCCCCCCCCAAAAAAAGTTGAGTGCAACTCAGAGTAAGGGCTTTCTGTCTCCAGAACCCACCTTTAAAGCAGGAGTTCTCTGCATCTCGGATGTTTTAGCCGGATTATCTTATAGGAAAATACCTTTTCTCTTGAGAAGTACCTCTCTGGCATGGCCAGTAACTGCATTTCTTAGTATGTCTTCTCAGAAGGAAGCCCTACCGAGTTTAGCAAGACTTACTCCAGTGTAAATGTGTGTAGGATTGAAGTGCTGTTAAACAATCTTGCACTGCTTGCTATGATGGCATCCAGTTTCTGGCAAAAGCTAAAGAGTGATGTCCTACCGACAAGCAGAAAAATCCACCCTTCTTTTTTAAAAAATTACCCTTGATAATGCTGGCACAGATCTGAAATGGATGTAAAGTATAAGAAACGTGATCCAGTTTCTCTAGATCGGTGTTCTCTTTCCCCACCCACTAGAGAGCTGCCAATGCCGTGATGATTTTGGCCCCGATAATAAGTGGAGAACGGTTGGTGATAACGGCACTGCGTTTCTTGTCAGAATAGCAATTCTGCAGAGCTGACGGAATCCTTTCTTTCCCTCCCTTCTAAACAGGAGGCGTCAAATTGGGCCTTGGGGACTTCATATTCTACAGTGTACTTGTGGGCAAAGCAGCCGCCACTGCTAGCGGTGACTGGAATACAACTCTGGCTTGTTTCGTAGCCATCCTCATAGTAAGTGAAATCGATAAGTTATGTCTTGGTGTTATGCCATAAAGCCAGGCTAGCTGAATCGATTTCAGCTGCGGAAGATGCCTGCCCACACGGGGCCCACCCCCTAAAAGGTGAGAACTCACCCCACAAGAACTCGGCCATGTTGGCTGGGGTTGATGGGAGTTTGGCGATTGTTGATTGATTGATTCTATTTCTATGTCGCTTTTCATTCAAATAAATCCCAAAGCGGGTTACAAACAAAAGATAAAAATAGCATTATGGAACATCATGAATACAGCATAAATCGTATAAAATCTTAACAAATCATCAGTGAAACAATCACAAATCCCAATTAAAACAATTCCCATCTATGTAACACTATTAAAAAAGCAACTAAAAAAAATAAGCTAAACATCACAGTTACACCAAAAATCATATTATAGGATTCACAAAATACGACAGCATTCATACCTATAAAACAATATTAACAACATTAACAAAGTAGCAACAAAACAAAGACCTGTTGAGTTTGTACACTTGCTCTCCCCTCCACCATGACTCATAAACTTTCATTCTATTCAATGCATCAAAATATTTTCTACCTAGAAATTTGCACATTAAGCAAGGTAAGAGGGGGAGCTCTTGATCTCTTGAGGAGGTTCTCTGCAGTCCACAAAAGTTTATGCATTATAAATCTGTTAGGCCTCGTACACTTAAGCATAGCATAGACCTCAAGTATATGGCGGTGTATAGGGTATAGGGCAGTGTATGAATTGAATAGAAAAGAATAAAATAATAATAAAATATGTTTGTTGGGATTTTGACCTTAGTCTTTTGAAATACTGCAAGACACTTCCAATATTTTATCTATTGGTTTTTATCTCTTAAGGGGGGAAATAACCCGGCCTTCTTCTGAGTAACATTTTTCTCTTCCTCCTTAGGGCCTGTGTTTAACTCTTTTGCTGCTGGCAGTATTCAAGAAAGCGTTACCTGCCCTTCCCATCTCCATCACCTTTGGCTTGATCTTCTACTTCTCAACAGATTACCTTGTGCAGCCTTTCATGGACACCCTTGCAGCCCATCAGCTATATATTTGAAAAAAGCAAACAAAGCAGTGGTGATCTTCTCTGGAGTCTTTGCTGTGCAACAGGACATTTTCCAATAGATATGGTTTTTACACTTAGTGCCATATATTTTTCAGGAATCCCGGTAATAACACGTGTGCGAGTCTCTCCTGAGACTCAGTAGCCAGGTCCTTCGATTTCTGATGTGAACAATTTGACCGGGAGCAGGACGCACGCAGCCTGATCCTATCTGTGTTTACTACTGATCTCAGTTGGACTTGCTCCCAAGTCAGCTTGCATAGCATCGCAGTCCCGATAACCCTGAGACGCCTGGCCTCCTGCTTTAGTTTATCGTGTAAATGAATGTGAAATTGCATTGGTTATATTAGCCCAAGGTGAAACAAAATTCCTCTCCCAGGAGGTGAGCAGATGATGAATGTGAGATTCCAGTTTGCCAGAGATGTTGCAATCATAGTGAAGAATAATCATGGTTTCGATGTACTGCTGCACCAGCATGCTTCCACTGGTGTAACAGGGCCTCTTGTTTCCTCTCCCCCCACCAGTTATCTCCAAAATCTGTGCCAACCCTCCACAGCTGATTTTGAGGGTGAGCAGCAGTTGGTCCGGATGGAACAGGAAGTTCAGTTTCATAAGCCCCAGGCCCCTACAGAGCTGCAGCCCCTTAATAATAGTACAGTATGCTTTAAAAAAAATACTACAAAGCATCTAAATGGAATAAATGAGAGGGTATTTTTTTCTGAAAGGTATTGGTTATATTAGCCCACGGTGAGAAAAATAATTACTCGGCTGGGAGGTGAATTTAAGATTCCTGTTTACACTAGTAATTTGCAAAAAAAAGAGTAATTATAATGGTAAGTAGTTGTGCAGCACACTTTTTTTAAAGTGTGAAAATGCTCCTTTAAAATAGGCATACAGCTAAAGTGCAGGGGTTGTGTGGAGGCAAAACTGCACATGATTAATATGTAGCAGGTTTCCAAATCTGTTTTTTCTTTAATTGCAGCCGTGGGAGTTGGAGGCCCAACTAGAATTGCGAGAGAGGGAAGTGGGGAGGGAAGGTTTATCCTTTCCCTCCCCAGCCATTATCATGGCAAAATTCATGGGCTCCATGCAGCTATAAGGGTTAAGAAAATAATCCCATTGGCACCAATGGGACCTCCTCCTGTTTTATGCTAACCCTCCCAGCCATGCCAGGGGTATTTCATGGATTTGTTTGCAAAAATGTATGTGCCGCTTGATTGTAATAAAACCTCTGAGTGGTTTACAGGAAATTTGAAGATGACCAGTGAAAAGCATTTAGAAATAATTAAAACGAACCGTTAAAAGAGATTAAAACAAATCAATATCTACATGTCGAGATAGACCTGCCTAAACAAACGAAGTTTTAAGCATGAAAAAAAGTGCAGCAGATGCACCCGCTTGATGTCAACAGGCAGAGAGTTCTAAAGTTGTTGTGCGATACTCAAATAGCAGGTTTTTTACAGCTGTGATGCCTGTAGCAGTGCAGAGTCCATAGAGTGAAGTGGTTGAATGGGCACATACAGGGTGAAGTGATCGCACGAGTAAACGGGCCCCAAACCATTAAGGGCTTCATATACCAGTAGTTAAACCTTGAACTTGGCCTGGTGAAAAGGCCCTCCCTTTTGACTTTTTTTTCAGGAAAGTCATTGCTGGGGAGGAAAAGAAGAAATCTAATAGCCCCGCTTCTCATGCTACCGCCCCAATAATTGTTGGGACTCCCGCACACCTGTCACTAAAGAAAAGCCAGAACTCTATTCAGTGTAATGTGTAGTTTAGCCCCAGGAATGAAGCAAGGGTACAGGGCTTCTTCAGCTTTGCCACCAAAGCCCTTCCAAGGGAAGGAAGCAAGTGGACCTTCAAAGATAACGACCTGCTTGCATGGGAGTTTCCCCACACTCTGGATTGTACACAGCAGGTCACATCAAGAAGGGCAGGAAGCAAGAAGCACAATAGATGTTTGGCCTGTCTTGCCCTCTTCTCAACTGAGCTGCCTGGGGAATTAGTGCTGGCTGGGATGGGGCTGCCACCCAGATGTCCTGAGCACGTAAGTGTGGTGACACACACACACACACACAAAATCAACATCTTTGTAAGACCCAATGATTTTTGTAGCACTGGTCAATGTGAGCAAGCAGATCAAACATAAAAATTGAGCTGTAGGGCCTTCAGTGGCAATGGGGAGCCTGTGGCCCCCCAAATATTGTTGGGGTGCCAGCTCCCATCATTTCTAACCGTTGGCCAAGCTGGCTGGGGCTGATGGGAACTGGGAGTCCATTCAGTATCTGGAGGGGACCACCAGTTCCCCATACAGCATACTTTTAGAGCCTCTATCAGAGGGCCCAACTTTAAGTGGAGGCAAGTTGTAAATAACAGGGGGGTTAGTTGCCCTGTTGCTTCCCTCATACTTGAATTGGCAATCAGGCCAAAAAGCAGCCCGTATGCAGTCTCTTGCTTTGCACTGTTCAGGAATGATTTGGGGAGAAGCCACTGATTGAGGCCAGGCAAACTTCTTTCAGTTGTGTGGGGTGTGTGTTAAATGACTAACTTGGAAATGCTATGAAAATATTTAATGTAAGAGTGAACTATTTGGGGAATAATGTTTGTATCAAAACACAGGGATGAGATTTGAATCTGGTGTGCACATTAATCTAAATGAGAAACAGTTGGTGCTCAAAATATTCAAGACTTTTGCCCCGCAAATAGTTTACTTCTAACTTGGACTTCCTCCCAGGGACATTGGTTGTTTTAAGGTTTTGGTTTTTATTTTAAATCTGATCTGCTTTGCTTCCAAATATCCCCTTCTAAGAACAACGCTACTTATGTGATTTATCTGCCTAAGCAAAAGAAATAGCCTAATGAAGCAAAAGGGACTGAGACGGGTCAGGGGGAGGATCCAATGTAAGAGACACTGAAGTGCAGCAGCTCCCATTGATTTCAATTTTGGATGCTTGATGAATTGGATTTGTTTGGATTCAATTCAAATTGAGCTGATCTGAACCTCCCTTTGGAATTTAGAATGTGATTTGTTCTTCTCAGATTTTTGCAATGCAGTTCATAGCTCAAAAAACTTACCAAAATGTGTTTTTTAAAAATTGTATTTTAGGATGAAATGCATACATTTGGGCAGAATATGTGTACACTTGCTCTTTTATGAGAATGTGTTCAATTCAGTGTTGATTTTTCTTTAGAAATCTAAATGATAATTTGCAAAGGTGTACATTAATGCAGAAATGGGACCGAACAGACTTCTGAATGAATATGTGTAAAAGTGACATGGACTGTTCGTCCCTAGCTTCAGTGGGCTTGAGCAACAGGATTGCTTTATAGGGTGTGCCTGAAGTTTCCTTCTCTAAAAACTATAACAAGATTAAGTTTCAACCATTTTTATTTCCAAAACATATTTTAAATTGCTTACCTTCGAAAAGGCTATTAATTACATAGTAATATATTGATGAATGTTACATTTTTAAGTCCGCTTGCAAATCCATACAGTATTTGCTTTTCCATTCATATATAAGGTTGTTTCAAGGAACTTTGTAGGAGTTTATGTTTTAAAAAATTGATCTACTTTTCTGTTTATTAAATGAGCTGCTTCTCAATACTCTGGTGCTGCAAACATGAAGGAAGAACAGTAAGTTGGTCATGAAAATATTTCCACGGTTATTTAATGTATTGATTTCAAGATTATGAAGTATATTCATGGGGCTACTTTTGAGCTTTGCCATGCGCAAAGGTATTGAGCTGATGTTTGCTTAATTGGTCTAGATCCTCCCCCCCCCCTTTTTTCTAGACTAAGCTGTCTAGCATGTACTGCACTTTTAGGTGCTTTTTGAAATATTCATTAATGCACCTGTCAGCTGTAGCAAGGTAGCAAATATTTTGTGGACTAGAGAAATGTTAATCACATATATGGTATGCACAAGCCAGAACTATTAACTTTCAAAATGTGGACTGATTTATCCCACAATGATTTATTGACTTCAATAGGATTTCTCTGATTATTCTTGGAACTGGAATTGAAATGAATAGTGATTACATGACAGATCTCTTTCCCTTTTATATTGCTTCTGATTTTCTTCATTAATTTTTTATACAGTTTTGCATGGATGATCAGGGGGTGGGCCAACAGGAAAGAATTCTACCTGAAATCTCTTTGAATGTAATTCTAGCAGATTAATTCTCGTCCTGGGACATGTGTGTGGCTGTATGTCTGTGTATTTGGTGAAAGGGAAACAAATATACTGCATATATACAGGAAATGCTTCTAGCTACATTAGGAAAACAACAACAACAACCCTGTGTACTTACTGCAAATGCAATGTGTACAATAAAAATTATACTTACGAGGCAGCACTATTTTTTTAAAAGTGATTTACTTTCTGAAATACATCTCTCATCTTATCTGAATAAAAGTTGTGAAGAAGGTGTAGGAATTCTCTGAACATCTGCCAAAAGCTTTTCTCTCTCTCATTGAGCCTCTAGCAACAAACTGAAGCTGTGGCCAGCAAGAAATTTCCCCTCTTTTGAATAAAGTAAGACAGTTGTTCTCCATTCCACAAGATCAGTAGAATGAGATTTTTGTAGTTGGCCGCCAGAGGGCATTGTAACAATAGTGGATGTTTCTTCTCGGTGCTCGATATATAATATGTCAGATTTGTGTAGCACATTTTGAGCTTGAAAACATTTCACGTGTATCTCAGAAACCCTTAGGGGTAGCCAGCACGGTGCCCTCTAGCTGTTGGGCTTCATCTCCCATCATTATTAACCGTTGGAGATGCTGGTTGGGGCAGATTGGAGCTGTAGCCCAACAACATCTGGAAGGGCACCAGCAAGTTGGTGACCCCATCTTGCGACAACTCCCTCAGGCAGATTGGTGCTAGACTCCTATTTAATTTGGATAGGAATGAACATCGAGATAAGGCTGGGGCAAGAGTGATCGCGTTTGTTTCAAGTTAAAACAACCCGCCATTAGTAACAATCCAAAGCAGTGTCACAGAGATGGGTGGAAAGCATGGAGAGTTGATGAAACAAACGTTTCTAAGAGAACCCTGCACTGCCGATACCATAAAGCTAAAAAACCACACATAGCATGACAAAAGCAACAAAGATGGTGACCAAGGTATGTATGGTACATGCACACTGACAACTGGACTAGAAAAGGGGAAGCATTGTAGAAGGAAAGAACAAATGCTGAAGTACTGCAAATCCATAAGAAATTGCTCCTTGGGTAGAACATGAGACTCTTAATCTCAAGGTTGTGGGTTCAAGCCCCATGTCGAGCAAAAGATTCCTGCATTGCAGGTGGTTGGGCTCTCTCCATCAGCCTACACCTGCACACATTTTTCGTTGGCTTGCTTGCCTACCACCATACAAGAGAAATTTACATCTGCTTTAATCCATTGAGTAGCCTCCCCTAGGGAATGTACCAGTAATTCCTGCTTCCTCTCCTCACACGTAATCTCTTCCCTCCCCCTTGGGCTTTCTGAAGCCCTCAAATGTTATTCTGGTCCAGGTCTGCGTCCTCTCCAAGGAATGAGAGGATGTGGTTGGAACTGAAGACAACTGAGTACCAGTGGGCTGTTTATCTTCCTGCCACATACCAGCAGGGGAGATAACAACAATTACAGCCTGTACAAATGCGGGCACAGTGTGCCTGCCTCTCTGAAGGTATCAATGCTCCACACTATTTATGGTATGATATAAAGAGAGATATAAATAAACAGAGCCTCTGAAGTGATGGCAGCTGGAGGCATTTATATGCAGGCCTCTCTGAGCCAGGTAAAGTATTAGGACAACTGGGCTGGAACTTTCCTCAGACTTAGCAAGGCTTGAAGAAGCCAGTGTGGATGGACTGGCAACACAGAAGGACATCTTGGGATAAGGGACACGTCAGCCTGGGGCAAATGAGGTAACCCAGCCATGCTATGATAGGTTTCTTCTTCCTATGTCATATCCTATTTATAGTGAACTGTCTGCAGGGCCCTGTTGGGTTAAAAGGCAGCATATACATTTTAAACAATGTGTAAGCAAGACAACAGATCCCTCTAGAATTCCTACAGGATGAACTTCATGTATCTGAAGCATGTATTAGGCAACAACTACATAGTCCATAGGGACGTGGGAGGCGCTGTGGGTTAAACCACAGAGCCTAGGACTTGCCGATCAGAAGGTCGGCAGTTTGAATCCCCGTGACGGGGTGAGCTCCCGTTGCTCAGTCCCTGCTCCTCCCCACCTAGCAGTTCGAAAGCACATAAAAGTGCAAGTAGATAAATAGGTACCGTTCCGGGAAGGTAAACAGCATTTCCGTGCGCTGATCTGGTTCGCCAGAAGCGGCTTAGTCATGCTGGCCACATGACCCGGAAGCTGTACGCTGGCTCCCTCGGCCAGTAAAGCGAGATGAGCGCCGCAACCCCAGAGTCAGTCACGACTGGACCTAACGGTCAAGGGTCCCTTTACCTTTACTTTACACAGTCCTACCAGGTTTAGCAGATTCTCAATCCCAGTTCATATATCCTCCAGCTGTGTAAATCAAAACAGTTTCTCACTTAGAAAAGAGTTGAATAACACATCTAAATTATCTATATTTATTTCCTAAATATATTTGTTGTTTTTAATCCTCTGTGCTACTCTCCACTAGATTTCTCTAGACCGGCCTTCCTTTATTCATCTATTGAAAACAAGAACACCATTTTAAAAAATTATATCCCATTCTACAAAAAGGATTATTCAAGGATGTTTTTACAACACAACCCCTCCAAAATATAACCAACAGAGGTACAATAATATAAAAACTAATAATGGATAAACAGCATCTTAATTTATTCAGTCATTAATTTAATTTATACTAATTCCTTCTCACCCTTTAACCCCCTTACATTTTGGAAAGGAAAGCATGCCCTAAGCCACTGTTTCTGATCAGACCAGGAAGAAAACATCCAAGACTCCAAAAACCATCTAAAAGTGCCTCATTCCTGACCACATGCTGCAGGAAAAAGGGAGCTTCGGGTACCACCATTGGCTCCCACATCTTTGTTTGTTTTTGCTGACCCATTCCCCAGGAGTGGAAAACCTGTGGCTCTGCAGACATTGTTGAGTCACAGGCATCAGCATGCATTAGCTGTGATTCTTACACTGCAGAGAATTGGACTAGATTACCCTTAGGGTACCTTCCAATCTTAAGATTCTCTGATTTTAAAGCAATCTTATACCACTTTAAGTCACGGAGAATCCTAAGAACCATAGTTGGTTAAAGGTGTTGACTTCACAGAGCTATAATTCCTATATTATATCATTTCTAGCAACCTTAGCAAGCTACAGTTCCCAGGAATCTCCATTACTGTACTGTTAAAGTGGGGTGTTTTAAATGTGTGTTGAATTGCTGTAGCCTAAATTCTTTTGAACTACATGTCCCATCAGCCCCAGCCAGCACAACCAATAGTCAGGAATGATAGAAAATGTAGTTCAACAACAACTGGAGGGCTACAGGTTCCTTAGCCTTGCAGTAACACAAACTGTAGCTTAACCCAGTTTTTAGCAGATTCTATTTTATCTGTAAAGCTGCCTTGAGTCACTGTGGCGCACATGAATTTCTGATGATCTGGAAGTACAGACGTGAATGTCCTTAGTTCGTCATTGGGTTGAACAAGGTTTTACTGTATTGAAACATGCAAGGTTTTCCCAGCATGTATGCAAGTAGATGTGCACATTCAGATCTTCCCAGCATCCTAATTCATATAAATGATGTGTCAGTCAGCTGCAGGCAAAAGGGCAACTGTCTCACCCCCCTGCTGATTCATGCCACACACACAGTGCAGATTCATAGATTCCATTATGCCCAATATATATTTTCTTTATTTAAAAAGAAGGTCTTATTAACTTCCAGGTCACAATAAGCTAAACATAACTTACACCAGCTTGAAATGCAAAATCTGCCAGAAATAGTAGTGGCAGGCCAGGGATTTAAATGCCCAAACGACCAACTCCTCTGATTTCTTTGATATTTTAAAACCATACAATTATAGGGTCATCTAGTAGTCCAACCCTTTGCAATGCAGGAATTGATCGCAATCAGTGGATCTTTGGGACTGAAAAACCGATTACAGCAGAATATTTTGTATCTGCGTGTGGCTTCTGGACACAGGCATGTATCAAATGTTTCACAAGGCTTCTGCAGCACTTTGTTCAAAGTTCATACCAAGTCCAAACCGGGGGTGGGGAGAAGATTTACTTAGCATGTTAATAACCAATTTAGTATTTAGTAGTTTTGTGGATGCAAAAAACTACAACACAACTGGCAATTTGATGAGCAGTTGGGGTGGAGTGGGGAGAATCTGGACGAATTTCCTGTTCTGTTAAAGCTGTGTTCAGGCAAGAGTTTATTTTGGGGTGGGTTCCTCTTCACAACTGGATAGCTCATTCTGTTAGACTAGAGCATGGTGCTGATAACACCAAGGTCAGATTCAATCCCTATATGGGACAGCTGCAGGAGGTTGGACTAGATGATCCTCAGGGTCCCTTCCAACTCTTCAGTTCTATGATTCTATGCATTTACCTGTTTTGCAGCATCTACATGACACTGTTGGCATTAAAATGCCAGCCTCCACTTTAATCTAGATTTACAATGCTGGGTGGAAATCCAGCAAAACAACAACCACAACTTGTTTCCAACTCCCCATCTGTGATCTCTGACTGGCCCTTTACAATACAAAGTCCTTGTCTAGAATCCTCCTCAGAGCCAACCAGGTCAAGCTGGATTTATTTTGGAACATACAGATCTAGAGCTCAGCAGAAATGTTGTAGCTGGACAGAAGATTAGAGCGGTGAACTCTTTTTCGACCTTTGATTCCCTCAGGGGGGAAAGTTCA
Source organism: Podarcis pityusensis (assembly GCF_964106645.2). Taxonomy (NCBI): domain Eukaryota; kingdom Metazoa; phylum Chordata; class Lepidosauria; order Squamata; family Lacertidae; genus Podarcis; species Podarcis pityusensis. The sequence continues at coordinate 91,462,734 of NC_138026.1, read as the reverse complement.
AGGTAAAAGGGGAGGGGGAAAAACACCTGCCAAGATTTAGGACTTAGATTGGATTTGCAAAGGTTATCTCTGGAAGCAGCAGCTGTTGGCTTTGTGTCTTCCCATTCCAAGAAGACTGACTTGTGCTAAAAAAACAGAGAAGTGGACAATATTCTTCAACGTGCAAAAGCAACCACAGTTTCAGTTCTGCTTCCCAAATCTTCGTAGGGTCGACCAGAACCTATTGATGACATATTTTGTCATATTCTGTCAAATGTGGCTTCAATGGACAGAGCATTTTGCTCAGATTTACTAAGTTCCTTTCCGCATAGTCTTAAACTGTGCTTTAAGTTTATGTGTGTGCTGATTTTACCTCTGCAGCCAATCTATGCTGCAGTTGCAGCGTAAAAAGAGTGGTTCCCTCCTTTGTTGTTGCTTTTGTTTGATGCAAACTACAGAAATCGCGGGGGCACAGATGAAATCACAGTGGAATAGCTGCAGCCAGAAAACTTTTTTTAAAAAACCACACTGCAAGCCTGCATAAAACTCCAATTCCTATTCAGGTCTCTTGCACACTCCTTGTCTGCCATACCAGACCAGACCTCCTTGGCAGAATGTATGACTTATTTCAGATATTTGGAACTGCTTATGATTCAGTGTTCTCTCGTTGGACCATGCCAATTCATGCTCAAGAGAGCCAAATCATAACAACCCCATCATGACTTCTCACCATCATTTGGCCAGCAATTCACCCCAACATTCCAACCATTTGGAAGTTTCTGCTCTTAATTAATTAGCTGCCTAATGCCATAGTTGTGGAATGTTTCTCATCATCAGATAAACTTAATGAGGACTAGTCTAAATACCACTATGCAGTCCAGTAATTAGAGCTCCCCTTTCTCTTTTATTCAGCTGCCAGCATACTTAAGAACCTGTGACCTTGATCAAATCAGTTTGTGGCCAACTCATCATAAACCCAACAGGCTTTCTTTCTCAATAGAACAAGCTTTGTAATGCAAAACTTCTGATTCAGCTCATCCCATCTGCTTACTGCTTCTCTCAGCCCACAACCAGCTACACAATTGCTGCTTTAGATTCATGTTGATAGGACACCAGGGAAGCAAGCTGTTTTGTTATGATAGGAGAAGGCTCCAGCCATGTGGTCTGTGTGTGTTTCACAGCATGGCCTAGAATTACAGGGCAAGATTTAGCATCCACTCCAAGCGCAGGTGGACTTAGGACTTAGGGTGGGCGCTTTCATATGCGTTAATACAACATCTCTCCCTTGCATGCCTAATAACAATATGTCACTTCCTCCCTCCTTTATGTTCCAGAAACCACTCATGATAAGGAAAGAAAGAAATACTTCATAGAATAAAAAGATATTCCCTTCTATCCCCACCTGTTTTGCAGAGGCACCATGCATCTCTGTATATCCCAGCTATTTAGGAAAGCTAGATGGTATTCCAACTCCAAGATGATAGCTGATTGATATGGTCTGACTACCTTTCCAAAACCTAGACAGCGTCTTAAAAAGCAGAGACATCACCTTGCCAACAACGGTCCGTATAGTAATGCTATGGTTTTGCTAGTCGTGATGTATGGGAGTGAGAACTGGACCATAAAGAAGGCTGATCACCGAAGGATTGATGCTTTTGAATTATGGTGCTGGAGGAGACTCTTGAGAGTCCCATGGACTGCAAGAAGATCAAACCTACCCATTCTGAAGGAAATCAGCCCTGAGTGCTCACTGGAAGGACAGATCCTGAAGCTGAGGCTCCAATACTTTGGCCACCTCATGAGAAGAGAAGACACCCTGGAAAAGACCCTGATGTTGGGAAAGATGGAGGGCACAAGGAGAAGGGGACGACAGAGGATGAGATGGTTGGACAGTGTTCTCGAAGCTACAAACATGAGTCTGACCAAACTGTGGGAGGCAGTGGAAGACAGGAGAGCCTGGCGTGCTCTGGTCCATGGGGTCACAAAGAGCTGGGCACGACTAAATGACTAAACAACAACACCTTTCCAATAACCCTAAACTGCACCATGCAATTGCTAAAGGCTTCTCTGATTACCTCCCTGACAGGAAGTTTCCAACACTGTTTGGCAGATTTTTGATAAATTTAGCAATGCTGGTGCTCACTCCTTAGCGCCACTGTGTACATTAGGTGCGTATACAAAACAGAGGTGGCTTTGGAGGCTGCTCTGAGTTGCACATGTTGAGAGAGAAAGATAACATAGGCATGCAAAACAAAAAGGATCTTACTAGAACCAAGACACTACACGGATGACTTATGTCGTTATTGAGGTTTTCTTTGTCTATTTCTGGGTCTGTCCAGTCTAAAATTTAAAAGCAAAACCCACAGGCATCTAATCTAATAGAATATATCCTCAACAGAACGTTGGACTAAGTGGGCCCTTGGCCTGATCCAGCAGGGCTTTTCTTATGTTCATGGGAACCGTGGGACATATGGAAAAGGGTTGAAGCAGGACCGGCCTTGCCACGAGACAGCCTGAGGAGACTGCCTCAGGCAGCAGGATCCCACTGGGTTTCTGAGGCGGCATATCCTGCTGCTGCACCCATCACTGAAGATGCAGCCTGAATATGTTCTGTTTTGCCTCAGGCGGCAAAACAGGGTAGGTCGCCCCTGGATTTAAGCACTTAATTTTGCTCTGAAGTTCTGATGAAAATTGCCTCCTCAGTAACTATCATTAGCCCCAGGGAAGTAGATCCCACTGACAAATGAAGCTCCCCTCAGGGCTAATAACAGCCCCTGGAATATGTACGGGGCGCCAGTTTAAAACCCTCACTTCGCATTGAGATCCTCATTAGAAGTGGCTATATTTAATAGTTATTTAAAAACAACAACAACTAAAAATGTAACTTCAAGCAACATATATAGGATCACAGCTAATTTGGCTGTTTGTTAGCACTTTTCTTTCATCAAAATGCCTGTCCCCCTACTCTCCATCACCAGCTGGTCTTCAAATTTGGATCGCATGATGTGTGAGCTATAATGAAAGAAACTCTTCCTCCTCCCACCAGCTTAAGTGGCTATTTCTTGTGGTATAGTGCCTGGATCTTTCCCTGTGCTTAACAACAACCACAGGAGGTTTGATCACAGGGAAGGAACATATCTGGCAGTCAGTGTAGCACTTCTGAGATTGCTGGACCCAAAGGCCTGACACAATATAAGGCAACTTCCTAAATCCCTAAAGTTTTTTTTTAATGTATTGGTCATATGATGAATATACTTCAGTTGTATCACAGAATTGTAAAAGGACCCTGAGGATCATCTAGCCCAACCCACTGTAATTCAGGAATATGCAGCTTCTCCCATACAGGGATCGAACCTGTAACCTTGGCTTCATCAGCACCATACTCTAACCAACTGAGCTATCCAGATATATTGGTTGACTCCAACATCTTGCTGTTGTGTTCTTATTTATGGATTTAAATAAAGCACTTACAAAAAGACTCTTTTTTCACTCCAGAAAATCCAGTTCCAACCACCCTAGCCCTGCCTTAAAAAACAAAAGAACACCAATGTAAACCCTCAGAATTCAACAATGAGTGTAACATTACTGTATAGGACAACAAATGTTGATGGCACACATTTCAACAGACTGTGTTGCAAAATGCTAAATATGTGGAACCTCCTTGTTTGCTTCCTTTGTCAGCAGGAGATGTGTTTCTGCCCCAGACTTGCTGTGGCTTGTTGCCTTCTTCATCTAGACTCACTTGTGGTCTCTCTTGTGTCATTCAGTTTGTATTATCCTGGGGTAAATCATCAGGTGCCGAGAATATTGCAAATGCATGGGTGCATCCAGTTTGGAAGGAGAATGCATACGCGTGCAACACGTCAGTGGTGACTGGTGCCTATTGGCACTGGTAGGGCAGAAGACCAGGAGGCCTACTGTAGGTAAAGCCAAAGCCCATAACTGGCAAAGACAATAAATCAGGGGTCAGCAACCTTTTTCACCTGTGGGCTGGTCCACTGTCCCTTGGACCTTGTGGGGTGGCCGGACTATATTTTTAAAAAGAATATGAACGGATTCCTGTGCCCCACAAATAACCCAGAGATGCATTTTAAATAAAAGCACACATTCTACTCATGTAAAAACATGCTGATTCCCAGACCTTTTGTGGGCTGGATTGAGAAGGCGATTGGGCTGGATCCGGCCCCCAGGCCTTAGGTTGCCTATTCCTGCAATAAATCCTAGTTTCATCTCCATCCTCCTTCCTGTTGAGGTCTGCAAGTGGTTACGCTGAGACAAAGAAGATGCTCACAGCCAGTGCCTGGGCTGGTTCTTTGGGAGAAGGCAGGCACCTGGGGCTGGTTGAAGTCACTTTGAGTTCACCTTTGTGAAAAAAGCAAGCAAGCAAATAAATGGTATGAAAATCCAGATAGGAAAGCTGCATCAACTGAAAACCTGAAGGAGCGTCTCCACCCCCATTGTTCAGCCCAGACACTGTTATCCAGTGCCGAGGGCCTTCTGGCGGCTCCCTCATTGCGAGAAGTGAGGTTACAGGGAGCCAGACAGAGGGCCTTCTCGGTAGTGGCGCCCACCCTGTGGAACACCCTCCCTTCAGATGTGAAGGAATTAAATAAAGAACTTACTAAAAGGATTTAAATAAAGCACTTACATAAGCAGCTATCCTATCTTTAAAAGACATCTGAAGGCAGCCCTGTTTAGGGAAATTTTTAATATTTAATGCTGTACTGTTTTTAACATTTGATTGGGAGTTGCCCAGAGTGGCTGGGGAAACTCAGCCAGATGGGCAGGGTATAAATAAATAAATAAATAAATAATAATAATAATAATAATAATAATTGAATTGGGAATTATTGGATTTAGGGACAGCAGTAGTTGGAGGAGGGGGGCCTCATGGATGAGGGGGAATTAAAGTAAATACAAGGGGTTCACTATCCACATTAAGCCAAGGTATGGATAGGGCCCTTTGACAGCCTTCTCTATGAATTGGTCTAATCCTCTTTCAAAGCTACCCAAGTTGGTGATCATCACTGCTTCCTATGACAGCAAGTTCCATAGCTTAACTATGCACTGTGTAAATAAATTACGGTTTTCTCTGTCCTGAATCTTCCAGCTTCCTTAGTTGTCTGTGAATTCTGGTGTCATGAGAGACGGAGAAAAGCCTTTTTATTATTATCATGAATTATCAGTAATGTTCCATCTCAGAAACCATTTCCCTGATTTGCTTGGGACCTGCTGGGAATTATTTCTGGTAACAAGTTCATACCAAGCTTGACTGTTCAAGTATGACATATGTAAAACAATAACTTTATGAAAAAACGAACCAAGGCTTTAGTACGTGAGATGGACCAATTAAATCTGCAAGCCTCAAATAATATTGGATAATATATTCCCCAAAGATATGTGGGACTACTCTTTGTGCAAGTAGTCTCAAGCCTGATGCTGTACAAATGAAGATCCAGCTGTTGAAACTCAGCTGTCAGGGTAAACGATCTTATGAACAAAGACAATACAAAGCTAAAGTCCAAATTCAACACACCAAAAGGTTAAGAAAAATATCCACTTAAAACAAGATGTCTGAATAATATTGATTCCAGCTGGGAGGAAAGAAAACCATTCAGCTATATAAAATACTGGAAATTAACTTCAAAAACCCTGGCATGCAGCTCTGTGGATACAGAGACAGATGGGGAAACTTGGTATTTAAAGTTGATCTTTCTGATTGAAAGTTCTTTATGAAGTATATCTAACCTATTGCTCTACAAATATTCCACTTAACACATGCATATCACACATACACAGAAAGATTGACAGAGGTGCATGACAACTCTCTATGTTTTGTTGTTATTTCTAGGCTGCAATCCTAAACCAACTTACTTGGGTGTAAGCCCTGCTGAGTTCAAAGGGGCTTCCTTATGAGTAGACATGTATAGCATTGTACTGCAAAAATGTAAATGTTTGAATATTATTAAATACAAACAGTTTGAGATATAATGGCTTCTTGGATATATATTTATATTCAATCACAAAGGAATACAAACCGATATAACTGTAGGCAGAAGACACAACTGCTCTGAGATCATAAGCAAATTCCTTGTGTTTACACGTATTCTATAATAAAAGAGCAAATACACAAATACATTGTCCAACTTCTTATAATTCTAGCATATTGCTCCACAGCTTGCCATGTGTTTGTGGCAGTTTTCTCATTTGGTTGTCTCTTCTCATGTGGAAAATGAGAATACAGTGGTACCCCGGGTTAAGAACTTAATTCATTCTGGAGGTCTGTTCTTAACCTGAAACTGTTCTTAACCTGAAGCACCACTTTAGCTAATGGGGCCTCCTGCTGCCGCCGCACCGCTGCTGCACGATTTCTGTTCTCATCCTGAAGCAAAGTTCTGAACCAGAGGTACTATTTCTGGGTTAGCAGAGTCTGTAACCTGAAGTGTCTGTAACCTGAAGCGTCTGTAACCCAAGGTACCACTGTATGCCAACCTGCATAAAAAGAGTTGGGGTCTGTAGTCATTTTAGCTACTTTGACTGGGCATATCAATTTATCTCCTAATGCAGGCATAGGCCAACTCAGCCCTCCAGATGTTTTGGGACTACAACTCCCATCATCCCTGACCACTGGTCCTGTTAGCTAGGGATGATGGGAGTTGTAGTCCCAAAACATCTGGAGGGCTGAGTTTGCCTGGGCAATGGTCCAAACATGACTATACTGTGCATCAGCTGAGAGTCTTTCAAGTGTTCACCAACATCACACCATTTTAAGCCTGGCAGCAACCAAAAGGAAAGTTAGTAGTTCCTTACAATGTTCGCTGATTAGTCTTTTCATTTTATTTTATATTTGCTAATTTATTTAGCTAGCTAACTGCACATCTGACTGGGTTAACCCAGCCACTCTGGGCAGCTTACAATTCTTCTCCCACGTGCCTACACCTCTCTCTGTGTGTGCGTGTACGTGCAGCTAAGGATTACACTTCAAGCATCTAATGAAGTGGATTCTGGTCCACAAAAGCACATGCTATTATACAATTATTTAAGGTGCCACAAGACTGTTTTATTCCAGAGGAGAAGGCCAAGGATCAAAACATCCCTTTGAGCTTCCCTTTGGGAATAGGACTGAGATACAAACGTAACAAATAAAATTAAAGTGTCCATTTTTATTTAGCTGTTGCAATCTGAATTGTCAACATGCTTTCTTTTTTAAACACGAATTCAGAAGCAGGGTGTTTGCTAGCCCCAATAGTAGAGACCCAAACGAACAATGCAATCTTGACTTCATGTTTACTCAGAAGTAAGTCCCACTACGGTTCTTGCTCCCAGGTAAGTAGGGTCAGGATTGCAGCCTTATTTTATTGACTGCCTGCTCTGCTAAGAGCAAATAATTGGCAAGTGTGGCAGAGAACTGGGAATTCTAGGTCAGGGGCTGCATACTTTGGTGGCCAGCACGCTGGATGTCAAGCAGGGAAACTGATATTTGCTTCTTTCTGTGTGGCTATTTGTTTACGCTTCTCTGCGAAATGAAAACGAAGGGACTGCCAAATCACTTTGTATACTTTTAAAGTGATTAGTTGCAACATACATTTTTAACCCTTTTTGAAGTAACAAAAGGAGTACCCTAAAAAAAAAAGATTTAAAACCCAGTAACCTTTTATCTTTGCCTTTTTGCACCACACCATTTCTCTTCCAAATTATCCGCCCTGCAGTTAACCCCATTAACACAGGAAACTTCCAAGCGTCTCCCCCCTTCCCTGTACCAACAAGCATTGCACTGAAATGCCCTGTGCAGATACGTGCAGGGAGACACGTAACTTCAGGGTGGCAGACAGGAGCTTTTGGGAAGGCGGCCTTTGTTAGACAGGGAGTCCGGGAACCCCAGCTTTGTCCGAGGGCGGGGACGACGCAGCACAACCCCGGGGGGGGGGGGAAGGGAAGGAAAGACGCGCACGGCGGCAACAGCAACGTGCCCCGCTGCACATGCACCGACCCTCCTCCTTCTCTCCGCGTCCATGCCCAGCCCTCCCGCCACCGCGTCGAGCGAGCAGCGCAACAAGGACGGGATGTGCGAGAGGCGGCGAGAGGGAACGGACGAGAGGACACGCCGCCTCGGGATTGGCGGAAGCTCCGTCCGCCCCGGCTTCCCATTGGCCAGAGCGCAGGCCCCACGAGCCGAACACGCTCCCGGCGGCTTGGCAACCTCGGCTCTCGCGCTAATCCCCGGGCAGGGGAGGGCGGTGGTTTCGGCAGAGCCAATAGGCGCGCCGGGGGCGGAGCCTGGCCGCGGGGGTCTCCAGCCGACGGGGCGGTGCGGGAAGGGGGGGGAGGGAAACGCGAGTTGGTAAACAAGCTCGCGCACCTCGTGGTGCCGCGGGGCGGAGGCGAGCGGAGTCGCCGAGCGGGCACGACGCTGCTGCTGCTGCTGCTGCGAAGCTCTCCTGCCCGGGGAGGTAAGCGAGCGAGGGGTACGTCGGGGAGCGGCCCCCTTGCATTTTGCATGGCGGGTGGGTGGGTGAAGAGGGGGAGCGGTGAGGGGCGCGCTTGCGCCAGCGGGGAAAGGTGGGAGCCCAGCTTTTCCACAGCGCGGCGCCCGTCCCCATTCACGAGGCCCAAAGGGGGGGGGGAGAAGCCCTTTCCAGTGGGCGACCTCTCCCTCCAAGCCAAAGCTCAGCAAACTTTTTCAGCCCTGGGCCAGTCCACTGTCCCTCAGACCTTGTGGGGGGCCGGACTAGATTTTGAAAAATAATATGAATAAATTCCTATGCCCCACAAATAACCCAGAGATGCATTTTAAATAAAAGGACACGTTCTACTCATGTCAAAACACGCTGATTCCCAGACCGTCCGCGGGCCGGATTGAGAAGGCGACTGGGCCGAATCCGCCCCCGGGCCTTAGTTTGCCTATCCATGCACGCACCCCTCCCTCCCCACGCAAAGGTTGGGAGGGAACCCGGCGGGGAGACCTTAAGTGGCGCCGGGCCAGATGCGCTCGGTTAACGGGGGGGGGGGGAGGCTTTCGGCTCCCCTTTGCGGCCGCGCTCCGAGTCGCCCTCTCAAGTGCTTGCGGGTGGGAGAAGCGAGCGGGACGACCCCGGGGCTGCACGTCGGTGCCGCTGCAGCTAACGGGGAGTGGAAGGGCCGCAGCTTGCGCCGGACACGGTCTTTGCAGCGCCGGAGCTGGAAACGGGAGGCGTGGCGCTCTTTCCTGCTTTTCTCGTCCGTGGGGCGGCAGCAGCAGCTGCTGCTGCACCCCCCATCCGTATACCTTGTATTTGTTAATGTCCATCATCCCAATCTGCAGCCCCTCCCCAAATCTCCCCAGGCCTGCTCTGTTCTTTTTATTGGACGGCGTTTTTCACTGTTAAAATATATGTAGCGTATTTCAAATTGTCTGGTTGTCAGATGGAAGGGCTCGGTCTGAATCCATTTTACACCCGCCAAGGAAATGCTTAGAAAGCGTCGATAGAAACAAAGAAGGCAAAACCACTAGATCTGGAGGATTCAAGCTGTGCAGGCCAGTAAGTAGGAGAGAGGAGGAAATTCTCTTTTGAAGTCCCCTTCCAGAAAACTATTAGTTTGGTTTTCAGAAGCCACATGCTATGTGGCAGGCGATCCTGAATGCAAAAAGTAGCTAAATTTCCCCCATAAACATATGGAACCATTTTTCCTTGCTAGGTTAGGTTTCTTAATTTTTTATGCATTCCTTTCCACCAAAAAGGCCACAAAGTGATTGCAACTAAAGTAAAAATGCTATAATAAACTCACATAAACATTACTGTAAATAAATTTAACCATACAATATATTATTACAGTACAATATAGTAATAATGATACTATCAAATGTCCCGATGATGTCCAAATGACCTTGAAAACAAAAATGTATTTGTCACAGGCCTCCTTAAACAGTGGGCCTTCTTAAACAGAGGCTACTTCCATAATCAGGGCCTGCTTCAGAGAAGGCCCATTTTCTTGTCACCCTCCAGCTGTGGAGGTGGCATGTAGAGAAGAGCTTCAGATAATAGCCTCTGGGTCCTGGCAGGTTCATATGGGGAAAGGTGGTCTTTTAGATATAGTGGTCCCGAATTGTATAAGGCTTTAAAGGTCAAAACCAGCAATTGGTCCCAGAAACAAATTGGCAGCCAACACAGTTGGGTCAGAACCAGTGTTTCCACCTTTATGTTTTGGTTAACAATTTACCTCTGCTAAGTAGTCCTGCACTAACTGTAGCGTCTGACCTGTCTTCAAAGGCAATCCCACATACAGTGCATTGCAGTAGTCTAACCAGGAGGTAATCAGAGCATAGACAACTGAAAACCAGGTTATCCCTGTCCGGGTAGGGTTGCAACTGTGCTGTTGGTCAAAGTTGCTAGAAGGCATTCTGTGCCACTGAACACACTTGTGCCTCCACTGATGGTGTTGGATACAGAAGTCTCCCCAAGCTGCATTCCACTAGTGCCACCCTTTCTCACTTCTGGCATCTCCCACTCCGCCAACTTCCCACACTTTTATTTGGGTTGTTCCCCCACCCCCATTACTTGAGTGTTACAGATTTGAATTTGCCAGCTGTCTCTGTGCAACATGTCCACCTTGATCCTAAAGATAATATGCACTAAGGCAATCCTCTTTCCAGTCAGCCTGATTAACCTTGCCTTGCTTCTGAGGTGAGCCGGCTCTGTACCATTGACCCAGAGCTGCTTGTATGACTTGGTGGCACAAGCCTAAATACTCTGCATTGCAAAAAGCCTCAGACAGAAAAATGAAAGGTTTCTTTTGGTATATTGAATAAATGTATATTGAGAGTACAGTGGTACCTCGGGTTACATACGCTTCAGGTTACAGACTCCGCTAACCCAGAAATAGTGCTTCAGGTTAAGAACTTTGCTTCAGGATGAGAACAGAAATCGTGTTATGGCAGAGCGGCAGCAGCAGGAGGCCCCATTAGCTAAAGTGGTTCTTCAGGTTAAGAACAGTTTCAGGTTAAGTACGGACCTCTGGAACGAATTAAGTACTTAACCCGAGGTACCACTGTATACTTAATAAATGTAGTGCGAACACAGCATAATTCCCCATTGCATTGAGAAGAAGTGAAGAAAAGCACAATTTACCTGCTGTGTATTAGCGGCAATGAGATGGTGACAACATTTTAAGTGAGTGATGTCAGTGTTTGTTTAACGCACCTGCTGTGTAGGTTGTGGCTCTTGCCGGTTGCCTGATGTACACAGTGTGTCTGCTTGGATTCCAGACCCAATGAATTGGTGTTCCTTCCAGTGATTAGGGTAAATGCAAACATCTAAAGGGCTGTGATTCATATTTTTCTGTGTTTGCTGTGGATAGTGCTCTCTTGCCGATGCTCTCTTGATCTGCTTAATACTTGGTATCCCCCTTCTTGCAAATCCTGTATTCTGTCACTTGAGCAAGTGAAAGGGAAATGGGAGGGGACTTATTTTGTCTCAGGTGTTCATAAGAGCTTAGGAAGAGTCCTACTGGATCAGGCCAATGGCACGTCTAGTCTAGCATCCAGTTTTCACATTGGCTTGCCCGATTCCCATGGGAAGCTTGCAAGTAGAATATAGTTTATTAGCCAGAGGAATTGAAAACGTCCCTTAACTTCACGTGCACAGATCTTGGCTCTACTATGACCAGCCTTGCAGATAAGTGTGCAGAAATGACTACTGCACAAACATCTTACTACCTGTCCCAGATGTGTTTGTGCCATAAATTGACTGCATAGAGGAAAAAGATCCTAACGAAGAAAAAACCTGCCTGTCTGATGATCACCTGGAGGCAAGGGTGTTGCTAGGTACTTCAAAGACTTTGGTCACAGACCTGCACTTGCCTCTGGGAGAATTTAGTTGGCTGGCTGAATGTTTTTTATTGACTTGGTAGTCTTAGGTGTAACTTGCCCTATAAAGACATGTTTATAAACAGTAAAATGAAACAAAGCAACAACTCTTAAATCCCTTCTTCCAGTACAAAAACAACAGCAATAAAGATAGTATTATCCTATATAGTTACTTTACAGCAGCAAACAGTTGAACAGTACAGTAGATGCTTGCTGACATAAAACCATTTTTGGAGCACCCAGCCAGGTCTCTGAGGCTAATCTTAAAGCTCTGGCAGGCTTCTTTGAGGGGAAAGTACATAGTTCTTAAGATAAAATGGAACTTGGAAGACAGAGTTATCTACCATCTTGCTTGGTAGAAGTCAGTGGTTTTGTTTTGTTTTTTAACAGCCTAAGAGGCTAGCCTTTATGTGCTTGCCAGGAGCGATTAGGGCTTTTCTCTTCTGCGGCCAACATAGAATCACATAGAATCATAGAACACCTGAATTTTGTAGGACTTACTTCTGGGTAGGGATTGCATTGCCCAAATGCAAACTTTACTGGATCAAAAATATAAAGCAGCCTCACCATCTTTGAACTATAACTGCTGGCTGAGGCTGATGGGAGTTGTAGTCTCAAAAATCTGGAGGGAACCTACAGGGAAATGTGGGCCATAACAACAACAACAACAACCGGGTTGGGGAAGGCTGATGTTAAAGTTCATTATTGGAGTCTGTTACTGTATTGCAGGGGTCAGCAAACTTTCAGCAGGGGGCCGGTCCACTGTCCCTCAGACCTTGTGGAGGGCCAGACTATATTTGGGGGGGGGGGAATGAACGAATTCCTATGCCCCACAAATAACCCAGAGATGCATTTTAAATAAAAGGACACATTCTACTCATGTAAAAACACGCTGATTCCCGGACCATCCACGGGCTGGATTTAGAAGGCGACTGGGCTGGATCTGGCCCCCGGGCCTTAGTTTGCCTACCCATGCTGTATTGTTCCAGCTTTTCTGTGATGTGTGCCAAGTTGTAGAACTCTGCTTAGCATCACCTTTGTGGAAAGCTGCTTGTGCTCTTAGTTTTTGTTCTAGAGGGAAACCAGATGCTGCTTATTAGTCTTGCAGACTGACAGCAGTTGAACTTTTAAAGTCTTAAGAATTCAGCCATTCTACTTCATTGATGTTACTACGTTAGATACGCATTCGCCAGCCATGGGCAGCCAAAGGGGTCTCTCTGTGTCAGAGAGTTGTGGGTCCTTGGACCCCAGGCTTGAATGTGCCCATCTGAACATTCCAGTGTTAGAAACTCAGATATATAAGCTAGGCACCAAATGGCTACTTAAACTAGGGCTACAGTCGCCAAAATGGAATGCCTACTTGCCGTTTTGGGGCCAGACGGCTCGAAAGTCATATTTTTCAATACAAGTTTTTGGTTCCTGAGCTTTGTTCTAATTGTGCAGATAAAATATAGCAAATAATAATTTATTTATTTATTTATTTATACCATGCCCGTCTGGCACTCTGGGCAGCTTTCAACAAAATATTAAAGTACAGTAATGCATCAAACATTAAAAGCTTCCCAAAACAGGGCTGCCTTCAGATGTCTTCTAAAAGTCTGGTAGTTGTTGTTCTCTTTGACATCTGGTAGGAGGGCAGGGCGGGTGCCACTACCGAAAAGGCCCTCTGCCTGGTTCCCTGTAACTTGGCTTCTCGAAGTGAGAGAACCACCAGAAGGCCCTCGGCGCTGGACCTCAGTGGCCGGGCTGAACGATGGGGGTGGAGACGCTCCTTCAGATATACTGGGCCGAGGCCGTTTAGGGCTTTAAAGGTCAGCACCAACACTTTGAATTGTGCTCGGAAACATACTGGGAGCCAATGTAGGTCTTTCAAGACCGGTGTTATGTGGTCTCGGCAGCCGCTCCCAGTCACCAGTCTAGCTGCCACATTCTGGATTAGTTGTAGTTTCTGGGTCACCTTCAAAGGTAGCCCCTCATAGAGCGCATTGCAGTAGTCCAAGCGAGAGATAACCAGAGCATGCACCACTCTGGCAAGGCAGTCCGCAGGCAGATAGGGTTTCAGCCTGCGTACCAGATCCATCTGGTGAACAGCTGCCCTGGACACAGAATTGACCTGCGCCTCCATGGACAGCTGCGAGTCCAAAATGACTCCCAGGCTACGCACCTTCAGGGGCACAGTTACCCCATTCAGGACCAGGAAGTCCTCCATACCCACCCGCCTCCTGTCCCTCAAAAACAGTACTTTTGTCTTGTCAGGATTCAGCCTCAATCTGTTAGCCGCCTCCATCCTCCATAAAATTACATAGGATGTGTTGCTAGTGTGTGAAAGCAGTCCAGATCCAATGATCCTAATTTCCAGATGGTGAAGACATCAGGTGCCATTCTGCTGTTCGGACACCTTCACTTGGTCGCAAGTGGCTGATAGCCAGGTTCAAAATGTGCCTGGTGAATTTTGGAACACTGGAACAGCTCTGTCTGGCTCTCAGGACTTTGACCTGCCCACTACTCTGGACATGTCCCCCTCTCCTAGGTCAACGCCCTCACTGACCCTACTTTGTACCCTCCATGAGTCTGTTTGCCTGGCTGCCATCACTTGCTTGAATGGAGGATTAAAAAAGAGTGTGTGAGAATATAGAAAGTAGCCGACTGTACAGAGGTTGAACTTCCATTTCATTACTCCATCCACATTTGCCTGTGGCCTTGCCCACCACTGACATGTGGCCCCTGGAAAGTTGCTCAGAAGAAGACTGTGGCCCTTGGGTTGAAAAGGATTCCTCACACCTGCAGTTTGTGGCCTCGTTGATGTGGTCGAAAGGAAAGCAGAGCAATATGTTTGGCACCAGCTTGGCTGCAGGAGTTGCTGGAAGGAGGAGTACAGGGACTCCACTCTGGATTGTGTTGGGTCTACTGCTTAGACTTTTCTTCTCCTGAAGATATCCCCCAAGGCAGTGGAGGTTTAGGGTCAGAGTTTTTCTTCTCCTAGATGGGCTACCTTCCCAGGCTGACAAGCCCTGTCTGCCCCTCACTTCAACACCAGCTGCTGGAGACAGAAAGGGGAAGGCCCTCACCTTCCCTTGGTGAGTTTTATCAGAGAGAGACCGCAAAGGTCAGGAAGGCAAAGACAGAACTGTTTCTTTTAGAGGGAGGAAATGATAATGTAGAAGACTGTGGTTTCATGTCTTTGATCTAAGAGACTTCAGGGTTGCTCACGTTTCTTTACTCCCTTTAATCACTGCTGATAGTGCGACTCTTACTGCAGGCCAAATCTGCATAAATAACATGCATGTATTTCTGTGGCTTGACCAGGGTTGAAAGCCGTGACCCTTGCGACCTTGAAAACTTAGATAAAATATGTTCGTAGTCATTTATCTTACGCTGTTTGCGTGTATGAGTAAAAAACAATGACCTTGGAAAGCCACAATAACCAACAGTGTTGATTCTTTATCTTATTTGAATTCAGTGATGAAATGCAGGAGATGGGGAGAACAGTCAAGGGTTCCCATACAACCGTGTTAGCTGCTCCATTTTATTCCCAACTTGCTATTATGTGACATATTAGAGATGTGTATCGTGCCTGTATATATAAAAGCAGACGCCAGATGCTTTTCTTTTCCATGTGCTGTCACAGGCAACTGCTTTCTTTGCAATATTTAAGAGACTAAGAATAGACCTTGAATCTTTACAGCAAGAAGAATTCTTTTTGGCCCTCTCTCCCCCAAAATAGGCAACTTAAAGGCAGATGGTTCTGGGATATTATTTCACGCCATGCCTGACAGATTGAAGAGCTTGGAGGTTTCTACTATTTTAGCCCTTGTTGTTAAGGATTGTGGAGAATGAAGATGGGAAATACGGAGCTGTGCTTTTAAAAAAAGTTTTTCCCTTTGTCCCTCCCCAAGTTTCCAGACTAGTAAGCTTCTTCCTATAAAAATATGCTTATGCTTTCTATTTACTAGAAAATCACTAGGAGTTACGGCATGAATCTAATGTAGAAGCACTTTTGTATTGCTTATTATTAATATAGCATTTGCGTTGCTGTTAAATTCCTTCCAGTCGTTTCTCAGCTTTATTTGCACAACATCTCTGAAGTTGCCTGGCCCCTTTGTGCCCATGTTACTAGTTGCAAACAGGTAACCACCTAGTATGTTCTAATGTTAGTGAACGGAGCTTTAAAAAATAGGTCAGGCCTTCCTTTGTCTCCTTATTGGTCTTAAAATTTTCTGGAACTCCAGAGTGCATGTATTTCTTTTGGGACTTTGTGTAGGTAATATTTCCTGTGCTGGCACAGGTCTTCCTGTCTGCAGTTCTGGTTTGGCAAGAGTGGGAACCTACCTAGATGATGGGGCAAAGGGAGTCAGCTGCCCTCATATAATTGTTTCAGGATGCTGAAGGAGATATTCCTATACAGTGGTACCTCGGGTTACAGACGCTTCAGATTACAGACGCTTCAGGTTACAGACTCCGCTAACCCAGAAACAGTACCTCAGGTTAAGAACTTTGCTTCAGGATGAGAACAGAAATAGCGCAGCGGGAGGCCCCATTAGCTAAAGCAGTGCTTCAGGTTAAGAACAGTTTCAGGTTAAGAACGGACCTCCAGAACGAATTAAGTTCTTAACCCGAGGTACCACTGTATAGTGGTACCTCTGGTTATGAACGCTTCAGGTTACGAGCTCCGCTAACCCAGAGGTAGCTGCTCCTGGTTGTGAACATTGCCCCAGGATTTGAACGGAAATCGCGTGCCTCTGGTGTGCATGCAGCAAGAGGCCCCATTAGTGAAAGCGCACCTCAGGATAAGAACAGTTTCAGCTTAAGAATGGACCTCTGGAACGAATTAAGTTCGTAACCTGAGGTACCACTGTACAAGGCAGAGTCTGTTCTGGCTGTCTCTGCAGGTGAACAGTGTGGCCACTTTAAATTGTTCTTATATGGTGAGTTGTCAGTTGGAAGCAAGCTGCCAGTTGGCAAAGTCCTCACTGATTGTGCTTGTGTGTTTCTTTATGCAGAAATTTATATCTGTTTCTCCTCTGAAGGAGCTGCTCAAAAGAGGCCAGCAAAGTATAAAAACAGATCACAAAAATAAAATTGGATAATAATCCTATCCCCAAGATAGCTAGATAAAATACCATGAGTCAGATGTAAAAGGAGCATTACAGAAGGGATCCAGGGGTAGCAACTGAGAAAATTAAATAGCAACAGAATCAAAGGCTTGTTTAAAAAGAGTTGTTTTCAGGGCTGGCGAAACTTGGGGAAGGAGGAGGAGGATTTAACGTTGATAGTCTACATTTGGATGTCTGCTAATGTTAATTGGTGAGTCAGTTTTCAAGCACTCAGACAGTTTGCTTGAATTATTATCGCTTGCCATTATTGTTGACAAGTAAATGTTGAATTCCACTAAATTTTAGACATCCACAGTGATGTATTTGTGGCTGCTGTTGTGAAATGAACTGATTCTCTAACATGGGGCCAGTTTGTGTGAAAGCACCCCTTGACTCTCTTGCCTGTGACAGAAAAAAATATTGCATGTTGAGAATTCTCTGTATTGGGCCCTCTGCACATAATTGAGCTTTGTTTGCTACTGATGGGGAAGCTAAAACTTTGATAGAAAGTAATGCAGCAATTGGCAGACTTGTGACAGTTTGTATAGAGTGGTCTTGTCCTATTAAGCAACTGATGTTATGAGAGGGATCTTTTGTTCTTTATAGCTTTTGTAGAAACACAACTCCTGGCTTTAACTAAGTTGAAATCCTCTGGGAGGGGAAAAAGGTTCCTACTTTTTAAAGGGAAACCTTGGGATTTAACAGATTATAAGTGTTATGAGAAATGGTCTCTAACAGTGCACTGTCAATTTTGAGGCACAAGTTGAAGTTGGGTTTTCCTAGCTTCACAGTACAGAACGTAAAATGGTGAAATCCAAATGTTCACCTCACTTTTTGAACAATGTGAGCAATGGAAAAGTCCTGGGGTTGGAGCCCGGATAGGGTTCCTGTTGTCTTCCATATGTTGTTGCACTGCAACTCCTATCAACCATGGGCACCATGGCCAAGGATGGTGGGAGTTGTAGTCCAGCTGTATCTTGAGGGCTACAGGAACCTCCTTTCTGTTTTAGAAAGAATGGGAGGCAGTGCGGTACTGAAAGGTGAGAGGGGTCATGGACCCAGGAGTCCAGCAGGAGGACCCAAGTGGCTTCTCTGTGACAGAGGAGGTGCTGCTGCTCTGCTATCTTTCTCCACTTCAGCACTACCACTACTATTGATAGCTAGAGAGCCATGTTGCATTGGCTGGCTCAGTAGGAATCAGGGGACACATGGAGCCAATAGGGCTCCACCTAGTTCAATAAATCAGCTGACTAGGGTATGGCTCCTCAATCTGGTTTAAGGATTGTGCGAACATGAAGGCTCTCAGAGAAGAACTTGTAGCCCTCTTTACTGCACCTCCTGGTCCATTTCACTGCTGTTTGGCTTAGTGATTCATCAGAACCGGGACTCATGCTTAAGCACTCTCATTTCCAGGCATGAGCTGAGAACAAACCCCATGTCTCCCTGTCTTGTGCAGACCACGCCTCTAACAAACTCATTGCTCAGGCACAGATTGAGTTCTTATTGCCCATTCCCACTTCTGAACCCATACTTGGGGATGCCACCCCCCCATAATCGATTCATACTAGTTTCTTTCTTTGGTCTGTTTCTGCTGCTGAAATCAAGGGACTGATGCCAATATTTCCATCAGAGTAAGTAAGCTGTAATTGGCTTGTGGACATTATCCTAGCAGGAGCATGCTGGCTACTTGTATGGAGCGGGTGGCCGGCAATGAGTAGGCTGCAGTTTTGTAATACTGAGCCTAATTGGGTATAAGTGAATTATTTCTAGATCCATGACCAGCATAAATGAGGCTGCATTAATTCCAGGCATGCAGCTGATGGCTACAGTTCTGCATATCCCTAGACAATGTCTGACCTAATCATGATGATGTAAATAGAGTTGCCGGTCCAGAACATTCATACTTACTCTACTGATGTGTCTCTGCCTAAAATAAAGAGGTTGGTCTGCTTCCTCCTGGGTTGGATTTTTACCCCAATCTTCCTGTTGCCTCAGGCCTTTTAAGGAGAAAACTTTGTTGGCAGTGGGCTTGGGTGTTTTAGCAGCTTTGGGAAATAACTCTGTGCTCTAGTTGAGTACCCGGAATGAATTATGTTCGTAACCAGAGGTACCACTGTACCCAGTTACAGACAGCTTTGTTTTTGTTGGTGGTTTTAGAAAAATGATGGTAACCCACCCTATTTTATAATATTTGTAACCAACCCCATCTTGACAGCTTAGCAATTGAACCCAGCCATAAACCCCATTGCAGCAGCCATCACACAGCCGTATTCCAGAACATCTGGAGAGCCACCACAGGTTGGCCCCCAATTGGTGTCCTTGAGCTCATGGGTGGGCTCTTGATCCAGGAGAATCAACTGTCAGCAGAAGTATATGGGAGAAGGGGATTTTTGTCAAATGAAAGGATCTGATTTTGCTATGCACTGGTCTTTGGTCTGTGATCAGAGTCTGAGGATAGAGGGAAGCCTTTGCTTAACTTGGGCTCTTCTCTGCTTCAGAATCTCATTTTATGTTTGATTTGTTCCAAGTGCTCCAAACATTGATGCAAATGAAGTAGGGAAAGGGCAAAGTGATTGTGTAACCCAGCCTACAGTGGGGCGCTTTCTGCTCTTTTAATGATAATGTACCTACTCTTCTGGAAGGAAGAAAACCTTCCAACGTGCCGTTGTCTTTCAATATAGTAAATCTCCATAGAATACTCTACAGCATACTTCATGCTCAATAGTTGCTGGGAATCAAAGCCTTTTGCTGCTGTATTTCTTGATAACAGCCCACAAGAGTTCAGTAGGCTTTGAAATTCAAGGCGCAGCAAGGAGAATAGTCTGCTGCCCTTTAATTTGATGTTTTCTTTCTTTTTAAAAAGATATGCCTTTTACAGTGATTGGTACAGATCCAAGATCTATTATCCTGTGCAATCTGCATTCATTCGCTCTGAGATAAGGGGAAGCATTTTCAGCATTGCTGAAAATGATGTGAAACGATAAATAGCCCAGATATGTGGGGGGCAAGAGGAGAAAGGGCAGGCTGTGCACTTGGAAAACAAAACCTGCTGTTGAGCTCAGATGGGTAGGAGGAGGTTAGAATCTTCCTGATAATATAAACAGGGCCAGTTTGTCAGCAGCGCTCTGTTGATAATGAACCGATTGTTTCCTGCCCACATAGAGATGGGTTTGTCAAAACTTCTCTGAGGGTCAGAGATCCGCTGGAAGAAGCTGAGTCACTCTGTTTTTCTCTTTAGGGTTGATGGTTTGCTTAGGGAACTGCATGTCTGCTGTGCAGCGCTTCTGTAGCCTTAGCCCTGTTGCAAGCCAAGGGTGTCTAAGAGATTGTTCTGGTTCATAATAACCACGTGCTGTTGGCTACTATGGTGGTTGGTCTGTTGCGTATAAGAGGGAGAAACTGGCATAGAATCATAGAATTGTAAAGTTGGAAGGGCCCTTCAGATCATCTAGTTCAGGGGTCAGCAAACTTTTTCACCAGGGGGCCGGTCCACTGTCCCTCAGACCTTGTGGGGTGCCGGACTATATTTTTTTTGGGGAAATGAACGAACTCCCATGCCCCACAAGTAACCCAGAGATGCATTTTAAATAAAAGGACACATTCTACTCATGTAAAAACATCCTGATTCCCGGACCGTCTGGAGGCTGGATTTAGAAGCTGATTGGGCTGGATCCGGCCCCCAGGCCTTAGTTTGCCTACCCATGATCTAGGTCAACTGCCTGCAATGCAGGAATATGCAGCTGCCCCATACAGAGATCAAGCCTGCAACCCTGCTGTTATTAGCACCATGCTCTAACCAACTGAGCTATCCATGGTGGGGGAAATTCAAGGTTTGCAGAAGGACTAAAAACATTTTTGGATAAACAACCTCAAGAGTGGGGATCCCCAAACAGCTCCCTGAGCATCTGCTGTGGCCACAGGGTGCTATTTGAGATGGGTGAAACAGAAAACCGGGGGTTGGAGAAGGAAAGGAATGAGCTACTCTTGAAGAGAACCCTGGAACAGGAGCACTCTACACTACAGCATTTTGTTGCAAGTTCCAGGGCTCAGTGGATATTTGGACCTGGATTTTCCCAGTTGTTCATTCATTCATTTTGTTTGTATGCCAAATCCTGCTCAAAGCAGCTTACAACAAAGAAACAGGGATGCGTTTCAAACACAACAAAATCAATTTCATAATAGCATAGCAAAACAATAGTGAATATAACAACATACCAAAATAACACATCCCACTACAGCATGTCGGTACAGTATGAGAAACGTAATCCCAGGGTTGTGTGTTCAAACCCCACATTGAGCAAAAGATTCCTGCATTGCAGGGGGTGGGACTAGATGACCCTCTTGGTCCCTTCCAACTCTTCCGTTCTACGATTCAATGAAATAATAACAAGATTACTAAGACAGCATTCAGCACCCAATAGCAAAAATAACAAGGGAGCTTCACAGTTTCACCTTAGTCCTAGAAAACACTCCTCCTGTGATGTTGCTCAGTCCTAACTCTGCACTGTAAACCACTACATCTCACTGGTTCTCATAGCTCAGGGAAGAGTTTAAAATATGTGTGAGAGTTGTAAAAGGCTTAGGTTAGCATCAAAAGAGCCCTTTTCACACATTTGCCTGGTTTAGACATCGGACTAAGTCAGCCATTGCAAACCTAGTGCTTTCCAGATCCTTTGATGAGACTTGTAGTCCAAAACATCTGGAGGACACCAAGTTGGCAAATGCAGTGTTAAAGCATAGGTGTTGTTGTTGTTGGTTTTAATGTGAATGGATATCAAACTGGTGTGCACTGTGCCGAGTTCCTACTAAGTTCCTCCCCTGCTCATCTGATTGATGTGAACTCATGGTTTGCATCATGCAGAGTGAGTTTCTGATTGTTTCCTCCCCTAGCATGGCAAATGGGTTAGCAGGGGCTGGAACAAATTGTGAACTTCTGAGCAGCTTTCAGATTAAACCATAGTTTACTATCAACATGATTTCTGCAGCAGGCCATTAAAGGCCTGTGCCATCCACTGAATCTTCCTCCTTTGGTTTTGGAATGGTATCCATCAATCCCAAATGTTTTGTGCATCCTTCTTTAACTTTTCAAGGTAACAGAATTGGTCCTCTCTGTGAACATAAGATAGAGCCTTGTTTCTATGACATTTTCATTCCAAGGAAGCATGTGGAATTCTGCCAGCCCTGAGCTCGGTCCAGTTATTTATCTGCTTCACATTTAAAACTAACAAAAGGGAACTGGCCCTATTTCCTCATCGATATATTTAGCTGGTGGAGAGCTGAGTACATGTTGAGCAATAGAAGTTTGCTACTTGTTTCCTTTGCAGCTTGTCCGTTAACTTTATTTTGGAAAACGGGTCGTTCTAAAAGATCTATTCTTTCAGTGTGGCTGTTTTTTCTTCTTCTGTTGTTTCAATGCCTTGCTTGTTTTCTTCCTCCTGATTTTGTTATGCTCAGTGGAGTGTTGCTGGCAGTGTATGCCAGTGAGGCTCCTTATACAGAGTCCGATCACTGGCCTATCTCTTCCAGTGCTGGCTGCTCTGACTTAAAGTGGCTCTCCCTCGCCTTGTGAGTGGCTTAGTGGTTAGAGTGTTGTACTAGGACTGGAGAGACTAGTTCAACACTCTGCCCAGCTATAGGAGGTCACTGGGTTTTGGGTATCCTTGAGCCTGTCACTGTCTAACCAACCTCACAGAGTTGTTGTGGGGAGTGAAATGGGGAAAGGGAACTGTGCAAGCTGCTTCGAGCTCCTTTGAGGAAAGGCAATGTAATGTAATGAATAAAATCAGTAAAAGGCCTTTCCTAGTCCTTCTACTGAAGAGCAAAACAGAGAAATACTCTCTGGACAACTAGCACTCGGAAACAAATGAAAGGTCAGGGGAATAATGGTAAACTTTTACTAACACACACACATATAGATAAAATGTGTTAATGAATTAGAGCAATATCAATGCAGTAATTAAAACACCACACCCACATGTTAAGTGCTATTTTAAGTGATTTGATCCATTTTAATGCAGTCACTCTGAATGTTAAGAAATGCCACAAAAGATGACTTACGAGTTCAAACATGTCTATTTTAAGCAATTATTCTGGTTAGGGTGTTTGTAGCTAGTCACAGCTTTCACTAATTATATCATTTAGTATTTATACTCTCTTCCAAATACTTGTGAAAATGTCATGTGCACTAGTTAATTCGTGTTTGTCGGCTCTTGACCAGAGGTTGTTGAAGACTGACCCTGGGACCTCCTGCAGTCAATGCATATGCTTAACCCCTTGAACCTGTGGCCTCTTCCCAAACCAGGGTTGGGTGTATTTGTCCTTCAGAAATGCTGGATTTTTATACCTTAAGCAAGAGGTACATGGATGCTTTAGCTGAGATTCCTGCTTATCAGAGGGTTGGACTAGATGACACTTGGTGTCCCTTCCAGCTCTACTGTTCTATGATCATGATTGCTTGTGGGAAGGGCCAAAGAGCTATGCAGGGTGCATAGAAATCTGGGGGTATCGTCTCTGGCTTGAGAAACAGAGAGAGCCCCAGATATTGCTTGCACATCTTAAGGATAGCTGGATCCAAGTCAATTCAAAACCTAAATGGAAGCAAATAATTTCCCCTTAATTCCTCTTTGCTCTGTGTTGCAGACAGAGCCTTCTTTGTATCCAAAGTTCCCTGATGAAAGGCCAATTGTGGCACTAAGTTGTGTTAGGTTCTGTTTATTTACTAAGATATTCTTCTTTCCACTGCTATGCTTTAAATTTTTGCATAAGGGCTACATTTTTAAAAAAACAACAACCAAAGAGCTGAGATTTTTCAGGATCCTGAATTCTCTTCCCAAGACCTACTTTCTTTGCCAGTGAGTTGTTTGCCCAGAATACGCAAAGCCCCTGAACATGACAAAATTGTGCAACCACGGAACAATAATTTCAGGTGAAAGAAGCAGGACTCGGGAGTAAATGCTTGCTTAAAAAGAAGAAGAGTTTATGTTCCTTTTGCTGAATTTGTTTGTCAGGGTGTTCCTAGAACAGGCCCCCCCCCTTCTTCTTAAGGTGCTTATTTCCATTGCAGAGAAGAGTACTCCTTCCTTTCTAGGAAGCAACTCTATGGTGGCTGTTTCCTGTATATTGACAGTGACTGCTTGCAAGGAATCATGGGAAGGATTTGAAAACACAGTAAATAACTGTATGAGGCACCTCTCCTTGACTTCCATTTGGGTGTGAGCTGTACTTCATAAAGATTAAAAAGGAGAAGAAACGGGGGGGGGGGGGGAGCAGCGGCTGGGAGAATAAGGGCATTTGGATTATCACAAGTCATGTATGTGGTATACAGACACTCCTCTGTCTAGGGGAAGCCAGCCTTCATGAAATGCCATCTCCATTCTGAAGTTCATTTGGCCCCTCTTCTGGCAAACTTTTGGAATAATTTGTGAACATGGCCAAACTGGTGATGCTTGTAGACTGAAGAGAGATCTGTGGGTGATCTAATATTGCGCACAAGTGGATTTAAAGTTGCACCAACAGAGTGTCCCCTTCTTAAAGTCCTCCCTCCTACTCCAAAGGGTCTCATAGTTTATACAGAACAGATTTGGGGGGTATATTTGAGGGGACTGTGGGCATCGGGGAAGTAGACGCCTATTCTGCCACCGGGTAGGCACAGTTGATCTGAGTTTAGGCACTACAGATTTTTGTTGCATTTCTGTAAGGGCACTTGAATCTGACACAGAGGCTGCCTTCACACCATACATGTAAAGTACTTCCCCCTGCAAAATAATCATGGGAACTGTAGTTTAAGGGTGCTGGATATTGTAGTTCTGTGAGGGTTAAACCACAGTTCCTAGGATATTTTGGGGGGGGGGGTTGTTTTGTGGATCTACATTGTGGTTTTAATGTTTATTTCCTTGGAGTGCTTCAGCTAAACTTCCTAGGACAGTTCTCTTACCCTGAGGCTTCTACTGTCTTCAGATATGTTGGGGTTCATTAATTTGTGGAATGGCCCAGGTACCCTCTTCGTTTTCAATTTGCCAAGTTTCCACATAGCTAACATCTGTATTTGTTAAGAGGCTTTCTTTCAGCTGAGAAGAGGGCTTTTGACTGGTCAGTTTTGCTAAGCAAACAGCTCCTCTGTTTGTAAACTGTCCTTGATATTTTTTCAGGCACTGGCATTCCTGCGCTGCTGTTCATTGTCTGCCATAAGCCTCTCATGCTGCCTATACGTGACTGATAAATCACAACTTTTTCAAGGTAGTTTTTTCCACTTCCACAGAATGTAACTGGACCAGCTTATTTGTGCGGCAGAACAAAGGCTTATGACAAACCAATCTTCTAATGTCAACAAGCAGTGCAGACTCAAAAACGGTTACCTGGAGAATGGTTGAAACTCTGGCAGTTTCCAGGTTAGGGTGTAGCCAGAATTCTAATTGCTCAGTGTTGACTTTTCACAAGGACAGTAGCTGGTGAATTCACTTCAAAGGGGGCCTTTAGCCATAGATACAATTCTCTGCCAGCTAGAGCTGTTGGCTTGCTGGGGAGAACTGCAGAACAGTGATCTGCATTGGGATAGTGAGGAGTTTATGCATTTTGCAAATGCCACTTTGTGGGTCCTTAGCAATTCCCTTGTGTCTCTCAAAACTGCAGCAGATAAAAGGGACTGAGCAAAAGTTTATTTTCAATAGTCCCAAAGACTGTTGAGTACAACTTCTAGTCAAGGTGGCAGGTGCTTATTATAACATGTTTAAATAATTGCTCATATTAGAGACCAACATGTTTCTTAAATATTAGTCCTCTGAATGAAAGAACAATCCTGGTTTTTGAGACAAGTTCAGATAAATTTCAAAAGGATATCCTTCTAAAGTTTTTTTATTTGGTGTCTCTGCACGTGGCTTTTTTCTTTTTGTGCTGTTTCCTACCCACCTAAAATCCTCTGGGCTGCGGTGTTGAAGGCTCCTCCAGAGGCAGCAGAGGTGGTTTCCAGACAACTTCTCAAGCCCACATGCAGTTTTCTTTTACATGTGAAGTGCAGACCCTTGTGTTGTGGCATAAATTGCATTGGAGATGTGTCCCATTTTCAAAGGGGGGTTGCTGTGCCATGTGAGGAAACATGATGGAAAGGCAGTTTGGCTACATTTCCACGTAGCTTGCTTTTGTGAAACACAAAGTGTTGAGTGAACTTGTCAAAGCTTTGGGGACAGGGTTGAGGACCCACTGACTCATAAGTACTTGGAAGATCCCTGCTCCTGCCAACCTAGCAGTTCAAAAGCACAAAGTGCAAGTAGATAAATAGGTACCGCTCTGGCGGGAAGGTAAACAGCGTTTCTATGCTCTGCTTTGGTTCGCCAGAAGCGGCTTAGTCATGCTGGCCACATGACCTGGAAGCTGTACGCCGGCTCCCTCGGCCAGTAAAGCAAGATGAGCGCCGCAACCCCAGAGTCTTCCGCAACTGGACCTAACGGTCAGGGGTCCCTTTACCTTTACTTGCAAGATAGTCCTTTGGTTTTGCTGTACTGCATATAACTGTTGTTATAAGTGTTTGGGGGTGGGGAGGAAGGCTCGTTTAATTTCATTGTACACAGGTTGTACAGTGACAATAAAGGTATTATTATTATTATTATTATTATTATTATTATTATTATTATGGTTCTGTTTTCCAGCACTGGAAGTGGTCAGTCATGGCAGGCGATGCCATCATGGTGATGCGAGGACTAGCAAAGCTCAGCAAGGCAGTTCTAGAAACACAGACGGTACAGCTTCGGCAAGTTGTCCTTGGTGGTGATGCAGTAACCATGGTCAGGAGCTTCCAGGCCACTGCTGAAGAGCAGTTCAGTGCTGCCATGGGGAAAATGCAGGTAAGAGAGTGTACGTGTGTGTTCGCACCACCATATCAATAAGCATTTAGCCTGTTTTGGGTATCTTTCCCAGTCTCTTGTCAGTGAAATGCATGTGAGGTTGCAATCATATAAACATTTAACTGGAAGTAAATTGAGGATTGCAGCCTGTAGCAGTTGTCAATTTATGTGTCCCTCTAATCCAGGGTAGTTCTCCAGATGTTGCTGAACTACATCAGAAAGCATGGACAACAGACAGGGGTCTTGGGAGTTGTAGTACAGCAATAACTGACCAATGGCTGCTGTAGTCTCACTACAGTGGTACCTCTGGTTACGAACGCTTCTGGTTATGCACGCTTCAGGTTACGAGCTCCACTAACCCAGCTCCACGAACTTTGCCCTGGGATGTGAGCGAGAGGCGTGCTTGCAGCGGGAAACCCCATTAGTGAAAGCGCGCCTCAGGATAAGAACAGTTTCAGCTTAAGAATGGACCTCCGGAACGAATTAAGTTCATAACCAGAGGTACCACTGTATTCTAGAAAGTTGACATAAGGTGCTGTTGTTTAAAGATCTGGTGAAAACTTTTGCACACTGTGAATTAGGGTCTTTTGTTTCGTTTGTTTCTTAAAATTTATATCTCACATTTATCATCCCACAGGTTTTCTCAGCATCTGACCTCTTACAGTCCTAAAAACAATATTTAAATAAATCACACGCCCTTTTGAAAGTACATATTATTTTGATTTCAGGCAAGTTGATATCAGGAAGGGCAAGAATCAGAGAGGTGAATTAAAGTAGAATAGAAGGTGACACAAGGAGAAAGAAATTGAGCAACAAGAAACCCTAACCTCAATGGCTGTGTCTGTCGGTGCCCCTTTTGGTGCGGGTTCTGCTTGTGCTCCCCATAGCAGCTAGCTAAAATTTAAAAAGTACACATTGATTACGTGAAACGCAATTATCATCATGTGTAGTTCAGCCCTTGGTGGCCTATGTATTATTTCTCTTTAGCAATTGCTTAGAGAAGAGGGAAGCTGCCTTTTCCATGGATGCGCAATGTCTGCCTAAAAAAGCTGTAGTTATTTTTGTTTCCTACTGGGGGTGGGGGGTGGTGGAAATGTGAAGTGTTTTCCAGTAAATTACTCTTTGTTTTTGGTGGTGTTCCTGCCAACTTCTGATACTTGTAGCCTTTTCTAAACTATTTTTTATTAACGTTGGAAGAGAAGTGTTTCCATTGTGTTACCTCTGTGGCGGTGTAGTTAAATCGGCCAAGAGGTGTTGTTAAATGGCATTCTGGAAAAATCTGTTACCGGGACACCTAGTTCTCACAATGTAGAATATAAAGACCTTTCAATTTATTATTACTCTTCCTTTTTAAAAAAAAAGACTTCCAGCTTTCAAATTTTCAGAGAGATCTTTGCCAAAGGTTTGGAAAAAAAGAGGGGAAACTGGAGAGACTCTCATATTGTGAAAAAAGTCTAGGTGGTGTCTGAATCATGATACAAATCTTTGGAAGCACTGAACATGTAACTTGAAAGCAAATGTTTTATAAAATAGGTGTCTTAATCAGCACTGCTCAGTGCTTGTCTCCAGTCACAAGCACATTAACCAGCTGATACATGTAAATATATTATTTGTTGTGTGCATGAAACATACTAGATTTTTACACCAGTGGCCCATGGTCACAGGATAGGGTTCACCTATGTAGACGGAAAGAGAGATATGAAGGGGAACTGCTAGGCTAGACCTCCTCAACCCAATGCCTTCCAGATGTTTGGACTACGGTTCCCTTCAGCCCCAGCATCATACAGCTGTTCTGGTTGGGGCTGGTGGGAGCTGTAGTCCAAAATATTTGGATGCACTAGATTGGGAATGGCTAGAACGGCTGTTCCCTTCATAGCTCTCTTTCAATCGGGATTATGCCTCTTTCCCGGCATTATGTGGCCCACCCAATCCATTGATAAAACTGCTGAGTTCTACAACATCTCAAAATAGTAAAGAATAGCAATTTATTGTTGTGCAGTGGGTTGAATCCAAAGTTTCCACGAGTGCAGTTCTGTTTGATGGATGCTCTGCTGAAGGAAGGAAGGTCAGGAGGGAAGTGACTGTTGCTGATTCCTCCTTCTCATTGCCTCCCCCCCAAAGTTGCTCTGAAAAAATCCAAGGCCCCCTGGAACTGTGCGAGAGGTGATGGGGTGGGTGGGACCGCATGGGGAATGGGTAGGAGATGATTGCCTATCTCTTTCCTCAAGCAGAAGCTTCCACTGAATCGCAGAAGGAGCTCTCTGGATCCCACTCAATAGAAACATAGGTTGATGTACACCATTAAGCACATTTGTGCAAAACGGTTTCTGCTTCCAAGGAGGCATACCGACGGAAGTGGCACTCCTGGTCCTGTCATGCAAGCAACCCTGCTTCAGGAAGCATTCGGGAAGTGAGGGATAAATGAAGACAGGAATTGGGATCGGTGGAGTACAAATACCAAAGGTGTTGGCTGTAGAGAAGGGGTGGTGGCGGTGGCACCATCACTTGGAGTGAATTATCAGCATATTTCATACATTTTGGTTCCTTTATATGTAAGTCTATTTATAAACCACTAAATGTTACAGATATCAAGACACTGTATTATAATCACGATTATAAAATCATTACTATGAAAGTTTTTATTATAAAATCTTAAAATACAGGAATGACCAACACTGATTCGGATCAATTCTCTAAAAATACTTGCTGATACAAATAATAGTAGTTATTATTATTATTATTATTACAGTGGTACCTCTGGTTACGAACTTAATTCATTCCGGAGGTCCATTCTTAACCTGAAACCGTTCTTAACCTGAGGTACCACTTTAGCTAATGGGGCCTCCCGCTGCCACTGTGCAATTTCTGTTCTCATCCTGAGGTAAAGTTCTTAACTCGAGGTACTATTTCTGGGTTGCGGAGTCTGTAGCCCAAAGTGTTTGTAACCTGAGGTACCACTGTATTATTATTATTATTATACTACCTATAGATCTTGGGGCTGTTCACAACACAAGACATGGAAATATCAGAATTTGTAGGGGTGTGGAAAGTGTTTTGTCTTTCCAAGAATGGAGCAGTGTGAGTGACTGTGAGAGCAGTTTACACCTTATTTTTTGGCTGAGGAAAAACACCTTTCAATGTTCTGTTTGCAGGATCTGGGCAAGCAACAGGAGAACTTGAAAGATATTGGTGAGGACTATGGAAAAGACGAGAGCTTCTCTGAATCGGAGCTGGGAGGTGCTGCAAAGGACTTCTACCCTCCCCCTCTAGAACACCCTCCCAAGTCTGGTGGTGCAGAGGGCCCGTCTCACTCGTACGTTGCCAGAGGACCTTTACCAAACGTCGGTGAGAGCGGAGACCCTAGTGTGGGTTGGAACCCCATCTCTGCCAAAGTGAATGCAAAGCTCTTTGGAGGCTTTAGGGACCCTTGGAATCCTTCTGCTCCTGCTTGGGGGCAAAGCCGGGCTTTTCACCAAGACCATTCCTCGGTGGGCGGACTCACGGCTGAAGATATTGACAAAGCCAGGCAGGCGAAAGCAGATCCACAACAGAAACCGTACAAACAGATGGTATGTAGGCTGTGTAACACCACTGGAAAATAGGAGTTTTTTGTTGTTGTTTTTTAAAAAACAGGTTATCCTTTTTTTAAAAAAAACAAAACAAAACCCTGTCCTACCAAACTTTTGCGTGATGAACATGTCTGGGTAGTAGTGGGAGCAGGGCATTACTTTCCTTCGTTTTTAATTATCTTTAAGACATGTCTGCTGCTCAACTGGTAACCGCATGGGAAATGTGCCAAGAAATGCAAGTTCCTTTTCTCCCAGGTCACTTCGGGAAACCAGGCCACGCATTTCAGTAACAATTTTGAGAGGACACTCTTTAAATTTAATCTTCCCATTTTTAACAGGTGGGGAAACTGAATAACTTGCCAAAGCCTGTGGCTTTCTTAACCTATTATTTTCCTTGGAATAATCTCAATGTGGTACATGCCTTGTATGACGCTCAGATGGGCTTCCATTTACTGGAGGGATGTACAGACTCCCAAGATTAACACCAGGTTAATCAGAGAATGCTGAATGTGTGGAGATGTCTTTCCTCAGTAGGTTCTCTTTGCTCCCTTTCAGTTACCTTTCGGTGGGCAGAAAAGATGTATCTGGTTTCTTTGGTTTGTAGTTGTCTTGTTTTGTTTTTATTGGTTTTGTCTGTTTATTTTAACTTAACATATGAATTGTTTCCCATTAAAAAAAACATCCCAAGGTGATTTTAACAAGGAAAACCCACCAACACTAAAAACATACTTAAAAACAATTTCAAGTCCAAAAAAATAGGATAAAAAACACCTTCACTTAAAAGGTTTGCTGAAAGTAGAAAATCTTCAATAGGCACCAGGAAGACAATAGAGCCAACACTTGTCTGATATATACTGGAAGGGTGTTGCAAATATTATGTGCCACCACACTAAAGGCCCAGTTCCTATGTCATATGGAATGGAGCGTCTGACGAGATGGGCCTTTCCTGTGGATAAGTTGGTTTACTGTTGCTTTTTATACTGTCAGCCCTCTTGCTGGTCTTCTCAACTGAAAGGCAGACTAGAGAGAGAGGAGTTAAAATAGATGATAATCACATTTTTGTTCAGCTCTGCCTTTCAAAGTGAAGGGAGCTGTATTGTAAATGTCCTCTTGCAATTAAGCAAGGCAGGCTAGCAACTGTTCATTTGTTTAGAGAGTTCAAAATGCACCCCTAGAAATAGACCTTTGCTTTTTAATGTTTAACAGGTGTTCACCTTCCCTTTGCTGGACACTCAATACTCTGCTAAATGCTTGGGATGGTTAAGAAGTTGTACTTGTTGTTGTCGTGTGTTCTTGTGCTCCTCCAGCTGAAATTCAGAACAGGTGCAACCCAGGTTTGCTTGCCACCCCCCCTCTGCCTTGCATTTCCTCTTAAGAAACGATTCTGTCTGCTGGAAGTTGAGTAATTTTTCTAAAGCAGAAAATCCTAGCTTAAAGTGGAAACACTGGACTAGACTGTGCTGTACTAATCTCCCAAACCAAATAGTCTGACCTGGTTTAGTGGAGTTTCCCTATGTTTCTTTGCAATTTTTTTTTGGCAGCTAGTTAAAAACATAATTAAAACAGAAAAACAAATGAAAACAGAGCAGCATCAGAAAAAAAACCAAACAAAACAAATCAGTTCACTACACATGAAGCTGCCTAATATTGAGTCAGATCATTGGTCAATCTAG